>NC_072733.1:70888546-71258546 GCF_026930045.1 Uloborus diversus
ACTAAAGATTTATGATTTTGGTATGGTTTTAAAATTTGGTTAATTCACTGGCTAACAGCTTGACATCCCAAGCGCCTGCCCTTGCTGTCCCAAATTGGACATGCAGATATCATCAAGAGAACAAACAAGATGGTTTCATTTATCACCTAAAGGTGCCTTTTTTTGGTTTGCCTATTTTTTTCCTGATATTTTTTTGTCTAATTATGCTTTATAAGGCCTCAAAACGCAGAATTTTATACCTATTTTTTGAAATTTTACCCGGGGGAGAAACCCCCAAACCCCCTTAAACTAAGGATATTCTATATCGTATTTAAAGTGGTCCTTGAACCATTCTCCTGATACCCTCACTTATAAGATCAATCCTTAATGTATATACACTGCTCGACATTCAAAATGCAACACCAAGAAGGAGTGTTCAGAAATTTATGCAAATTTTAGAGTAGACGTACATCACTGAGTTATGTAAATGATGTGAAATGCGCAGCTCTCCGACGCACATAAAGTAAGATATAAAGGAAGGAACTTGCAGAATGGGCAATATTCGTGTCGTTATTTCTGATTGGAGAATTATTGAAGAAATTTTGTTTTTGTCTTGAGGATACGTGTAACACGAGAGAATGCCAGGCCGCCGTCAACGAAGGAACTTCCAGCAGATAGACGATTTTACGAGGGGTATGGTGATCGGACTGAAAAGGGGAGGTTGGTCCGTACGTCAAATCGCTGCTGATATCCACATGGATGCGAGCACGGTGTGCATCGGCTGTGCCGAAGATGGTTGGAACAACGAGATGTGTGCAAGATTGAGGGGTGCAGGGGCAGCCAGAGTGACATCAGAACGCGTGGATCGACGCATCCACCAACAAGCTGTAGCAGACTCACAAGTCACTTGTTCCTCGATTCTGCAGCAGGTGCAAGATACCCTGAATGTTCCCGTGTCAACTAGAACCATTTACCGTCGTTTAGTCGCACGTGGTCAGCAATCACGGCGTCCGCTAAGAAGACTGCCATCGACTCCACAACATAGACAGCAACGTTTAGTATGGCGCTGGACTAGAGCGACGTGGAATGGCGAAATGTCGTGTTCTAATAGGGCCGTGGTAGCCCGATCGGTAGAGTGTCGGATTCAGGGCCGGAGGGTCCTGAGTTCGAACCTCGATGGTCGAAGATCCACCGTCGTCATTAAAGGGGACTGGGCGACGTTAAATATGCTCGTGGTCCCAATGTCCTCCAAGTGAAACGATACCTCTGGGGGTGCTAGCACCAGGTAGCTATTAGCTCCTGGTCTAGTTTTAAATTCTCATTAACTGTTCGATCCGGTGATGGTGCTGCCATCTATCGGTATAAAAAAATAATGGAGGCAAGGCACTTAGTATGCAGTCCTCGACAAAAATACAGTTGTAGTCAGTTGTGACTCGGAATCGTCGTGTTCTAATCCGGCAGTAACTGTGGAACATCGCACCGCACGACAACGTGGCATATTGGTTTGGGGCGCAATTGCGTACAATTCCATATCACCTCTAGTTCGTATTCAGGGCACTATGACGGTTCAACGATACTTGGATAATGTGCTGCGGCTGGTGGCAATCCTTTACCTTCAAGGGCTACCTAATGGAATTTTTCAGCAAGATAACGCCCGACCACACAGTGCTCGCATCTGCCAACATGCTCTCCAACACACACAGATGCTTCCCTGGCCACCATACTCTCCTGACCTGTCACCAATCGAACATGTGTGGGATGTGATTGGACGCCGTTAGCAAACTCTGTCCCTGCCTCGTTCAGAAGACGAACTGTGGCAAATGGTTGAAAGGGAATGGAGAGCCATCCCTCTGGACACCATCCGCACCCTTATTGACTCTATGCTTAGACGTGTTTCTTTGTGTATCGCTGTCTGCGGTGGTCCCACATCCTACTGAGCCGACGCCGTTCTCGCTCTGTATTCTGCCTATCATTTTGAAATTAAGATCATTTATTATTCCTTGCTGTCTCTGTCTTTTTTCCAAGTTTCATCACTTTCTGACCACTTCTTCTTAGTGTTGCATTTTCAATGTCGAGTAGTGTATGTGGGATTGTAATTAGAAAACTTTGTCTTGTTAATGTTAAATAGATATAATTAGGATTCAATTATATTAATATACATTCGTTGAATTTATAATTAACAAGGGGGTCTCCCAGGCTGGAGGTATGACTGATACTGGGTCATTCTCATTGAAATCTGCAAGAGGCTGTTTCTAGGGATCGTTTTCAACATTTTTGAGGGCTCTCTTTCGTGGGGCGGAGGGACATCAAAACTTAGGGCTGCCACTGCTGTTATCAATTCATTTGCTGCAAAAATGAGATGAGAGGAAGGCGCTTTACCCTTCATTAGTGCCTGATTAAATCTGTGTCGCCCTGATATATGTGCGCTTTACTCTCTGTAGCTCTGTTCTATTTAAATTGAATAACATACATTGCGTTGAAAGTTATTGTGATTTTTTTAATTTATTCGTTTATTATTTGAAAAAGATATTTTTTGCATTATTTTAACTTGATGGCAGAATATGAATCAAATAAATTTTCCTTTAAATAAAAAGTTTGCCCCCCCCCCCCCCCCACTTTATGTGGCCAAGTTACGCCTATGAGGATAATAAAGACATAGAAACAAATAGAATTAAATTTGAATGACTGAAGATCAGGTTTATGATAGTATTCACTCAAGCAGTCCCGTTTATTTTAAGTTTCTAATTCCAGAAAGGGAGAGAGGGGTATCGAAGGGTACATTTTCAATGTATTAAAAAAAAAAATCACTTAATGACCAAATTACATACAAAAATTCATTATCGCATAACGTTTCTAAAATTCAGGAGGGGGCAATTTACCGCCCCCCCCCCACCAGGGGCGGACTGGCCACGTGTGAGATGTGGAAAATTCCACATGGGCCGTCCTTAACTCGGGCCGTTTTCTGTGCATTCAATGTGTACGTGCCGTTTTCCTCAATTTTATTTAAAAAAAAAAAGTTTTTAGCTAGGCCGGCCGTTCTTGTGTCGAGGGCTGCAGCCAGAACTGCTCTTTTTTTGGGTGGGGGGGGGTGGCGGAGGGAGAGGAGGACAGCCGCTCCTTTTCCAACGGTCACTTTCAGGACGTTACTCTGTTCTTGCCTAACTATTACCGTATCTTGTTACGTAGGGAAAACGAAACAATGTCTTTGTTGGGTGGTCTTCGTCCGAAGCGAAGCCTTCAGGGTCCATGGGTGTCTCTCGTATCTATTCAGGATTGATGTTTCCTGGAATTCTGGTAAGGAGTTTTATTGGGGGTGGGGATCTTTTTTTTGTGGCCATCTGAGACGATCTGAGACTGTCTGGGAAAAGATTACATTGAACCTTTTTCAAATAAAATAAGAGAAAGGCGCCATCCTAAGAATAGAATGAATAGGAGCAAAACGTCTGCTAAAAACCTTTTTTTTTTCCTTTTCATCCTTCGTTTTTTTTGTTTTTTTTTTCTTCTTCTGTTTCCCAGCACTTTGCAATAGATAGATCCACGACTTTCTCAACCAATTAGATAATTTTGAGAACTCCACAATTTTGTCTCCGAGGAAAAAAACGAGTCATTTGTTATACACCGTGTTGACTGCTCAATGGGATTGCATGTGTTTTAAATTCAAGGGTGACAAAAAATTTTTTTAAGTAAGTTTAATATTTTTAATCATCATTTGTTTTTTAATTTTTTTTGTCATCAGCACTTTAAATAATAAGAACTTGAACTGTCAGTTATAATTATAACAAATTGATGGTGTTACACAAAAATGGGTCAACCCACCAAGCAATACTTTTGAGTAAATTGAGTTCTAAACTGAACTTCATAGATGGCATATTAATAGAAATCGTCTTTGTATCCCCGTAGTGTATCAGTTTATCTGCCAACCTATGTGAATAACTTTTTTTTTTTGAAAAGTTTTGTTGGATAACTCATTTTTGTATAACACCGTCCAATTCATCTATTTTCGTTTAGCAAAGATAAAATTTATAAAAGTACAAACAGTATAAATATTTAAAACAGTGATTTCCAACATTTTTTTATCCGTCGCCCCCTTACCTTTTTCCTTGAAAAAAGCAAATTTTAGAGGAACGTAAAATCGATATTAGGTATTTTTTGCATACAGTGAAACCTGTGTAAGTTGACCACTTGCGGTGTAGTACTTTGGTGGTCAACTTATAAAGGGCAGTAATGATTTTTTGAAATATTTTTTGTCATTTCTCGCACCGTGTATTCATTTTTCGAGGAATTCACCCTTATTACTCTTTCTGTTCAACTAACTTTCATTGTTTAACATTATTGAAAGTGAAACCATAATTAAAAATACTATTCAAATAGTTTTATTATTTTTTCCTTGTTTTAAACTATATTAGACGCCGTAGTTTTAGAAATTCCATATGTGGCAGCTAATTTTCTCTGGCTTTCTCCTTTTTGAATTCATTTTAATATTTCATACTTTTTATTAATTTCAAGTTCAAAACTTTCTTTTTGAAGCCTTTTTATGTAACACTTACAGCCCAAAGAGCAACAAGCTCGACTCTCTCAGTTCATAAAGGCAAAATTAAAATATCCTATATCTTAATCCCTTACACTCGAAATAAGCCAGAAGGGCTCTTTAGCAAGCCCATATCTGCGTACCCGCAGTGCGGGGGGGGGGGGGGGGCTCACTTCCTCAAGGGGGATGACGGCCCTAGAAATTGAAGGAAAAAAACTAGCATTGAGACTTATTAACTTTACAAATAGACACTGTGCCACTAGGGAGATGCCCTACCCATTTTGTTGCAGAAGGCCCAAAATGTACAGATCCGGGCCTTAGCGCAATTCCAGAATTGCCACAACCTATTGCAACTGAAAGAAAACACTTTGTACTTTTCTACTGACACCTATTTTTATTGAACAAAGTACAAAAAACTATCTCAAATAGAACAGCAAATGAAAAACAAGTTTGGAGAATAAAGAGCAGCATAAGCTTTATGCTGCTGTTTAGTTAGTAAATTGCTAGTCCGTCATCAAAGCATTAAAAACATTCTTGGAAAGCTATCAAATAATAATACAATAATAATAAATTAATAAATAATAAAATAAAATAATTTACTGAAGAAAGTTAAAAAAAAAACAAAGGTTTTTTTTACAATGCTCCAAACCAAATTTGGCGTACATTAGTGGTCAAGATAGACAGGTGGTCAAGTTACAGAAGTTTTCCTTCATTATATAAGATAGGACTAATTCCGTTCCTGACAAAAGAGGTCAACATAGACAGGTGGTCAACTTACAAGGGTGGTCAACTCTACAGGTTTTACTGTATTTAATTTTAATTTAAAGCCTAAATACTGTACCAATTTTATCCAATTATTGTTCCACACATTTTTTATGTTTTTTTTAAGAGTAATTAATTTTTGAAGGGAGATAATAAACTAAGATTATTAATGTACTTCTCAAAGACAGCAGAACATTTTTCTCTCCCCCCCCCCCCCTTTTTTTGGTATGAAATTTAGGATTTGGAAGAATAAAAAACTTGTGCAGTTTAAACTTGAAGAAAAAAAAAAAAAAAAGAAGAGAGAGAAGGGTTTGTTCCGGTATCGAGAACCTGCCCTGAGTACAATTCGTATGCTTGTAAAAGATATGAGGATGTGCATGGCCCTCCTGAACTTAATTCATTTCTTTTTTACACTCATGATTTTTTGTTTATTTTTGTCTAACCCTTTCTCAAGAAAATTTAGAAGCTCTCATGTTGATGTCTGTAGAGAAGGACATTTTAAATCAAATAGATTCAGAGGATACCATTGATGCTGTTGCTCAACAAAGTAGACTTTTTTTGTAAGAAAGATTAATGTTGTAGAAATTTATGTTTTTTTCTCCCGATTTTTTTTATTTTTATCTTTAGTACCAAGTAGTCTTTAACGGATATTCATAATCTATTACTTTTAAGGAAAAAAAGTTACATTCTTTGAAAGAAATGTTTTGATAAAATTAAAAAGGAATGTTGAAAAATTTAAGTAATTATTATGTCTTAAATACTGTAAAATTTTGTTTCCCTATCTTTTAAAGGGATACACTAAGTTATAGAAGAAAAAAAATAGGTTCTTTAACCATATTTTAAGTATTTATTAATATTTCATCAAATAATCTTTATTTTTGAAGTTTTTTTTTTCCTGTTAACTGATTTGTAATGCTTGTTTATAGGTTTTTCTTTCTTAGCTAGATTGATAAGTGTGATTGCTTTAAGTGTTTTTGCCCATTTTAATCATAAATAATGTATCTATTTTTACTTATATTTTTAATGTTACAATCTTAAAAGCAAATCTAAAATTTCCGAATCTGAAATGCAGTATTCCCAGAAACTATTAGTTTTTAATTTATTAGTAGCACTACCATATTGCAACTAGTGAACTAGTACGAAAAGTACATTTTTAAAAATCTTATCATCATATACTTTTCAATTTTAATGTTATTATTCAGTGTCAAATTGATAAATGCAATGTTTAAATTCGTTTAATGGCATACTTTCACATTTCGGATAAAATTTTTCCGGATAAAATGATAAGATTTAGCACTAATTTGGAATTTACAAAGTTATTATTAGATTTTTTCAATTTGACGAAATTAGGGCCTTGTATGAAAACATTTTCACTGATTCTTGAAGAGTAATATTAATTTTGTCATTTTTAGTTTATTACTATTGAGTAACTTTTTTCAAATATTATTTCGTTTTCATTAATTTCGTTTAATTTATGACATTAAAAAGGTTTAAGTCGGACCATTTCTGTGTTGTGCGTTCTTTCGTTACTCGATTATTATTTATTTTCAGCAAGCATGTAAACTTGTACAATAGAAGTATAAATAGTTATATTTTTGGTTTAAGCGGTTGAGTTTCACTTTGTTGAACATCTTCGTAGGTTAAACTCTAGTTGAACATATTTACTTACGAAAACGAATACGCACATCTTATTGCTTTTCCCAATACATTTCTTCGTTTTCACTTTAAATCTTGGAAGCTGATAAATAAATTGTTCTTACTTGAAAACGTTGTGTCAGTGGAATATTATTATTAAAGGCAAGTTAATATGTAGCATAGGCCACACATATACCATAAAGCACAAGCGCTGCCAGAAGTTCCTTTCTGTGGAGAGGGGAGGGGAGTTTGGTCATAACCATCTTTACATGCATATAAACTACCGTATTAAAATTATTGGCAATATAAATCTACGTTAAAACCAAGGGCCTTGGGAGGAGACCGCAATCCCCCCACCCCAAGTGTATATCCCATGATTTTCACTTTAGTTCTTAGAACCTGACAAATAAATTTCACTCACTAGATAACATTTTGAGAGATACCTTTGAAAATCAGTTTTCTCACTGAGACAAATGGCGACTTTTTCGGGCGAAATTCTTTTTTTTTTTTGTAGATTAATTCGGGCTTATCCGATATTTCCGATCAGTTCTCACTGTCTCATGATCTGTGATGTATTCATTCTGAACGGATATATTACGTTTGGTTTACATGAAAATTTTCGTTAGTTTGAATACGTACAATACAATTTTAAGAAAAGACTTTTTAAAAAAAAAGAGTTTTTTCCGAAGGGTAAATAGTACCGCTCATGGCCATATGAGGTAGTGAGAAGCAAGGGATGCAAGAGGAAAATTTGAAAATTTGGAGATAACCAGTACAAATGGTAGGTGGACCCCTCCTCTGTCTTGGGGCAAGAGATAGTACCAGCAGCCCTGGTAGGTGCCGCTGTACAGCATGATTTAGAAAAAAATTCAATGAAAGCCTGCCTAGGATGTAATCTTTATACGAATTTTACTCAAAACTTGAAAATTTCTGCTTACACCCCTTTGCTTCTCACTGCCTCAAATGTATTACGTTTTGTTTTAAATAAGATTTTTATTCACTTTTACATAAACGAAATACTCTTAAATGCGGATTTTCAAAGAAGCCACACAGTTTTCACAGTGGTTTTTTTTATTGCGTAGAGCAATTTAAGCTTGCAAATATTTTTGAGAAAGTTAGATCCTTGAAATATCATCTGTATATTATGGGCGTTTGCTGTATGCTTAGTTTAAATCAATCTGCCCACTAGTTTGCTTGAAATGAAAAGTTAAATAAGGATTTATGAAAGAAAAAAAAAATTCTAGGTATTTCAGCGGGGGGAGAGAGGGGAGGGCTGCTGGGGGGGGGGAGGAACCTTTTTTTTCTGAAAAAACACACTAGAAACTTTTTAGGTTTGGAAAACTACAGCCAAACGTTTTTGGATGGGACCGGCATGAATTTTTTTTTTCCACATTAAAAGTTTAGGGCCAGTCCGCCCCTGCCCCCCACTATCCCTAAAATAACACGCTTGCACTCAAGATTTCTGCCCCCCCCCCCCTCTTTTTTCGGAACATCAAATTGCTGACGAAGATTAACATGATTATAATACTGACTTTCAAGTTTGGGGTAAATATAGTGAGGGGAGTTAAGACCTCTGCATCAAAATGCAGCTTCTCTGTCAGTGGCGGATATTTTGATTTCAGAGCCATTCGCAATGAATTTTTGGAGTCTCATGGCCCCCACATGGGAAAGCGAGAGGATACAACAGCCATAGGGGCTGGGCAGAATAAGGGCCCGGTCTGAGAAAAGTGAGACAAAGCAACTTTTTAAACGTAAAATTCACCGATGTCGACTTATTCATTCACGACGATGTTACAAGAGCATGATTTTTTTTAAACCTTCAAAATAAAAATTATAATTCAAGAAGAAATGGAAATAATATAGTAGAGAAACTAAAAACACTACATTTATATTTATCAGAATGCTTTCTCAAAGAAGTTTAAATACATATTTCTAAAATAATATGTTAGCAAAGTTCAAATTTTTCTCACGATAGTAAAACAAAATCAACTTAATTATATTGAACAATACTAGAAAAGTCTTATGAAATCATATTTTCTAGTATATAGTTTGCATACATATTTCTATATAGTTTGTATTTTCATTTTAACAAAGTTTTCAAAGTAAACGATTTTTCTTGAAAGGTCTAAAGAATCGCTGTAACAAAATCCCATTAAATATAATTATCCTTTTTTTTTACGTTTCCCCCCCCCCCCCCCCCCCCCACTGCGTTTGATTTTATCCATTAAATCAAGTTATCTAAAATACTTGCATATGAAAAACATTTATTTAAAAACAGATACTTGGAAAAAAAAGTTACTCGTGGAACATTTGTTTTGATTACAATTGTATTTTTTTAATATAGGTAAATAAAAGAAATAAATGGAAATTCATACGCATACATGTATGCTCGTGAATATGTACATATATTTTTTATCCTGCTAGGGTGCGATGGGAAGTAACTACTTTGTGGATCACTATTTAATACCGGAAGAACTCAAGAGGGCAAGAGCTCGATTCCAAGGAGCTTTCATTTTGGATGGCATTTTAAACTATAATGACGTTCCTAATACCCAAGAGCTACCCTTGGATTATGCAGAGGTAAGATTGAAAGGCAAAAACTTAATTAATGCATTCAAATATTTTTCGTTATCATTAATAATATGTTTCTTTTATCTTCAGTCTCTACCAGGTCTACAATATTTTGTAAACAATACTGGCAATCGAGGAAATTTTCTGGCAATGATTTCAAGGAATGAAATGGATAATCATCTTTCCCAGAAATTAATGGAAGCCTGGCAAGAGTTGGGCAACCATCAGTATAAGTTGTTCAACTTGGCTGTCGAGATGGGCGACAAAGTTCCACCACCGTCAGTCATAGAAAGGCATTTAAATTTCTTAAGAAGTGATCATGCAACTTTCTGGTATCACAATTCATCGTCTCACTTTCCAGAATCTTTGAATGCAGTCCTTCTAACTGATACAGGTATTTAATATCGTTTCTTTCAATTCAGTAATCAAATACAAAGGGAAATCTAAGTTACAGGAAAAATTCGGAACCTTTCGCGTCGGATTGACGTCATAGCTCCTCCCTCAAAACGTCTCTGGTTGCGACATTTCTAACTGGAGACGGTTTGATTGAGGAGTTAAATCCAAAACCTGAATGCTGACGATTTTTTTTCTGGTCTATGGTCTTACATTTAAGACGCTGAAATATTTATATAATACTTAGTATGCAACTTTTTACTTTACCAAATCCGCTTAAATATTATTAATGGTATAAACTAACAAGCAAGAAACATTTCATGCTCCCGGGATCTGATCAAAAAGTATCTGACTCCCCCAATAAATTAAATGTACATTCTATAATTTAAAAAAATCGACGCGATGAAACGAAATTTTACATATGTGAAGACTTAAAGTGGTTACAAAATGGAAGCGAAATGATTATTTATTGCGGGAGAAATTTAAAATTAATGGAGAATTGACTATCCTGTTGGACCGAGGATTTAGTATCCTGTTGGGTCACCTCTAGAATGAATTCATGTGATGGCGATGATTTAGGCTTAATAGTATCGCACGATGGCCTACGTCATCTCGTTCCATATATATACTGTAAAAGTACCACTAATTCAATCAACCTCTAGACCATTCAACTTACCGTCCAAAGTGGTCCCAGATATGCTCGATCTGTAACAGCTCAAGGGATCAAGAAGGCCAGGAAATGGTGATAGTGTTAAAGAGAAAGTCCCCTGACACCCTTGCTCTGCATGACCGAGCATTGTTTTGTTAAAAATAGCTTCTGTGAGGCGTGCCATGAGCACCAACACAAGTGTCTGAAGCATGTCACAAACGTAACATTAGGTTGTCATGGTTTTGTAGATCAATATGTGGGATGACCATGCAGTGTTGCCAGATGGTCAAATCCAGAGATTTCCCCAATTCCCTTCCTACTTTTCCCCAAAAAGCGATGTTTTCTATCAAAATTCCCCAAATTCAAAAATTATTTTTCCACTAATATTTTCATAAAATGAATCGACTTCCTTTAATATTTTTGTCTCCTGAAAAATTCTTTTTTTCCCCCAAATAGCCAAATTTTCTTATAAAATTCCCCAACTTTTTTTTTTCTTCCCATTTTTACTTTTTTTTGTCTTCTTTATCTTTATCTTTCTTTATCTTCTTTACTAATAATAAAGCTGAAAGTCTCTCTGTTTGCATATCTCTCTGTCTGTCAGGATCTCTGTGACGCGCATAGCGCCTAGACCGTTACGCCAATTTTCATGAAATTTGGCACAAAATTAGTTTATAGCATAGGGGTGTGCACCTCGAAGCGATTTTTCGAAAATTCGATTTTGTTCTTTTTCTATTCCAATTTTAAGAACATTTTCCTGAGCAAAATTATCATAAGATGGACGAGTAAATTACCAAGCTATCATAACGTGGAATGGTAACGTGGGCAAGCCAATTGGCGAGAAATTCATCATGCATTATTTGTAAATGTACTGGGGAACCAAAACACCTTTTAATTTACTACTGCGGGCAAAGCCGTGCGGGTGCCACTAATCATAACAAGCGTCTGATCGAAAGATAAAAAGCCAATTTTTTTTTTTTTTTTTTTTTTTTTTTTTTTGAGCAATCACGATTGCTTATTGTTCTCATTTGACTGCTTTTGGCGTCTTTTGATTTTTCCCACCGCCACCCTCCGCACCATCACCGTCGACGGGCTCCCCTCACGATGC
The DNA here is from genome assembly GCF_026930045.1 of Uloborus diversus. Classification (NCBI taxonomy): domain Eukaryota; kingdom Metazoa; phylum Arthropoda; class Arachnida; order Araneae; family Uloboridae; genus Uloborus; species Uloborus diversus. The sequence continues at coordinate 70,900,169 of NC_072733.1, forward strand.
TGCTCCTATAGCGAAAGCCGTCTCCAGGTTGCATCCATGTCCTACACACACGCGCATACATACACAACTACACGCACACACACACAAACACATACACACACATACACAAACACATACGCATACATACAGACACCCACACATACACACAAAAACATACACACACACACACAAAAACATACACACACACATACACACAACTACCCACACATTCATGCCTGCACACAGACACAAACACATATGCATGCACACACATACACATACCCCCCACACACACATTCATACACACAACTACCCACACACTTATGCCAGCACACAAACACACATGCCTACACACACATACACATAACCTCTACACACAAACACATACCCCCACACACAAACACACACGCCTACATACACCCACTCGTGATTGCGAAAAACATAATTTGAATTCAAAATGTCAAAATTCAAATTAATTTTTTTTCTACTTTCATTTACTACTCTGCTTCTGTATGTACATTTAAATTATGATTTTTTTATATATTTATCCAAGAACATTCTTCATCACACTTATTAATATTCCACATAATGCGAAATGCAAATTCCATAAAGTTGATCAAAGCTAAACCAACGCTGTTTGATACAAACAATGTAACCACCACTACTTGTCGTGAATCTCAATACGAAAAAAATTCTTTTTTCCCCGAGGTTTTTTTTCTTTCCCCAGGTTTTACCCAAGAAAAAAATTTTTCCCCAAGGAATTCCCCTAAAAACTCATTTCCCCAAAATTTCCCCAGAGATCATCAGATTTCCCCAAAATGGGGAAATTTCCCCCAATCTGGCAACACTGTTTTCATGCACATGTGACCATGTTTCCATACAATAGCACCTCATGACGTAATCCCAGGTACGGGTGCGGTGTGCAGCTGAAAAGCAAAGGCGCTATTTGAGCTTTCACAGCGAAATCTCTTCAAGTGTACAACATGATAGTCATAATTGCTCAAATTGGATCTGGATTCATCGCTAAAAATGATCTGGATCTGGAAATATCTCTCTACCACAAAAACTAACCTAACGCACCTCTAAAGTGATTAACAAGCTCCTAATAGCGATTATTTGGTGAGAATAGGCATATTCATTTAGAATATAGCATTTTATGAATAACATTCCATCCTTTTGTGAAGATCTTTATACTCTAAATAAAAGATGCTTTTAAATCTGACTGACGATTTTCAAAATTTTATAAGACTCTTTCACAACTGAGGCGGTGAGGAGCAGAGTGATATAAGTGGAGATTTCACGTTTTGAGTAAAACGCGTTTAAAAATAAGGTCATGGGTAGGCTTTTATTGAATTTTTTTTTAAATCATGCTGTCTAACAGAACTTACTAGGACTACTAGTACTACTTCTTGCTCCAAGACAGAGGAGAGGTTCACCTACTATTTGTACTGGTTCTGGCTACCTCCAAATTTCTAATTTTTCCACTTACATCCCTTTGCTTCTCACTGCCTCAATTATGTTATCTATGTGACAGAAAATTATATATTTTTTAAATTTTATTTTCAGGACCATTTAGAGGGCAAATGAAAGAATGCTATCACAGCAAATGTGATGATTTAACAGTAATGTCTCCAGAAAAACTTCAATTTGCTAAGAAAACTGCTGATGCTCTAACAGCCACTTTAGTAGAGTTAACAAGTGCTACAGCATTAGGTACTGATTTTAATTAAGCTATCAGTAGATAATTTAAGTGTTGAAGTAAGCTAACAGTATCTTTTGAAATAAAAGAAAGGTATTACAATCATTCAGAGTAAATTTGATCCTATTTCTTTATTTTAAACTGTCCTTCTCATATTCAATAACTTTTAACTGCATTTGTAGGCATAAAACGGAAGAAACACTCTTAATGTATTGTACAGTTATCCAAAATTTTGAATAATAATTATGAAATCTATTCAAAATGAATTATTAGCCTGGTTTAAAGTTATCCTGCCCTTTTGGGTAAGGTCTCCTTCACATGAGGCAACTTATGTTGAGGCAACTGTTAGTTGAATCAACTTTCAAACGGCGGAGGCGGTTATTATCAGTAATGTAGCTTTAAACCAGAAAATGAAATTTCTAGATGTTTAGAAAACTTCTCGTTTTTACTTTATAACATCACAACAATTCTATCATTATTTCATAATATTTCTTGAATATCACAATTTAGAAAGAGCAGTTTTTACAACTCTAAAAATAGCTTCCTAACAGTGATTTCAGAATTATTGAATGATGCAATGAACTATATACAATATTGCCAACTTTTTTTTCTAACACAAAGAATGGAAACCCATTTTATAGCTTTATCAGGAGAGTTCAGCACTGGGTCTTCTTGTTTTTTTTTTTCTTTTTCTTAAGTCAAATTTTCTAAAAAAATTTGAAATGTCACAAAATTAACCTACATGGCTCAAAGTTAGCATACATGATTATGCTTAAATGGTGAAATCAGTACTATCACTGCGCGCCGTAGAAAAATGAGTAAAAACATGCATTTATTTGAAGAATACAAATGCGCCCTTTTATGGGATCAAAATTGAATGATCACATCTCTTACAATGAAAATAAGTTCAATAGAACCAGAGAGTACAAAGTAACTGAAAATGTGACTTTGGTTGTAAATATTTCCTCAAATTTTGAGGTTACTTAGACTTTCAAAACAGTATTTGAAATATTTGTGACATCAAATAGCAAATAGCAGGTTAGAATGAGCTTTGAGGTTACTTTTAGGTTGTTAACATGAATACGCTTCTAACCACAGTCAAAGTGGGAAGTAGAATGTTCTACCTTTCAGGCAAGTGGTTTTAAAACGGTGGTGTTTCTATCAAGTTAAATTAAACGCAGGAAATGTAATTCCACCATGAGATAGCGATCAAATCATCATATGCTGAACTCCATTTATACCTTGATCATTACATCATTTTTCATCCTGACATCCAGTTTCTGTCTTGCGTATTATAAAGGTGCCGTTATTATTGGTTTAAGACTGGAAACTTTTTTGGCGATTTTTACTCGAGAGTAATTTGTGGGTATGGGTAGGCATCCCAGAGTAACTCTTTGTATGAAATGAAAATAACTTTGGTAAGACTAGTTGCTTTTGTTTTGATTCGAATTTAAGAATAAGACTAGATGAGCTTGTGTCCGTAGTTAAGCTTTGGTGATATTTCATGATTTTTTGGTTAGGTCTTTCTGGCTAAACTTTTCTTGCCCGCATTTTTTTTTTTTTTTTTTTTTTTTTTGATCCTGCAGTATCATGGCTTCACTTGTTCTGATTTTTTTCTTCTTTTTTTAATGATTGTATAATAATGTGTAATCCTAAAAAAATAATATAATACAGCGGAGTAAGTTACCTTATTACTGTAGTTTACGTATTTTTCTTAAGGTGGAAAACCTTTGAAACGTACAAATGGTCACCTTTTGTACTAATTAAAAGTATTAGTCCGTTAAATTTATTAGAGTTAAAGAGAAGTAAAATGAATCGCTAAAGAGAAAGAATCAGAAAACGTATTTTATTTTTAAGTTCTAAGAATTTAAACACCAGGTAAATTAAAATATGTTCTGGAAATCAGAGCTACTCCTCCTCAAAAGTGGTATTTTAGTATAACACACTGGTGGCCGCTATCAAGGTAAGCTCAGCATTTGCACTGCAGATACATGTTTTACAATGCAGTACCACTGGTTAGTGATAATAAAACAAATTTAGTGAATAAAACTAATTTACTTTTTTGGGGTGGTCAACCTAAGGAACGCCGGTCACCTTTGGCTCACCTTAATATTTTATCTCCAAGACTCGAAGTACTTACAGCTTAGCTCGCGATTGCAAATAAAGAGGATCAGAAGGCAAGTTTTTGATGCATTTTCTCACGTAGCATTTTTACTATGTGTGTCAACAATTTGTTACAAGCACTTCTTTTAAAACCTCATTTCAGAATATCATATCCCGGCAAGGAAAGTGACACAACTCAAAATTTGGGGAAAACGTACTACCTACTGATTTAAAATCTAAATTTAATGCTGTTTCTTGCCATAAAACTTGCAGAAAGTTAACTTACATAGCTGGTGCGTGGTGGCATAAAAACGGTGTAATCAATAGTGACACATCATTATTTTTTTCATAACTTAGAAGAAAGATTTTTGAATTTTAAGTATGTATCATTATTTAGAAAATAAGAACTGGCCAGTAAACATCGCATCATAATTGTTTTGCCCGTGTTGTAATATTTGAGAAGGTTGCTGTTGCTGATCCCCTTGGTCTAGACCCCTAGACCAAGTCCATGAGATCATGTCGCGCTAAAAGATCAAAGATAATCCTACTCTCATCCGACAGTTGCCCCACAGAGGCTCCGATAAAGCAAAAAATATGAGAGGGGCTGCAACGTTTTCCCTGAAGCTGAATTTGCGGAAGTAGTTTTATCGAACAGGGAATTTGTGAAGTAAATTTGCCCTGGACAGAGCCCTGGTAAGTAATTGTAGAAGTTTATAGTGGGATCCGACAGTTGCCCCACAGAGGCACCGATACAGCAAATAATATGAGAGGGAGAGGCAATAGCCGAGCATGGGCAAGTAGAAAAAGCCTAGGTGGAACCGTCGAAGACCAGACGTCTAATATTTAAGACTAAATCAGTTAAAACTACCATTTAGTAAAACCTTGATTTACGTCAATAATGTTTTTTTTTTTTTTTTTCAGTTGTGTCACTTTCCCTGTCGGGATATGATATGCTTCAAAAGATTTCAAACTATAAACTTCTACAATTACTTGCCAGGGGCAAATTTACTTCACAAATTCCTTGTTCGATAAACTACTCCCGCAAATTCTGCTTCAGGGAAAACGTTGCAGCCAATTTAAAAAAAGTTGACTGTTTTAGAAAAATAGTGACTAAAATGTGTGATTTTCATATTCTTGAGTGAGAAAATTTTGTTTCTGAGATCGCTATTTTTGTGTAGGGCTGTTTTCGCGATTATATATTTTTTAATTGTTGTTTTTATTCTGAATTAATGCCAATAAAATTCTCGAACACACCACAGACTTCAAGTATCAAAATCAATTTCAAATTTATTTTTAACTACGTTAAAAATTGTAATAAAATAACTCTTAGTATTCAGTTTGTAACTGAAAAAGCTATTTAATATGACTTTCTTTGTTTTTCAGGAAATCAAGTCCAGCCCATGCATGTTTTTTATTTCGTACTTCATGCTTTTATTCTGTTCTGTGCTACAAAGCAGTTGTTTTAAAAGTATCCCATTAATAAATGAGAAAATATTGTTAAATGTAAGAAACATAAAATAAAAATTATTTTTACCTTTAAGGATAATTGTGTAATATATGTACGTTTTGCGCACTGGATGTAACCTTTTTTTTTTCTTCATATAACTATGCACTACGAAATGATTTTCTCTAACTCTGAAATACATGTGTGTAACTTCCGATGCATATTTTTAGAGTGATGCATATCTACGCGTAACATCTACAGTTTTCTCAAAGGTAATGTTTTACATTTTGCAAACCACTCAACTTTGAAGGCTGAAAAAACTAGCAAATTTCAGAAGAGCAAAATGAAACATTTGATTAAAACTTAATGAATTAAAAACAGACAAATCTAATAAAAATGACTAAATTTCACTTTAATTAAGAAAAACTCACTTAATTATACTTTAAAGAAAAATATTAATGAAAAAAATAAAAAAACGTAAAAATTTGCAGTTATATAAATACCACGATAGACATCACAAAAACGAAGTTTCATTGCTATAATTACATTTTCTACACACTTGTAGTTCAGTTACACAAATACCAGGACTCTCCAACCAGGAACAGAATATTTTGAAAACTTGTTCCATAGTGTAATCAATCAAAGCCTTTGCTGAAAAGGAATAACAAATGATGATTGGTACAAAACAAAAGCAAGATAATAAAATTCTGAAAAGGTTTCCTGTCCTACACTTCAGAATGGCTTGTCGAGAGCAACAGTAAATTTAAAAATGATGCAACCATGAGTTAAGAAATTGAAGTTAGGTGATTACAACAATTAGAACACTTATAAACAAATGGAAAACGATGTGAAGAAAGTTCAATAAAAAACATCACGAAATACAGAGATCGAGTTCGCAGACGGTAAAAAAAGAGAGAGAGAGACAGAGGGTTGGGATGGATGGTGTGGAAGAAGACCTATAAACAATTGACATAAAAATAGGAAATACAGGCTAAAGATCGTGAACAGTGGAGAAGAGTCAACGTTTATTGAGGGAAAAACGAAAGTAGGAAAAATAACGTTTTTTAATTTAACCTAATGAGCTTCCAAAAGACATACTAAAGTTTATAACCTTTCATTTACCAAAGCATAAAAGTCAACGGGAAAATCTTGCAACCGACCCTAATTATACTTCTTTTCGTCTTTAATGAAACTTTTTAACTTATTGAATTTAAAAACAGGTCAGCGGTTTCAACTTTTCCACAGAGAATAGATAAAGAATATGCTCCCACTTTCTGTCTATATCTACATATACAGCGTTTCTTTCAGGCATCTCTCCGGGAGGGTGATGTCCCCCTCCCCTACTTCCCCAGAGGAAAACTTAGTTTGAGCTAGCAAACATACACTCAAAAAATATATATATATATATATATATATATATATATATATATATATAATAATCTCGAAAAAAAAAGTAACGTCAAAGAAATTGTGAAAGGGTGTCTGTGGCGGGCGCATCTAGGAGACCCCATAGCAACTATAGTCTTGAATTTTTGTACAAAATAACTTCGAGCCCGGGGGCTTGCACATGTTTTTTTCTTGGAGTATCGAATTAGTTTTTTGTAATTGATTTTTAAGCTAGATTCACATAAATAGCCCATTGAAGGAAATAAAGTTGTTCCACACCCCTTAACATCCTACGTCATTCGAAAGAGCTTTTTCTGCTTCAGATTGAGCTTGTTCTGATTTACTCTATTTATTAGAAAAGCTGATATAAGGGTTTCGAATTTAGCGAACGTCCTTCCTAACTCAATTCAAGGCCAGAACTGACGAGAAAAATATTACTCGAGACCACGAATTTGAAAGCTTCTTCTGAAAAGTAAAAAATGACTGTTCTGCTATGTACAAGAGGCGCTTAAGCTGTGAAATTTGGTTAGTTTGGAGCCAGGGATGTTATTTGAAGCTATTTTGTTTTAAATATAATTTTATTATACGTTTTTTTATCAAGTTCTTTTTGTCTTCGGGATGGAGTGGGACTTTAATATGTTTCTAAATTTAATGAGCTCTTTTGTGAAACTATTTTATACAGGAATGGGAGCGCAATTTTTATTTTGCTCTAATCGTAACGTGTATTTTAATGTTTCTTCTTTACAGGCACCGCTATCTTCGTAAACCAAATAAGATTGCGACGCAATCTTCGGGGGATGGTGAGCGGCAGCGAGCAGATAACAGAGCCACCTAGTAATTTTAAAAATAGAAAAGTAAAAAGAAAATAACTACAGAAAAAAAGTCAACATAGAAGTTTATTGTGGGAGAGGATGTAAGCATTAAATATGACATACAATTGCGTTTTTAAGAAGTCAATTTTGAAAAAATTCCAGAGAAAATCCGTAAAACCCACCCCTTTTCCCCTTAACATCATATCAAAAACTGCCGACATTTGCATCCTTAGGACTTCAATTTCTAAAATTCCCGTTTGAGAATCTTGAACCCCATCATCCATCAATGACTTGTAGTACTTTTTAAAAATTGCTCACACTTCAGGGTCCCCATAACTATCACTATTTGTGATTTTATCGGTTGTATAGTGACTAGTAGACAGCTCCGTTTTTTCGATCCAGACCAGAAGCCGAGCAATCCTCCGACATATTTAACGTGCCCCAGGCACTATTAACGAACACGAAGGAGCTTCGATCAGCTGGTATCGACGCCTTACTGACCAGGTCACCTCGGCCCAAGTCCCCGTAAGGGATCGTTCGCAAATAATCTGTTTTCATCGTGAATCACGCTGAACGATTGCAACCAAAAGTTGCAAGTTTTCGAACAACCCCTCACCATTCGTCGCCTATCCAAGAGTTGTTGGCTCCTTAGATCTTTGATAACTTTCTGAATTTGTAAGATATTGAACTGGAATTTATTATGAGTTGAGAAATTTAGTTGGGATTTAGACTATAAAAGTTATAAATTGCTATCTTTCGCACATGCGCAGTAAAAAAAAATAGCTTTAAATGTCCATTTTTTTTATCAAGCCTTCCACATTTTAGTAACAGATTTTAATATTATACTTCTCTTGTATGCTGTCAAGTTTTCTGAAACTTTGGTAAGCTTTGATGGAAAACTTTGCGTGGGTTGAGCCAAAAACCTTCAAATAAAATTCGTAGTTTTTAAAGAAACGTTTTACATCTTCGTGAATATCAGTGATAATTTCTTGAAAGTATAAAATATTTGTACAAAGTAAGCTAAGTTCTGAAATTTACAGCTTATTCTCAGTTATTTACCATGAATGATGATAAAAAAAATATTTTTGTTTTCTTCAATTTGTTACTGGTCCCCGAAAAGCGAGGGGGTTATAAATTTTATTGGAAAATGACAGCTGGAGCATATCTTTTATGTGACAAAAGTTACAAAGCAGTTGGTCTCTTATTTCTTGAGAAATCCTTAAAAACGTGAATTTTTGAAAGTGTCCTAATACTTTTCGTCATATAGTGAATATATATAGTGGGGGACAACCGGGCGGTGATTTGTAATCCCCTCCCTCCCACCCACCCTTACAAATGCAAAAAAAAAAAGTTTCAATGTTCTTTGTAAACATGCTATTCTTACAATTTTCATTTGTGTTATAACGAAATTTTAAGTGGGCTAATGTACAAAAGACAAATAAAAACTATGTACTCTTTTGATATAACTTGCCCAAGAAGCACGGATAAAATTAATGGCCCCTTAATTATTTCAAACGTATCTCAAATACAGGTAAAGATGACGGGGATCAATTTATTTGATATTAGAGAAAGTCACTACTAGGTCTAAGTACTGACAACATGAGCCTAATACTGAGTATGTTATAATACTGAGTCACTTCATAATGTGGGGCGGGAAAGAGAGGGTCCCGGGGTTTTTCCCCTGAAAATGTTCAAATTTGTATTTTTAAACAGGCATTTTAGCTTCATATTTTTCAAAAATTTACAATTCCACTTTGGGTAACACCCCCCAAACGGGTGTGTGTCACGCGGGGGCGGACCACCCCCGTATCGACGCCACTGATATATATATATATACAGGAGATACATTTTAAGAACATATTTAAATACAAAGACATTGAAAGAAAAATGTTAGAAAAAATACTAAAGTGTACTGTAATGCCAGCGCAAAGCTGCTAGAAACAAAAACAGTACAAACATATTCACGGATGAACGTTCAAAATAAATTGGAAAATGCAATAAACAAGAACTCAGAAACAACACCAAAATGAAAAAAGGTGAACCAGGGACCGATACTTTCTCAAGGGGAGAACCGGTCCCTAAGTTCACAAGGCCCTTTCTGTTTAGCAAGAGGGAAGGTCCCAATAACTTGCTACCCTCCCTGACAGCATTGGAGGAAAATTGGACATGAAAACAAGATTGAATCAAACTTGAAAATTAAGGAACGAAAGAGTTTTCAGACTAACCTTCAAGAGGAAGCAACAATCAGAATGTAAACCATGAAAAAAAAAAAAAAAGACATGCACGTGCCAGGCAAAAATGCAGTTAAGTCACGGCAGCAGCAGAGCATGGATTCGAAACACATGGGGTACAAAAAAACCTGGAGTTGGAAAAAAAAACCTGGAGAGGAAATAAAAATAAAAAACTAGAACGGGGAAATTACATCAGAAATTTTCAGGATAGATCTCTTCAGACCTTTAGAGCTTAGGTGGCCTTAATGAAATGATACAATTGCGCTATACTTCACTCTGCTGCGCAATTCCTTACTTTTCTAATGTAACTTAAATAAAAAGATTGGGGGACTTTATTATAGTTTAATGTATTTTTCAATAAATTAAGATTTTTAGAGACAAAATCATTTCTGTTGCAGATAGTTTTAATTCTATTGGTTTCATTAATTAAGGTGTTACGCAAAACTTTAATAGAAATATTTGAATTCCATGAAATCAAACGATTAACATGGAGTTGAAAGGAAAGTCTTTTATCAAAAAGATCAATATGAACTGAATTGTCTGAGATAGAAATATTAAGATCAAGGAAATCAGATTGTTTTATATTATGATTGGTGTGAATAAGTTCTAATTCAGGAGGATAGATACTTTTGGAATCATTAAAAAAGTTGTGGTTATTGAAAATAATTATTTTCATTTATGTCAGTTCTTATTGATATTTTTGATAAAAGACTTTCCTTTCAATTCTATGTTAATCGTTTGATTTCATGGAATTCAAATATTTCTGTTAAAGTTTTACACAACACCTTAATTAATGAAATCAATAGAATTAAAACTATTTGCAACAGAAATGATTTGTCTCTAAAAATCTTAATTTATTGAAAAGTACATTAGACTATAATAAAGTTCCCCAATCTGTTTATTTAAGGTACATTAGAAAAGTAAAGAATTGCAAAGCAGAGTGAAGTATAGCGCAATAGTATTATTTCAGTAAGGTCACCTAAGCTATGAAGGTCTGACGGGATCTATCCTGAAAATTTCTGATGTAATTTCCCCGACCAAGTTTTTTATTTTTATTTCCTCTGCAGGGTTTTCTTCAACTCCAGGTTTTTTCAACTCCATGTGTTTCGAATCCATGTTCTGCTGCTGCCGTGTTTTAATTGCATTTTTGCCTGGCACGTGCATGTCATTTTTTTTTTAATGTTTACATTCTGATTGTTGCTTCCTCTTGAAGGTTAGTCTGAAACCTCTTTCGTTCCTTAATTTTCAAGTTTTTTTTCCCAAGTCCAATTTTCCTCCAAGGCTCTCGGGGAGGGTAGCAAGTTATTGGGACATTCCCTCTTGCTAAACAGAAAGGGCCTTGTGAACTTAGGGACCGGTCTTCCCCTTGAGAAAGTATCGGTCCATGGTTCACCTTTTTTCATTTCGGTGTTGTTTCTGAGTTCTTGCTCATTGCATTTTGCATATTCCAATTTATTTTGAATGTTTATTCATGAATATATATATATATATATATATATATATATATATATATATATATATATATATATATATATATATATATATATATATATATATATATATATATATATATATATATATATCGAGGGCTGTTCAGAAAGTATCGAGGCTGAATTTATTATGCAAAAACATACATATAAATAAAAAGGTTTTGATTCAATCTTCTTCAAAATATGCTCCATTGACAGTAACACACTTGACCTAACGATGTTTCCAGTCCTCGAAACATTTCTGGAATTAAGACTTCGGGATGGTCTGAAGCTTCTGCGTCGAACTCTGTTTTACGGTTTCAATGTCCTGAAGCCAATGTCCTTTTAAGGTGTTCTTGATCTTGGAAAAGAGGAAAAAATCTGGAGGTGACCCATCCGGCTAGTAGGGAGGATGTGCTACTTGGGTTGTTTCGTGTTTTGTCAGGAACTGCTGCGCAAGATTGCTGGTGTGGGCTAGGGCTCCGTCATGATGAAGCATCCAGCGAGAGGGCACCCACAACACCGGTCGTTTTTTGCGAACAGTCTCTCTTAAGGTAGGTTTCGGTAGCCGTTTTACCCAGCGTAAAGCAAAAATTGATACAGATTCGCTGCTCCGTGTTTTCACAAATTTTCTGTTTTCGACGAACGCACGCAAACACTCCACATAAAAGCAGTGAGTGTGACTGAACGGCGCGCTGTACACACCTGCCGACTTTTGGGAGACGACATGAAATATGCGCATGAATGATGCACACAATCTCCCACTGCAAGGATTTTCTGGAATAAATATAAATTCCGTCTCGCTTGTTTCTGAACAGCCCTCGTGTATATATACTATATATATATATATATATATATATATATATATATATATATATATATATATATATATATATATATATATATATATATATATATATATATATATATATATATATATATATATATATATATATATATATATATATATATATATATATATATAGTATATATATATAGGAGGTCGGACCTCCATATATCGAAGTAGCAAATTGCTGGAAAACAATTCGATATATGGAAACGATCTTATTTCATCATAAAAGTATCCTAAAACATTAAAATAAAAGCTAATTTTTGTGTATGAAACCCAATTTATAATTTATACGAGTATCGGATTAAATGAAAGTCAATGATGAAAAAATTAACAGAAATTACATTTTTACGCCAACCATACATCTTCATATTCTTCGGCAATTCAACTTGATCGCAACATTAGGGGATTTTCGTTTTAACAATGTCATCGGGAGAAAAGTAAACAATCAATCTATTGGGTTGTTCGGAAAGTCATTTCGTTTTTTTTGGGGAACATGAAAGACAGTTTTCGTATAATGAATAAATATTTTATTAAATTATATATTGGCCATTCTGGTCCAACACCTTTTGCCATCTTTCTGGCAGTAACATAATTCCCCTCTCATAAAAGTTTTGGTCCTTGCTGGCAAAAAACTGGTTCAGGTGGTTTTTGACATCTTCATTTGAGGTAAAGGTTTTGCCATCCAAAAAATTTTGCAGGGACCGGAACAAATAGTAGTCGGAAGGCGCCAGATCTGGAAAATACGGTGGATGTTGCAGTACGTCCCATTCAAGTTGTAAAAGTTTTTGGCGAGTGACCAAACTTGTGTGAGGTCTCGCATTATCTTGGTGGAACACTACACCCTTCCTGTTGATTAATTCGGGCCTCTTCTCTTTAAGTGAATCATTCAATTTGTCCAGCTGATGACAATAGACTTCTGAATTAATCGTTGTATTGTCCGGCAAAAGCTCAAAAAAAAAAAAAAAAAAAAAAAACACGATTCCTTTGACATCCCACCAAACGGAGAGCATCACCTTTTTTTGGTGAATGTTGGCTTTTGACACGCTTTGAGCCGGTTCATCTTTTCTGCTCCATGACCTCTTGCGTTTAACATTGTTGTATACAACCTATTTTTCGTCCCCAGTACTAATCCGCTTCAAAAATGGATCATTTTCTTGACGTTTGAGGAGCGAATCCCACGCGTCAACGCTTCGAGGTTAAGCCCATGCCTTTCAAATGGCCAAAAACAGTCGAATTCGACAAATTTAATCTCTCACCGATCTCTCGTGTGGTTATTCGCCGATTTGCATCAACTAATGCCTTTATCGCATCTTTGTCAGCTTCAACCGGCCTTCCAGACCGTGGTGCATCTTCGACATCAAAATTGCCGGATCGAAATTTTGCAAACCAGTTCTGGCACTGGCGTACTGTTAACACGCCTTCTCCATACACATCCGTCAATTTTTTTCTCGCTTGGACAGCATTTTTACCTTTTCTGAAGTAAAAAAGTAAAATATGACGAAAATGCTGCTTATTGCTCTCCATATTTAAAAGGGCACCAACCAAAAACTACTGCGTAGAATTAATAGAACTTTTTCACACACAAGCCTTGCAATATCAGCTCTCAAGACATATAATGGTTATGCGGCTTAAGTGTGAAGTTGGTTTCGAAAAAACGTAATTAAGTCCTCTGACGGGAAAAAACGAAATTACTTTCCGAACAACCCAATACTAAACTTGAATGATTTTTACTGAAGCTAAGAAGACTAGAAATGATAATCAACAAACAAAAGGGATAATTTGAAACTGATTTTACAGTGTTGCTGGTTACAGCTAAGATTTGAAATAAACTTGAGGGAATTTAAGAACTTCAGAACGGAACAACGACTTAACTGCACACCCTTCAACCCCAGATTTCTTATGAGTTCCGTAGCAACCTTTAGTGTGAACGTAATTTTCTCCTCTAACCTTTATTTTTCATGAGACAAACAGTCTAAAGTGGAAAAAAAATCTACGAATGTCTTGAAAAATTTTTTGATATATAGAGATTTTTTCGATATATAGAAACAATTTTTCTATATAATGAACATAGAAATTTGCTGGGATTTCGATACATAGAAAATTTCCATTTGTGGAAGCTCGATATATGGAGGTTCGACTGTATATATATATATATATATATATATATATATATATATATATACATACAGGGGTGGACTAGCTGACTTTGGCCCAGTCGGCAAAAGAGTATTTTAGCCCCACCTCTGTAAATTAAAAAAAGTTAAATTAACCAGTACCGGATCTTGATTCTTCTGAACCGAGCAACCACATTAAACTACCGCTAGTTCCTACTTTCCTTTAAATTTTTAAATCAAATTTTAAAGTTCTAAAAAACAAAATTGTGAAGCGTAAAATAAAGCTAACACTGACACATTTTTTACGTGCCTTCAAAGGATACTAATGGGTATAACTCTGAAAAGGCACATCTTTAGGCTTCTATACTGACAAACATAGGAAAAATACTAGAAATGGGAGGAATCAGGTATATTCCCTCGGAAATTTTTGAAATTGGTTGATCTGTATAGGCATATGGAGAAAAGAATCGGCAGAAGGGGTTCTGGTTCTCTTCTAAGCGATATTTCAAAGTTGTTGCCAAAAAGCGTAATTTTACAATCTTTAGTAACGTCGAGGAGAGGAAAAAGAAAGGGTTTCACGATTTTGTTTCCTTCACTTTTTATTTTATGAATTGAAGTCTATTTTAGTCTATCTTTGTTTACAATAGAATGTCGAGTACTCTTCTCAGAAATTCTCCGAAATGGAAAGTTTTAGAAATGCAATTTTAGATTACCCTTAGTAAAATGAATGAAACAGAGAAGCAACGGGAGCTCTCTACGAAAACGTTTCGACTTTGAACTATTAAAAAACGAAAAACTATTCTTGATTCTTTTACGTTTGAGAGAGGAGGAGGCTCAGTGGAAGCATTTAAAAACTGAAGTATACTCTACCCAATTTTAAACTGCATAGGAATGCGGCGACTCTCCTTCGAAATTTTTCGACATTGAACTTTTAAAAACCTAATCTTATAATATGTTTAAAAACATTAAAAGGAAGGGGCACAGTTTTCTCCCCCAAGATTTTTTAGGAGGACGCTGTGCCTATCCGCTTTTAAGCTAACCTTTGAGCCTTAACCTGATCAACCCTCCTTGTCCCTTAAAATTTTAGAAAAAACTTCACAAAGCTAAATTTTTTTCAAAGGGTAAAGATTCACATAAGCCTTTCCTTGAAACGTTACTCTCTCCTTTCAATAAGAAAGTTTTTTGCATTACCTTTAAAACTAAACACCACAAAACTAAAAATATTTTTAGAATAATTACTATCGAAAACACTTTAACTTTGTACCTAGAAAACCAAACAGTAAAAAAAAGCCTTTTGTGTTTTACAAAATTTCTTTGAAACAGTAGCCTTTTATCTGAAAGTGCACTGCCTCTTTTTTCGTCTGGGGAAAACACTGGTTCCCTCTGGGCATTTTTTACTGAAACTGAAATCAATTTTAGACTATAGTGCTTATAAAAGGGTTATGGAGCTCTCCCGCGAAAATTTCAAAAAGTTAAATTTTACGCTATCTTTAGTGATTTTAAGGGAATAGCGAGGGTTCGAAAACTTTATCTAGCAAATTTTTCGATATTTAAATCTGAAAAACACCATTGAGGGCCTTGATGCAAGAACAAAGAGAACCAGGTAAGTTCAGATTCACTCCTTTTCGGTAAGACCAACAAATAGCATTAGTGTCCGGTCGAAAGGCTAATAATATCTTTCCCACATTATTTACTAGAAAGCAGAGGTCTGATCTTACATTTGTGTCCCCAGGGATGCCCCCTAAGGGGAAGGGCGCATCCCCTCAATATCGAGGAGACTCCCACCCAAAAGCAAGTGCCCCATCCCCCAAATGAGAAAAGTACTCCTCAAAACAACCCCCCTAAAAATTTCAATGGCGCAGTCTGCACCATGACCCCCCCCCCCCCCTCCAGGTGGGCACACTTGGTGTCCCGTCGTTGCACTAATCGGAACTTCTATACCATCGGCCACACGCAAAAATGAATTGAAAAAAAAAGTTTGAACTGAATTGGTTTTTGCATCAAAGTCCTCAATTGTAGACTTAAGACTAGTATCGTTGGTGTCTTAGGTACCCCGTTAAGTATAAATCTGACCCTGACTACAATGTAGCTCAAAAAAAAAAAAAAAAAAGAAGAAGAAGAAGAAAATAAACCTTGCCCTCCCCAAGCCCCACGGAACTCAGTCTTAAATCCACCTGTGTTTGGGAGCTCTCACTTCTAAGTCGAAATTTTGTCCTGTTTCAGATTCAGTTTATCGTAGTCTTTAATCTGTAACAACCAGTGAATACCAGGTTAGCACAGAAATTTTAGGGCACGTCTGAAAGACTTTTATAGCCCCCCCCCCCCCTTTATCTTGTTTACCCCTATGTCCCTACATATATTTCACCCCTCATTAAAAAATAAATATCGGACCTCCTTCAGGCTCGAGACCGGGCAAACAGGTGTCCCTTCTCCGCCCCCCCTCTGTGCATGCCCCTGCTCGTGCTCGTGTATCAATACACACATTTATAGCAGGGCCGGGGCCGCTTTGTCTAATGGTGCAGGCCCCTTCATTTTTCGTTAATAGACGTACAATTATAAGTTTTTAACTCTCTTTTCTCGTACCGGGCCCTTTTTCAGGCTGCGTCGGACCGCAGTTTCTCTGGCCCCCTTCCGTTTCCTCAATGTTGGAGCTATGGCCTCCAGAGCTCTAAAAATTAGAAAGAAAGTTGATAAAATAGGAAAGCATTCGCACGTGTGAACTTCGGCTATTTACTTTGGTCCCTGCTTAGGATGGGAAAAAAAAACCTGTTTCCAAACTCTTTTTCACATAGAGTAAACGAATTAATTTTTATTATTTTTATTTTTTATGACACTTTAAAAAATGTTAGGTGTGAATTTAAATGTATTAAGTTCAAAAAGAAAAAAAAGGCTTGAAGTGGCCCACTCGGCGGTTGGCCCAGTCGGGGATCCCCGACTAGCCGACCTGGCCAGTCCGCCCCTGTATATATATATATATATATATATATATATATATATATATATATATATATATATATATATATATATATATATATATATATATATATATATATATATATATATATATATATATAACAGCACAAAGCCTAAGTAATATAGCATTTACTTATGCTTTGTGTAAAGAAATAACGTTTGAATCTCATTGTTTAGTTATATTTCATTCTTTTATATTAAATTAATATAAAGTGGGTACACAATATTTTTTTGTGTTTTTAAATAAAATATATTATTCACTTACATACTTCGTAATAACGTATCTACTCCGTGTTATGTCGAATCTGTAATTACTGGGCATTCAATAGTATACTGTGCAGTTTCTGCTAACTAACAGTCAGAAGTGTATGACAATTACTAGTGCGAATGACAGGTAAAGAGCAGCATCTGCATTAACTAAAATTTTGCTTGCAAAATCAAAATGAAATCTACTGCCCAAAAAATATTTCGATATGAACATATAGAATAGTCTTAATCTCATCAAAAACAACCCTGTTGTAAAAATTTCCCCGCCAAGAAAACCTTTAACTTTTCCGCACAAAAGAAAACCTGCATCCTAAAACCAAAAACCTTCAGCCATAAAAAGTTATGATATCTAGTTTGCCCGCCAAGTATCTGCCAAACAATCATCCTCCCTCTTTTCCTTTTTCATCACAGCTACTTCCATTAGAACCTCCTCCCACCAGTGGCGGATCATGTGATTATGAGGCCCCAGGCGCAGCCTGATCCTGAGGCCCTCACAACAAAAACGATAGAGTCTTACTAATATTAACAATGCTGGAAATCATAACTTTTTAATTTTTTTGAATAAACGAACAAGCATTGGGGGGGGGGAGGACAGTTACATTATTATTTAAAAGGGAAAAAACGACATTTCTGACCAAAAAAAAAAAAACAATACAGTGAAAAATTTTGCCTCCTATATTTGTTTGTAATTTAGTCAGTACAGGGGGAGAGATCCTCCGAGCCTCGCTTTCTGGCATTTACAGGGGTCGGAGTGATGATTTCAAAAATTTTAGGACAACAGATAACAAGTTTTTTTTTTTTTTTTTTTTTGAACTTAAACGTAATGTATAAGTTTGATTTTCGCATGGATGGCAAAACGTTTGAAATTTAATCTTGAAAATTACAATACAAGGCATTCAATCTTTTATTCTTTAACACAGTGATCAGTATGAAGTAAAAATAAATGTACATATTTCCAATTGCGTCTGTCAACTTGCTTTGTTGTTGTTGAAAAAATGTCCTTAAGAAGGAGGGATTAAAAGCAGAGTGCAAGGTGCAAGTCCAAAATTTATTGCATTTTTCTTTTTATCAGATAATCTGATACTTTTTGGTATCTCAGAATCATCAAAAATATCCCTGTAAATTCCAGATAAATCATTTAAAGATGCAAATGAATAATTGTTTTTATGGCACAACTAAAACTATAAGAAAACCTCCGCTTACGAAATTTTATCTTGGAGTGAATTTGAAACAAAAGCTTTGGATTGCTTCATTATAACCAATATGTTTCCAGTAGAAGATAAAGAACATGGAATTTAAAATACAGCTTGATTTTTCAAGATACTTGTCAACCTCGTTGTCTCGCCGCATCAGCATGAGACAATACCTGTGAAAATAAAATGCTTTAAATTCATCCCTGATGGCACCATGTGCTAATTTTGCATCTATTTCTCTCTACTTTTTCAACCACAAGGAAGAGAATTTCGTTTCCCATGGCATTTAAATAAAACAAACTATTATTCACATTTTTAAAACAAAAAGTTAGTGACTAAATTTAAAAATTATATGTGCAAGAAATGATCCAACTTCCCTGAACAGAAGCACAAATAAAAGCAAATTGAGTCTTTGTATTGGAAGAGCAAGTAATGCTCAGACAACAACGCAAGATAAGTATTATAAAAATAAATATTACTTCCCACCTGGGGACAAACCATTTAACCTTTGTTCTAAATATGCTTTTTGAACCAAGTGCTTATATTTGGGTTCTTATTTTGTTGTATAGCTTTTTGTAGAAGAGGAATGACTGCAAGATTTAGAAAGTATAGATAAAACAGTTTTATATTGAGCATTTGCATTTGTTAACTGCATCCCCCTCCGTTCTCTAGAAAAAAAGTAGCAGCAGCATAGGTTTTTCTCTTCCTTTAAAAAAAAAAAATCTTAAGGTCTACGAAGTTTATCTTGTCTTTAAATACAGGCATATCAGCATGAAAAGTTTCATTTTTCTGCACAAGTATGGAATATAATGTGAACATTATAGAAATTTTAGGAATTTTAGGACAATTCCTAACCCTGGACATTTAGCAAAATCCCAGCTTTCCTCAGTTTACCAATGGAAGTATAATTCAGTAGTGCAATCAGAAAAAAGTCCAAGGAGGGCGAAGCACTTAGCAAAAAGAAGAGAGAGAAAACTTGTGATCTGATAAGGAAAGGGGGGGGGGTCCGGGGGTTCTCCCCCTGAAAATTTTTGAAACTTGAAGGTTTAAAAACGCCATTTAAGACTTTCTTTGCTGATGTTTATGGACAAAAGGTGCAGTTGTCTCAGCAGAAAGTGGTAGAAATTGAAGCCTTAAAAACGCGATTATAGGCTATTTTATTAACGTTAGGGTAAAGTTAGGGTAAGGGATAGAGCCCAGGTAGTGCCCCCAATATATTTTTTTTAATAGATCGAAATCAATTCTCTGCCTCTCTTCCCTTCCCAATTTCGAAATTGAACTTTCAAAAACAATATTGCAGACAAAATTTACATGATAAACAATTTTACGGGAAAGAGGTGCTGGGGCTCTTCCATGAAATTTTTTTTCAAAATTATGGACCTAAAAACTTCAGCAACATTTTATATTCAGGGGCTATACCATTTAAATTTTTTCTAAGTGTAGTTTAAAAAACTTAATTTTTTTATGATATTAAAGAAAGCCTGTTCGGGGACCTTTGCTTGAGTATTTTCTGAGATTCAAAGAGTTCATCGGTTTTCGGAGTCCTGGGTGGTAATCCTAAGACGTACGCTAAGAAGTGGAGTGATGAAGAGAAAAGTATAATAAGTTCGCGCGCGCATCTATGACGAATCCAAGTGAAATTCTTACTCTCATATTTTTACTTTTCCTGAAATTATTTATATGCTTCTGAAATTCAAAATTCGTAATTTAATTTCCTTTCATGTTTGAAAATCCTGATTCTTCAGAAGTTTTCAAGCAAATCTTAAAGCCTATGTTTTTTTGTTTTTTTGTTTTTTTATAATCATTACCATCATTTTTTTTTCTTTTGAAGCAGTAAAACATACTTTTTAGTACATGGCAAATGTTGATATACACTCCTGAAAATAAAACTGAAACGCTTCAATAGTTGGGGAGAAACTAACCTGACAGCATTAAGAAAGCTACGCAGATCTTAATTATAGCATTACGACGCTGTTAGGTAAGGTTTGCCGCAACTACAGTTTTTATATAAAACGTTTGTCTTTAATAAGTAAATCAATCTTAATGAAGTTGAAATTGTAAAATATATTGCAAACAAATGGCACCAGTGAAAGAAAGAGAACACTCAAAATCAACTACTTTCGCAGCAGAGGTATTTAAAATTTTATAGTAATTTTATAAAGCGTTTTTGCAATGAATTGACAAATGGTTCTTTTCTCTGTAATGGAAATATAATTTGAAGAAGAATTAGCAGTATATATTTTTTTAAAAAGCACTTTGTACCTCTTTAATTGTAGTCTATTATATTTCAAAATTTATCATTTAACACCAAGATTGCAGCATAATTCTAAAAATTAAATAGTTATTAAAACATATTTAACTTATCTCGAAAGGAATGGTCTTGTCGTTGATTGAAGACCCAGAGCAAAAGCACGAGCACGAGTGAATCCGAACAGCAAATGACATAACTTCTTCGTTTTTCCTCCAAAAAAAAAGAAAAAGAAAAAATTCCCGCCTTTTCCAAACTGCTTATTTAGTTAAATACGTCATAAAACTATCTTGTTACGGGTTGGTCAGGTCACTGGTGGGAAAGTGGGAAATTTAGCAAAAAGTAAAGAAAGAAAACACAGGAAAACACAGCTGTGCGCTGTGCCCGGCGTGTGAAAACAACTTCGATCTGGACCCCCCACAGATCTGTCTCTTCTCCCTTCAGCATTCTAGATAAGGAAAGGCAATATAATTGTTAGTCAAGAAGAGTGACCATTCCAAGAGGTCGAGTTTTACAACCCATGTTGTAAATCCTGCTGCCTGCTCCCCTTATTTAGAAAAACACCGATTCGGGCATAATCGCACAAATGACGATTGGTATATTTTGAGGACTGATATAATACTGACACAAAAATGACGACTGGTTATCATTTGTTTGGGAAGAGGGGGTCTCACCTCTCTCTACCCCCTTTCGACACTTCCTAGCTATATGGCTATTTAAAGCAAATATCTTCATGTGTATATCAATAGTGCTTTTTAAAACAAGATGCATACTCCTTACTCAGACGAAGGCGACTTGTAAGTGGTCAAAGAACTCCTTGGAACGGGAAAAGTTTTCTGGCAAGTAGGCCCAGATGTATAAATTTTGGGGCCCCCTGCAAAAACTCTGTATAGGGCCACTCCCCAGAGGCCAGCAGTGTGTAAATTCGTACCGTTAATAAGAACTTAGTGTTATTTTTTTTATTTCATTTTTTTTTTCAATTTCTTGGGACGTTGGGCCTTTTCAGGTCGTGTCCCCCACCCCCCCTGCACTGCGTAGTTTGCGGATCCGAGCCTGCTGGCAATACTAACTGTGCATTTTATCAGAATAATTTTGTCGATTGAACACAATTTTATGCAGAAATTGTGGGAAGAACAAGGAAAATCCAAACTCCTTGGAAAATCCAAACAAAGGCACCTGAAGCCAGGGCCCCCTAAGACTCAGGGTGCCCTATTTGAAGCAATCAGCCCGCGCCTAAACTTCATGATTAAATATCAATTTTCATGTGTTTTGAACATTTTCCACACAAAATTATGGCTTTCCACGACAAATTCTCAAAACAAAAAATGTTGGTTTTGAGGATAGGCCATTTCGCAGCTCCGAGGCCCCCTGCTTTTCTGGAGGCCCCAGCTAGCGCCTCATGCGCCTATGCGGTGATCCGCCACTGCCTCCCACCTTCAACTCCTCAGAAATATGGATAGATCTTTTAAATTGTTTATCTTGTTTGGCGAGAAGCTTTTTGCTCACCCAAGCAACCACTTCATTTTGAAAAGCTTCCCGCCAAACAAGATAAACAATTTAAAAGATCTATTCATATTTCTGAGGAGTTGAAGGTGGGAGGAGGTTCTAATGAAAGTAGCTGTGATGAAAATGGAGAAGAGGGAGGATGATAGATTGGCAGATACTTGGCGGGCAAACTAGATATCTTAACTTTTTATGGCTGAAGGTTTTTGGGTTTAGGATGCAGGTTTTCTTTTGTGCGGGAAAGTTAAAGGTTTTCTTGGCGTGGAAATTTTTACAACAGGGTTGTTTTTGATGAGATATCACATCTTTTTGGATTGATATTATTACTTTGTCTATATTTTTAGAATTGAGAACATCAAGTCAAAAAAAATTCCATTGAAACAACGCTGTTTCGTGTTTTTAAGAAACAATAATGGCTAGCCTAATTTTACGTCAAGTTATTTTCTGAATATTAAGATTCTATATTCATTTTGCGAGAATTGGGCGGTTTAAATTTTATTACGATTCTTGTATCCTCTCTCGGTTGCAAAGAAAATTTCTTGGATAATAAAATACTATATTTTAAATTATATTGCTTTCGAGTATTTTACAAAATCGCAATAAATTCTATTACAGTTTCTTTATTTGACAGATTATTCAACATTTTCATGAAGGTTTCTTAAATGTTTTACAGCTTGAGGGCTATTTTAATCTAGCTTTTCACTTTTTGTTTAATTACATTTTTTCTTAAATCGTGGATTATTTTACGTTTTATGGGATAATTTTAATTGTTTTTTGATTTATCTTTTTCTTGATAGAAGTCTTTGTCTTGTTTAATACCTGGTTTTGTTTAAAAGTTCATTTAAAAAACGAAATAACGTATGTTATCACCAAGCAAAAAAAAAAAAAACTAAGCCATTAAATATTTTTAATTTGAATTTGTCAGAAGATCTATTACGGGACGCGGTAGCGTCCCGCCCCGCCAAGGAAACCAAACGTCAGCAGCCAACAGAAGCAAATCCACCGCCAAAGACGAAAGGAAATAAAAGCGACCAAGACCAAGATTACACGACAGAATGAGTTGGGGTTTTTTGAGTTTTTCACTCCTCGGTATCTCAGCCCCATGAAGACCCCCGGAGTTGATTTTTGGTACACTCAATCTCTAGTGGCCCTTGACGCCGTAAACCAAAATACAATCCCCTGGACCATCAGGGGGAGGAGGTATTAAAGTTATAAAATCGCTGTTCAAAAAGGTTTTCGCTTTTTTTGACAGGGCTACAGCCCAAACGAAAAAAGGAATCAAGCTGAAATTTCGCACACACATTCCTTGTGCCCTACTGATGTGCCTTTTGTGCCATTTGACCCCCTCCCCTTCCCCCCTCGTTTTTACCCCCAAATTGTACCTTCCCGGGGTTCTATCACAGCCCCCCGGGGAGCTACGGTAATGATTTTTTGTATACATATTCTTGGGGGGGGGGCATTGAGTACATATACAAAAATTCAATCCCCAGGGACATCATGGGCCAGAGTAATTAAAGTTTTAAAATCACTAATTTTCCCTAAATTCTTATGTACTTACTCTCAGCTCATAGGGTATGTTTATCTCGGACTGCAATTGCAAGGTTAGAACAGATCAAACAGTTATTCCAAAGTTGTCTTAGGGAATGAAATTCAATCAAGACTAAAACATATCCAACAGTTGCAACTAGACGTTAAATCGCGGATATCAAATTTCCCACAGCGACTGCGCATGCGCGCAGACTTAGAATCTGAAAACAGAAAGCCCAATGAGCTATCAGGTTTGGGTTTTTTGCCGGCAAAAAGGCATTTTTGCTGGGACAGTGGAAAAAACCATGGCAAAAATGGAAAAAACGGCAAAAACCTAATTGCAAATAAAGTAGCATTATATTGTTAATCGAGAAATAGTGACAATATAATATAAATAATGCACTTTAATATTTTAGTTATGTCTCTCCATGTTACTTCTAATTTATAAATTGAAAAATAGGTTAAAAACAAATGTTGGGATTGCAAAACTTAAGATTTTAAATGTTTGCTAAAACAAATCTTTCAGAATGAGCCAACTTTTACGTCTTTTATTTTATAGTTGCATTTTGATTAAGTATACTTTATATAGATATTTAGTATTCTGTAAAAAATGCTATTATAATAAACAATCTAATTACATTTTCATAGTGAGTTAATTATTTGTCTTAGATGTTATTAACTGAAATTTTATGTTAATGTTTAAAAATTTAAAAGTAAAAATGCTCCATAACCTTAAAAGTAAGTTAAACCTTAAATTTTTTTTAAACTATAAAAATAATTGAATTAAAATTTTATCAAAATCTTTTCATGCTTTTTACTTTTATATAAAAAGGAAAAAAACTGTCTGTAAGTTGTTAACACAAAATCTATTTTTACCACTTTATCAAAAACTGGCAAAAACCTATTTTTGCCGGGCGGTAGAAACCGTGTTTTTTTCCATGTTTTTTTCCGCCCCCGGCAAAAACTTGCCAACCCTGGATTCTATGTTGTTTGTTTATACTTAAGCAGAGAAACAAATTAATGAATGAGATTAGAATGCTGTACCCCCCCCCCCCCCCAAAGTTTTGCCGATACGAAATTTCCTTCCCCCTGTTTTTCAGTTTTTATATATTTATGGAGGGCAGAAATTTTAAATGTCGGCGCGAAACTGGGATTAAACCATTACAATATTTTACGTGACAAATTAAATGAAACTCTACGCATATGAATACGCACATATAACTTTTTAATTGAAAGCGAAAAATAACACTTTTTTATTGGTTTGCTTATTTTCTAAATTAAGGGATTTTTCACAAACATATAATGAATTGAAAATATATTATAAAATACGTGTGTGGATATCCGTGATTTGCAGTAATTTGTTAGCCGGAAAAAAATTTGCAATTAATTTAAACAAGACTGTTAATGAGCTTAGTCCGCGCGCAACATGTGCATTCGCTATGGCAAATTTGGGATATCCGCGATTTGACATCGAGTAAAGTTGTATAGATCTTCTGACACATTCAAATTTAAAATATTTAACGGCTTAGTTTTTTTTTTTTTTTTTTTTTTTTGCTTGGTGATAACATGCGTTATTTCGTTCTTTAAATGAACTTTTAAACAAAACTAGGTATTAAACATGACAAAGACTTCTATCAAGAAAAAGATGAATCACCAAACAATTAAAATTATCCCATAAAACGTAAAATAATCCACGATTTAAGAAAAAATGTAATTAAACAAGAAAGTGAAAAGCTAGATTAAAATAGCTCTCAAGCTGTAAAACATTTAAAGAAACCTTCATGAAAATATTGAATAATCCGTTAAATAAAGAAACTGTACTAGAATTTATTGCGAAGTTGTAAAATACTCGAAAACAATATAATTTAAAATATAGTATTTTATTATCCAAGAAGTTCTTTGCAACAGAGAGGATACAAGAATTGCAATAAAATTTAAACCGTCCAATTCTCGCAAAATGAACATAGAATCTTAATAGTCAGAAAATAACTTGACGTAAAATTAGGCTAGCCATTATTGTTCCTTAAAAACACAAAACACTGACTTGAAGTTCTCAATTCTAAAAATACAGACAAAGTAATAATATCAATGCAAAAAGATGTGATATCTCATCAAAAACAACCCTGTTGTGAAAATTTCCCGCCAAGAAAACCTTTAACTTTTCCTCACAAAAAAGAAAACCTGCATCCTAAACCCAAAAACCCTCAGCCATAAAAATTATGATATCTAGTTTGCCCGCCAAGTATCTGTCAAACTATCATCCTCCCTCTTCTCCTTTTTCATCACAGCTACTTCCATTAGAACCTCCTCCCACCTTCAACTCCTCAGAAATATGGATAGATCTTTTAAATTGTTTATCTTGTTTGGCGGGAAGCTTTTTGCTCACCAAGCAACCACTTCACTTTGAAAAGCTTCCCGCCAAACAAGATAAACAATTTAAAAAGATCTATCCATATTTCTGAGGAGTTGAAGGTGGGAGGAGGTTCTAATGAAAGTAGCTGTGTTGAAAAAGGAGAAGAGGGAGGATGATAGTTTGGCAGATACTTGGCGGGCAAACTAGATAGTACTAGACTTTTTATGGCTGAGGGTTTTTGGGTTTAGGATGCAGGTTTTCTTTTGTGCGGAAAAGTTAAAGGTTTTCTTGGCGGGAAATTTTTACAACAAGGTTGTTTTTGATGAGAAACAACTTTACTCGATGTCAAATCGCGGATATCCCAAATTTGTCATAGCGAATGCGCATGTTGCGCGCGGACTAAGCTCATTAAAAGTCTTACTTAAATTAATTGCAAAAAATTTTTCAGCTAACAAATTACTGCGAAGCACGGATATCCACACACGTATTTCATATATTTTCAATTCATTATGTATTTATTGTTTGTGAAAAATCCATTAATTTAGAAAGTAAGCAAACCAATAAAAAAGTGATATTTTTCGCTTTCAATTAAAGTTATATGTGCCGTATTCATATGCGTACAGTTTCATATAATTTGTCACGTAAAATATTGTAATGGTTTAACCCCAGTTTCGCGCCGACATTTAAAATTTCTTCCCTCCATAAATATATCAAAACTGAAAAACAGGAAGAAAAGAAATTTTGTATCGGCGAAACTGGGGGGGGGGGGGCGGCATTCTAATCTCATTCATTAATTTGCTTCTCTAGTATAAACAATCAACAAAGAATCTGAAAACAGAAAGCCCAATGAGCT
This sequence comes from Uloborus diversus, assembly GCF_026930045.1. Taxonomy (NCBI): domain Eukaryota; kingdom Metazoa; phylum Arthropoda; class Arachnida; order Araneae; family Uloboridae; genus Uloborus; species Uloborus diversus. The sequence continues at coordinate 70,927,176 of NC_072733.1, forward strand.
AAGTCTGCGCGCATGCGCAGTCACTGTGGCAAATTTGTGATATCCGCGATTTAACGTCTAGTTGCAACTGTTGGATATGTTTTAGTCTTGATTGAATTTCATTTCCTAAGACAACTTTGGAATAACTGTTAGATCTGTTCTAACCTTGCAATTGCAGTCCGAGATAAACATACCCTATGACCCAGATAGCATGCTCACTTGCGGCAAGTTTGATTTCTTCTTGATATTATCTTGTTGTGTCAAACTTGACGTGATTCGTTAGCGGCAGACTTTCAGCAAGTTGGGCGGCACCACCGTAAACTACTCTTGCAAACGCTTGTTTGATGAACACTTGTTTCAATCAGGACACCCAGCGCATGCGCGGTAGTACGTAGTCTACGGTTCGGCGCCAAACACGGAGAAGAAAACGAAGCAGGGAGCCATGATGAATTGACGAAGTAAGCTGCACGTTGGAACAGCAGAGAAAAGGTATTTATCAGTTTAATATTTATTCAAATGCAATTTTCTTTAAATTGTAATTCAGAAGAATGCACTGGTGTTTATATTTTTTCACTATCACGATTCGCGTCAAAGCATTTCTTTGTAGCGTAGCACATGTTTCAAACTCAATGTTAAGCTTTTTAAACTTGATGTTTATGAATAATTTTGAATATATGCATACAGGATGGATTAAATACAGTTGGTAACAATTTTTATTTGACAGATTTTATCAAACCGTATGTTTTAATTCGATCGACTGTCGATGTCTTAAAATAAAGTTTAAACTCGATCCCAAATATACTGTAGTCGTTTTTTTTTTTTTTTTTTACGTTGTGTTGGCATTGAATCCTTTCTTTAATTTAATAGTTAATTACTTCATGCAAATAAAATGAAAATCATTCCTAAAACAAAAGCTAATCAATAAGTATAGTTAATGGGAAACTTTGTTTATCTGCAATTTTGCATAACTGATAACTTAACATCTGACCATCTGAGAATGTTCTCTTACATTAAAATTGAGTGGAATGATAATATTTCAAAGTAACAGTTTGAATTTTTTCGTACTATAGTGATTTACTACATAGTCGATTCCAGTCAAGAAAAAAATACCTCTGAAAATCAGCATATGATAATACAAGCTATTTTCCAAAATTGATACTCAAATTGTAATGTTTTAAGTCGAAAATTATTTTTGGTGTTATTAAATCATAAAGTTCTTGTAATTAACATTTGAAATATTAATTGGGAACTCCTAATATTCTGTGCAGTATTTATTTAATTGATATTCACTCATTTGTATTTTTAATATTTTTCTCAATTAGTCAAGTGAATGCGGGGCAAAGTGAAATAATTCATTTTGTTTACTTATTCAATCATTTACCACATCACTTACGCATTCATTAATTAACTAATTTTTCCTTAATTTAATCATTCACTTATTAATTCACTCTTTCACTTATTTTCTTATGCATTCACTCTCTATTTTATTCACTCATTTATTTTCTTTGTATCAATTAATAAATTTATTTATTAGTTTATTGTTTCATGATCTTTTCATTTAGTGAATTATTATTTATTTGATCATTATTTTGTTCAAAAAAATTTCACAATCAAATGGAAAATATTTCATTTTTCACTTTGTCCCATGAAAAAAAAAAAAAAAAAAACGTGAAAAAAACTTCTACTTTTTCTCGAAGGCTAAATTTTACTGCCAATAATAAAAAATAATGTTTTCACGCAAGTGTTATTTTATGTGTAATGTTATTTCTCTATATATTGTAATATTCAAAACAAACTTCCTATTTGTTCATTTTGAAAAAGCTCAGTCATCTTAACCATTTCGCTTTGCCCCACAGTCCCCTACTATTTATTATAACTTTTATTTTATGTTTTATATTGAAACAGTTCTTGAATCAGGTGTAATTTTTGTATGATTAATGCTATACGACAAATTCAAATATTTTTATTATTATAAAATTTAAAAAAAACTGGGCATTTAAAATTTTTATTCTGACATGTTTTTTTTTTTTTTTTTTTTTTTTTTTTTTTTTGACATACGTGCCCAGCAGGGCATGTTAAAATTTTAAAGAATTTTGTAGCCCTGACCTATTATTGTATATTTAAATTTGTTAAAACTCTACTTTAAATTTTACTCTTGTTAAACATATTTTAAGTGCCGTAGAGTCTCGAAAATCAGATGTAGTTGGGATTACAACGTAGCAAAATATTTCATTTTTCAGATGTTAATGAAAATCATTTCATTCTAACTAAAAATGTAACTAGAAACATTAAGCACCTCAAGTAGAGCAGAACCCAAAACTTTTAAGACTCTTTTGTATTTTGAATATTCGGTTTGTCTGCGGAATAGGCAGTGTACTGAATACCAACTGAATATTCAGTGTATCACTAAAGCGTTAGGTTTGCTTCAATCTATATATTAAATAAAATTCATAATTTTGTTAATTTGTTGCGAATTGTATTCCTCTTTAGTCTTTTCTTGAATACCTGGTAAAATTATCCATTTTACCACACTGGCAGTGCCAACGAGAGGCCATGTCAGCTTAGTCGGAACCTAGCGACCCGTCCTTTGAAGGGGCCCGGCTTGGAATCGCAGTAGACAAATTTAACAAGCTAAATGGGGGCACGGGGCCCGGCGATAAAACCGACAAGTGGCTTGCCTTAGCTCACGGCTGCCTTGCACCCTGGATCAATAGTAACTTTATTTTGTAAAAACTTCTAGACAGAATAACTACGAATATACTATTTGTTCTTCTCATTGAAGGAATATTTTACATCAAATTAAAATGCAGTAAATTAAATGTATGATCTTTTGTGAAATATTGATTATAAGCATTTCAAATGAATGTGTTTTCTTTACCAGCCTTCAATCCCAATTTTCAAAATATTGGTGTATATTTCATTCAGTATAAATTTTGCACGAAGTAAAATACTACTGCCATTATTGTTATCAGGGACCCTCTCAGTTTTCTGATAGGGACTTCAAATTTTATCGACTGGTGAAATATGGTTATTCACACTTGGGGGGGGGGGGGGAGACTTGTGAACATGGCATGTTTATCTTGAAAAAATCTCAAATAATAGCAGTCCCAGTACTCATTCTCTTTTACAAATATTTGCAACAATGAGATTTATGTTTCTCGGGTCGAAACTTCTTCCTTTGAGCAGCTGTTTTACGTAATTTCACCGTTTTCTTTTACTTGTGAAAACATATTTTAAATTGCTTAGTCAAACTTCATTATTACAAATCGTTATATTGTTCGTTAAAATATGATGCATGTCCTGCATTTTTTAATCATGTTCATATGTGTCCCAGGCCTGTTTATATGTTCTCCCCAAAAAGGGCACATGTAAGCAATTAAAAACATTTTTTTAAAAGTTCATGACACAAAGAAAAGGCTACCTATTTAATTTTGGAGATATTTTGGTGTTGCGAAATTGATAATATTTTTTTTTGAAAAATAAAGAAATGTAAAAAATTGTTCCTATGTGTCTCTTTCCCCCCTACAACCAATGAAAAGGAATGTTTGGATATTTAAAAACTTGCAATTTAATCTCCAGATTTGCCAAATCATCAGCTAAAATTTGCTATGGGATTTTGACTAATACCTCCTTTCGGGGCATTCTGATTTTTATAAATGTATGTAGTTTTCTCGTGGCAAAACTTCAAGTAAGATGCAGTAAACAGATAATGACATACTTATGTGTTCACTTTTTAATTGTTTTGATTTTGTTCTTGCTTTTGAAATCAAGTATTAATTCTACTTTTTCCTCCTTTTTTCGAAAATATTCTACTTTTTGACACTGAAAATGTTCTATGAGCTCTGTAAATTTCATGCCATTTTTCTAGACATGTTTGTTGCACAGCATGATTTACATTTGCTCTGATTATTGTTAACTATTTTGAGAAGCTGTTTTAAAGAAATGGTTTAAAATTTAAAAACATTTCTTTGAGATCTCTATACCAAAAAAAAAAAGGAAAAACATAACTTTTGTGTTTAACACGAGGCTTGAAATATACCTGTGCAGAATGATTATTCTGATAATTATTGTAGGATTTTTTACCTTTATCGAAACAAAGTTTGCTCGAATAATTTCTTTTTTGCCTGTGGATTGCCAGATGATTTCATATGTTTAATATGGCTTTATTTCGGAATTCAAATTAAATTGAATATATAGCTTAACTGTAACTTAGTTTAGCTTCTAGCAATAACTTGTTTTTATTGTTCAAAAGATATTAGCTCCATTAATAATATTTGTCTCCAATTTTAAAACTAGTTATATTTCCATAAAATAATTTTAGTCGACAATTTCAAAATAGTATTCTTGTTTGTTGACTTTGCTTTGAGTTCTTGTTAAATGTATTAGCAAATATAGCATGTCCTGTTTATTCTTATGTTTTTTTTATAGCTGCTTGTCAAAGGGTGTATAAGGATATATGGCAGCTGGCATCAAGAAATAATGTGAGTTTTTGAGTACAACATTTTTATTTTTATTAATAAACTTCATAAATAGGATTTTTTAAAGCTGGGTTGTCAGGTTTTTGACTAGTAACAGTCTTTCACAGTGTAAACTCTTGCACCTCTAGTCAAAAATGTTTACCATATCTTAGTAACCGCAACCTATCATATTTCCCAAGTTTTATTGAATGGCTTTATATAAAGTATTCAGCAGCAGAATAATTACTTCCCTTCTTATTTGCTTCAAGGTAAATATTCATTTTCAATTTACTTTTAGGGGTCAAATAGGTGTGCATAGATAATACTTAAATGTATTTAATGTTTGGCAAAAAACACTTAGAGGTAAAAATGATTGTTTTTTTTTTAAAGTAAGTGCATTAATTATAAATATTTTTAAGTTAATTGGACTGACTAGATAGTAAATAATTGTGAAAATAACATTAATAAAGAATATCATGCACTTGTATATGAGGTTAGCTCTTTTTGAAAATCTTATATATACATTGCATTTAGCATGTAAGCTAAATTAATGCATTTCGGCTATAGCAAATACATATGCTAGCTTGAATTATTTAAGAAAAGGGGGGGAACACAAAAATTTTTGAGTATGCATTGAAAATCCGATTTTAAACTTGTCATTTCATTTTACTTCCTATCAAGTTTAGACCAACCAATTACCCATTTAAAATTTCAGCAGGATTTATGACAGCTATTGCAAGTTTTTAATTTGAATGTTTTTTCAGTAAGCTTTTGTTCGCAAGCAAATTTGAACGATTGGAGTTTTTTAGTTTAAACCGGTATTGTATTTCCGTCATATTTACAAACCTAAGCTTGTTTGGAAGTAATAAATCCTTCAATTTGTGTGGGGAATGTTACAAGTAGGTGTTGACAAGTCAGGATTTTTGCTTTGAAGAAAACTCACCAAATTAATTTTTTTTACTATTTATGGGGAATGTGAAGGCTGGATTATGCTATTAAACTATCATTTCTAAATTTTACTTAAAACAAAGTATGTCTGCAAAACTCCGTAGCTCTGCAAAAAAAGTTATTTTGCTCCGCATTTCACAGTCGGGCGTTCAAAAGCATGAGGCATGACATAGTGCTTAAAACTATCTTATTAAGTAAAAAATAATTATTTTTATGCAAGTGTTTAAAATGATTATTATAGCTCAAAAATAATTTTAGATAAGTGTTTTTGAGATTTAAAGTTAGTTTTTTGTTGAATTTTATGCAAAATACCGAGCTGCTCCTAAAATTCACCACAGATCAGGGTTGAGTTTTGAACTGTCTAAAACTGGTTTCGGACAGAACAGGCGGTTTTTACCGTCCAAAAATACACTATTCTATCAAAGTATGCTAAAGCTAAAAGTGTAATCAAATCAACTGATATTTACTGCAATATTAATCATTCATAAATAATAAGTTTTAATTAATGAGTATTTGTATTTTCTCTGAAAGGTTCATTAATAAATATTTTACCTAAACAAATTTCCCATTGCTCTATTATGCAAAAACTTTCTTAGTAACAGTTGGTAGAGTTATGAAAAGAAATTCACTGCACTACCAAGACAACTAGTTTCAGTTCCATTTACAACTCAGAAAAATGTTATTAAATGTAATTTTTTGGTGGGAAAAAAAAGAATATTTTTTTAATGGTTTTTGCATTCAAGTTTTACATGATATTTTAACATTTTTTTTAACGATAGATTAAAGAGTAATAAATTGATTAAATACATTTACTAAAATTTTAAAACTTGTGCATTTTTTTTAAATTCATATTTTAATATAATATACATTCTGTAACTATTTATTGCATTTCAGTCAATTATTAAACTATATTTTGAACACTTTCTTTTGCACACGTGCATAAATGCCAAAAAGTTTGGTTACTATTATGAAACAAAAAAAAAAAAAATGCGTACAATTTGGAATGTTTAATGATGAATTCAACTTCTATGTAACTAGATTAGAATTAGCTGTATCATTCAGTTACATATATTCTTATACTTGAATGTTCACCATTGAATGAATATTCAATACTAGTTGACCCGTGCGGAACTCCGCACTGTGCTTCGAATCGTTTCATAAGGTATTTCGCTCTTTAAGAATTTCAAAGGAAGAACATTATGAAGAAGAACCGAAAAAAAAGTAAGCGCAGAAAAGAAGGCATGTAATTTAAAGACATCAGTAATAAAACCTCGTTAACTACAACGTTGTGATAATTTGATCATCGCTCACCTTTTGGTCGTACATATTTTCAATTCAAACATAAATATCATTAAAAGTGTGGCTGAGTAGTGACTCGGGAAAAAGCAATAATTGTGCATGTAAAAAAACAGGTTGTGGCAAACAGAGTCCTGCCTATGTGAGCATCTGACGATTGATTGATCATTGACTGACTGAGAGATATTTATTGGCACGGATTCGAATTGGCGCCATTCTGAGTAACAACCCGACACCCCAACAAACCTAGCAATTGCGCCTTCCTTTTCGAAAGCTATTCATTAAAGGAATGCGTAGTAAAAAACAGCAAAAAAGCTTTTTGCCAAAAATAATAATAATAGTAATAATAATAAGATCATGCTTCTATGTTTTGTCATTAATCAGCATGATACGATTTAAAATTATTCGAAAAGCATGGAATTTGATTAAAGAATGACGAAGATCTCACGTAGCAATTGAAACGAACATTCTAGAGAAGTAATAAATTAGATTAAAAATAAGTGTTTTTATCTTTGAATATTGAACTATTTCACATAGAAGGTTGCTTTAACAGTTACGGCTTAAATGCCCGCACATGTTTCTCTTTTAATCGAACACTTAAAATTCAAAACCAAAACCAGTTGAACTGAGTCCGTTTTTTAAGTGTAATTTTTCGAACGTAGACAAAATGTATTTTTTTTCAGCAGAAAGCAGAGGAGTAGAAAATGATTTCTTGCTAATGAGGTTGATAATAATTTTAATGCTTTCTATCGTATTCGCGCGAATAAAAAATTAAAGGTTTACTGGGTGAAACTCGTAATTTTAATTTGGCGTAGTATTTTTTCATTTGTACAAAAGGTCGAACACTGCTATTTGAAACATCTACATTTCAGCATACAATGAAAATGTTTTTCTGCACAAAAAGGATTTCCTTTTGGTAAATCTAATACTTTTTTATGCTTACATTATGCTGAGTGGTCTGGATGTAGTCAAAGCTTAAAAAAAGGAAGAAAACTCTTCGATTAACAGTCAACTTATCCGAATGATAACTGTAGCCTGCATAAAGGAGTCGAAACACCAAGTAGCAATCCCACTGCATTTATTTTATTACGTTTGTATGTTATGAGTACATGTAACGCGTAATACTAATATAAATTTGATATTCTTTCGGACAGCCCAAACTTGTCCGAAGTTCGAATAGTTTATAGCCGAACGCTCTACCGAAAAAAACTTATCAATTTAACCGAACAACTAAGTCCAGTGCTTTTAAGCTTTATTAAAATATGAACACACACACAGGCTATTTTTTTGTGCTGAAAGCGACGTAAAAAATGGAAAACTGCATTAGAACTTTGCTTTTAAAAAATACATAAGAACTACAGGCAGCATCAAGGTTTTGAAACAGCAAGGGGCGTTTTCTAAAACTTGATTTTTCGACCATAAGTCTATTTTTCTTCATTAGCCAGCCTGATAAGTTTTAAAATGAGAAGGGAATAATATATAAGATAAGATATTGAAGAAACATTTTTTTATTCTTGAAAATTTTTACAATTTGTTACCGCAGGCTGCTTGAACCGTTATGACTTAGATGGCAGCACGTGTTCATCATTTAACAGAACGGTTAAAATACAAAATAAATTGAACTATGCTCTTTTTTTAAGCGTAGCTTTTCGAATGTAATAAAAATGTGATAAGCTATTTGTTTTTTTGCAAAAAGAAGAAAAAATATATATTTTACCCTTCAAATTGAGGTAGTATTTTTTTTATTTGTACAAAGAGTCAAAACTCATTAGAAGAATATATATTTCAATATACGATTTATAATTTTTTTTCTGAACAAAAAATAATTCTATTATAGTCTGAAATCTTAAACCTGTTACTTATATTTTCGTTTACATTATGCTTTAATTTTCTTACCGGAGCCAAATCTTAAAAAAAAAAAAAAGAAGCCTTACAATTAAGCATCAGGTTTTCATAACAGCAAGGAGCGTTTCCTTCTCATTTATTTTATTCCTTCATAGTCGTTATTCACTTAATTAAGTGTTCATGTAATGCGCGATATTTCTCTTAATTTTTTGTTGCAGATTGTCCGGACGTGGGCCCGAACACGGACTCTCCTGGTTACGAAGAGAACGCTCTGCCGATCAAGCTATTCAGCTCTGTCGGTCATAGCGCAAATTAAAGTTATAAGTTTAACCGAAAACCTCATTCTGGTTCTTTAAAACAGGTTTTTCGGATGAAAAAAAACAATTTTTAGACCGTGGGTCTATTTTTCGTCAGTAGCCAGCACCATAAGCTTTAAAATAAGGCGTAAATCAAAGAAATCGATCTAGAATTGAGGAAAATCTGGCGTAGAAACCAAAATCAGGCTACAGAAATAATATATAAGGATAAAACATAACTTTGATGCATTTTGTTCTGTTTTTGATATTTTCTCACAAAATAGTTCCTCAAAAAATGTAGTTTTGGGCAGGACGGTAAAAACCGTGGTTTTTACTGTTGTGTCCAAAATCTTGCCAATCCTGCTACAGATGCTTGTCAAATTGTTTCTCCAAGGTTGGCAACCCTAACCCTGGAAGGTGCTGCTGTACAGCATGACTTTAAAAAAAAAATCAATGTTAGTCCACTTAGAACGTTATCTTTAAAGTCATTTTATTCAAAACTTGCATATGTCCTTTTACATCCCTTCGCTTCTCACTGCTTCATATGATGTACTTCTAAAAGAAGCTTCGCACTGTTTATATTTACTATCATCTGAAAAATTATATTTTGGTACTGGGATTTCAAACTATTCATATTAGCTGAGACTTTTGAAGGCTTAATCTGCTTTGCGCCCAGAGTTTGGGGATCTGTAAATAAGTTCCTGATCTTGTAAAAATGATCGCTTATGTTAATGCCACAGGACCATTATGTTTTAACGGGTCTAGTTTGCATTTCAGTGCTGGCGATTATTTTTGCATTAAATAGTTTTGAGAATACAAGGCTAATTTTTCTTTTAAAACATGTTTCAAAAGTGAAAACGTCTCCAAAAGTAATAAAACTTACCAGCAAAGATTCTTCTTCATTTTTAATAGAAGTAAAAAACAAATTGTATGGTAACAAAAGCTCTCCATTGAAAAAAGATTTGAAAATAAATGCAAATATAACATTAAAAATATATTTCTCTTTAAGTTAACATTAGCAATTGGCGGTTTTCAAGTAGCCCCTTTAATGCGAGTAGGGTTCATAACTGGGGAACTATAGTTTATGCCTGTCTTTAAGACTACTGTTAGCAGAATTCTTTAATGAAAGTAAAACTTATAATTTTTCTACAATGCTTTTTTTTTATTTTAGGACACAAAGACATGAAGAAAAGTGTGAAGAATCGATGTATTATAATGCTGTAAATACTGTTGGACAATTTGTTTGTAATTATTGTTAATAAACAGTCTGTATTGATTTATTATAAGTGTCTTTTTTAATTTATTTTGTGTTTGCTGAAAATAGGGTTACCACAAAACTGAAAAGTCTCCGTAGAGTAAAAGTTTCTTTAATTGATGCTTGTGCCATATATTTATATCATAGAAAAAAAAAAGTCCAAAAAATAATTTACTAGTAATTTATTCTCCATATAATTTAGTTTGAATTGTACATTTTAACAAGTATATTTTATTAAAATAATAGCAAAAATTAACATTTGTGGAGAAGTCTACTGTATCAATTCAATGTTATTCAGTACAACTTGTACAATTTGACCTATACCTTACTTCCTGTGCTCAAATTTGTTGGAAGGTCGCTATGAGACCGTGAACTAAATGCCAGTTCAATATCCAAAAGCAAATTAATTTATTTAATAATAATATAATGTTACGTTGAATTTGGGATTTGTTTTGTGTTCATCTGCTTGATAATCAACTGTTCTTCATAAGATTAGATGAATGTATGGTCACACATTAGCAAATTTTTTACTCCAGAATCAGATCCTACATAGTAAATAATAAAGCAAAAAAAAAAAAGTCTTCAAATTTACTTGCAAATTGGGTTTAAATTTACATTCACCTGTATATAATTAACATTGTATTTACAGCATTCGATGAATGCATGAGAATTTTTGTTAAAGAAAACTGAAATGCCCTATTCAAATTTTAATTGGTAAAGAAAGCTAGTACAGTGAAACCTGTATAAGTTGACCACCTGTGGTGCATTACTTTAGTTGTCAATTTACAAAGGTAGATTTATATGATAAGGGCCAATTCCGTGCCTGAAAAAAGTGATCAACTTAGACAGGTGGTCAACTTCACAGGTTTTACTGTATCACATTGTGTAAATTGGGATATAAATTTTGAAAAGGTTTTAATCCTTTATTAAAAAACAAGTGAGAATTTGTTTAGAGAAAAACTTTTATAAAATTAGCAGCTGTTTAGCTTTGCGTTATAATTTTTGCAAATTTTCTGAAAAAATTTTGTTGTATCAAATTTTCGTGAATGAGATCAAAGGTACTGTTAACTTATTGCAAACTATTATAAACTTCTCTTGGATGCATAACATAAATATTCATTGTTTAATTTAATTATATTTTTATAATGTAAAATATTTTTCTACAGTTATTGCTAAAAGTAAAATAATTGTTTGCTAGAAATACTACTAATTTTGAGACCTGATTTTTTTCAAAGGAGTGTAGTATTATAAATTCAAATTTTTAATACAATAAAGTTTGTTTGATTACAAACATTTCTGCAATGAATACAATAAAAGTATGTTCTAGTTTGCAGTGGGTTCACAATACTTTTTGTCAAAAATGGCTATACTTATTCATTAATTTGTGGAAAATTTGGTACAACAAACTTTTCTATTAGTTTGCAGAAAATTTTCAGAATTTGATGCAATTAAGAAAATTTGCAATGAACCTGCAACAGTTTGATATGACTTACAGGACAAACTTGCTGCAAGTTCAGTTCGTGGGGACTACAAGGCTTGCATCAGACTTGCAGACTTGTCGCATCCATTTTGACGCAAGTTTGCAGAATTGCAAAGCAAGTTTGCTGCAAGCAAAAAAATGCTATGCAAATTTGATATGAACTGGTAGCAAATTTGATATGACAAAGCTCAGTTTGAAGCAAACTTGTTACAGCAAAGCTTCAGTTGCTTTGAACTTGCAGCAAGTTTGATACCACAAAAATGACTTTCCTACTGGTTTGCAACGAACTTGCAGCAAACTTGATAAGACTTGCAGGACAAACTTGCTGCAAGTTCACTTCGTGGGGAAAGCAAGACTTGCATAAGCTTGCATCTGACTTGCAGACTTGTCTCATCCAATTTGATGCAAGTTTGCAGAATTGCAAAGCAAATTTGTTGCAAGTTTGCTGCAAGCAAAAAATGCTATCTGGGGAGCTGAGAGTAAGTACATAAGAATTTAGGGAAAATTAGTGATTTTAAAACTTTAATTACTCTGGCCCATGATGTCCCTGGGGATTGAATTTTTGTATATGTACTCAATGCCCCCCCCCCAAGAATATGTATACAAAAAATCATTACCGTAGCTCCCCGGGGGGCTGTGATAGAACCCCGGGAAGGTACAATTTGGGGGTAAAAACGAGGGGGGAAGGGGAGGGGGTCAAATGGCACAAAATGCACATCAGTAGGGCACAAGGAATGTGTGTGCGAAATTTCAGCTTGATTCCTTTTTTCGTCTGGGCGGTAGCCCTGTCAAGGAAAGCGAAAACTTTTTGGAACAGCGATTTTATAACCTTAATACCTCCTCCCCCTGATGGTCTAGGGGATTGTATTTTGGTTTACGGCGTCAGGGGCCACTAGAAATTGAGTGTACCAAAAATCAACTCCGGGGGTCTTCATGGGGCTGAGATACAAAGGGGTGAAAAACCCAAAAAACCCCAATTCGTTCTGTCGCGTAATCTTGTTCTTGGTCGCTTTATTTTCTTTCGTCTTTGGCGGTGGATTTGCTTCTGTTGGCTGCTGACGTTTGGTTTCCTTGGCGGGGCGGGACGTTCTCGCTTCCCGTGATTCAAATTTCAATATTTTATTGATATAATTGGGAAATCAAAAACGCATTTCTTCAAATATCTCAAAAACTCATTTTTGTAGATACTGCCGTTTACCTGCCCACGGCAGTATACACGCCTAGCGGCAGAAATGCGTACTACACATTCTCCGTCCACGGCAATACTATTCCAGTAAGTTTTGGGTACCTGTCATATGTAATGTAATTAATGCTTTAGCTTCCAAAATATTCAAGTAAAAGCTTTAAGCAATAAAATTTCAGATTTTTTTTTCTTCCATTATCATCACTTGAATATGTGTATTCAAATTCTCACTTACAAATCATTCCTCTTTTTGCACATATCAGGTCAGCCGAAAATGCACACGTGCATAAATATATGAGGCGGTGTGAAATATATCATGATTAAGCTACTGAGAAAAGTAGAATTGAGACATCAATTTATTTCCGCCAAAAAATGCATTCCTTGTTCAACTTTAACCAACATTTAGAAATTTAAAAATCAGTTAGCATCCATTTTTAAAACACCTGCGGAGTTTTTGCAATACTCGTTCATCGCATATCGATAGCTTAATGCGTACCATTAATTTTAATACTTTTGAGTGTTTTTTTAATGAAAACATGCGCACGTTCGTCATTGTGCTTGCTGAGTGAACAATAAAGCTTTACTAAATGAGTGAAAATTATCCACTAATTTAATACTTTAATTGCCTAGTGAAATTAATCGCGTGTTCCCCTATTAAATTCCTATTCTGTTAAAAAATTTTGATATCTAATTTACCCCTAAAGACGATTTTATGTATCACACAATAAGCTATTTAGGAAATTGATGAAGCTACTGTCTAGATTTTTTGTTGGTACGTCCTAAAAAATGTCTGTCCGAGCCTTTAAAAAATAATTACAATATTTCAATTCGGTCTTCAAAAAATGAGTATGAGCTCTGATAGTTTGTTTTATTCATCATTTATCATACTGGTGAACAAAAGTTAAGGAATGACAAAATAAAGTAGCAGCAACGTAAATGAATTTTCATGAATGTCGTTTTTTATACAAGTTTTGCATCCTCGTATTTATTTGACATGAAAACAGGCGTAAGTGACTTCAGTCAATTTCTGATTGAAGTAAATTCATTGTTAGATTAGAAAATCCGAAAACAAAGTAAACTTACAGCAATGAAATCATGATTATGTTTCCAGGCACCATTAAGATGATTTTACTCATGGAAAAACAATCGGATAGTTAGAAGAGTACCTAAAAGAGATGTTGTCCGTAAAGTCAATGTAGCACACAGTTTTGTTTCCAGCTTATAGAAAGCATTTCAAACAAGTGAAATGTGCAGCATACTCATTCGGGGATATAGCACAGCTCTTTAACTGGTAAATCAACTTCGCGTTACAGGAATTCAACCATCATAGAAAAATTAATGCAAAGTTTTAGAAAAACTGTGCACTATGCGTCAGACAACCTATTGTATATGTCCCACTCTTGAGATGTCATCATAATGTCTGTTTGCTTAAGAGCCATTATTTCAATTATTTTCTTAAAATAGCGTAGACAACTGGGCCTCTTTCTATGGCATTGTTTTCAGACGAGTGTAGATTCGACCTAACGTGCAATTTCAGAATCAAATTGATATGGCATAATGTTGACTGCTTGTAGTAGGGAAAATATTCAAGAAAGAGATCAATGGTTGACTTGCAATATCATATGATCTGAACAGGCATCACAGTCATTGTTCGCACGGACTTCTATGAGCTTGACCTGAGGTAGGATCGGTCGATGGTAATTCCTACACTTTCTCATGAAGCTTTAGAATTGAATGTGGAAAAAGTGATAAATTAATTGAAAATTTCATTCCTACTACAAAATGAATTTAAACATAAACTGTACAGAGTGAAGCTCGTCGCTTCCCCATAATTCGTAATGCCCCATAGTGGCGACTTGTAGGGCTGGGTGATGTAGGAATTTCTACATCGTGATACATCGCAATGTTACGATGCATAACGAACACGATGTGCATATTTTTTCTTTCTTTTTTAAAGAGCTTCACTTATAACTGTGTGTTTAAATTTTACAAAATATGTTCAAGATGAAATGTATAAATACTACAAACAGATTCTAGAACCAGCTAGAAATTATCAAAAAAAAAAAAAAAAAAACTAGCGTTGAAAGTGCAGGATAGCAATATATGTTACAGACATGTGTTTTGAGATTACATTGAACCTGTTTTTTCAATGCAAAAAGACGTGAGCTTATGGAAGCTATCTCATCTTCTTGTATTTAAAAAGGGATAACTCCGAAAGTTCGTGCATGCAATCTTTGTTGCTTTTTTGCGATTTAAACTTTTTTTTTCTTTGATTAGTATTGAGTGAAACTTTGTTCATGAATATATTTTCCATTAAGAGCTAAAAAATATGCATTTCCTGCAAGTTTTGGGAAAAGTAAAGCTCCACACAGATACGTCCCACAATTAAATCTTTGGGAGGAGACAATTTTTTAATTTGCCGAATGATACTCTGAATTTTACCAAAGAATAAAATATGAGTATGAAAAAAAACATGTATCTACATGAGAAGAGACATTAAACAGCATTATTAAAGGAAAAAAAAATTTTTTTTCAGTGCAGTATCCAAATTTACTGAAAAAATTGTTGAATAAGAACATTTTTGGTAGGTATGAGTAACCTCCCATCGGAGTACCCCTGCTTCTGGCAGCAATTTGAGACAATTAAGAGATTAAAACTGCAATGATCATAGACTGGTGTCTGTACAATGTACATCAGTGCTTATATTTGTAGTTGGTGTAGTATCAATGCATCAGTTTAAAGAATAATTCTAAACCGGTTTAATGATGTAGGATGTACACCGTTTTTTTGCAATGGATTGCCAAGCCCTAATGACCTGTTTTTGATTATGGTCCTGATATCTGAAATAAATAGCTTTTCTTATTTTGCATCTACGGCTCTTACTTATGCTATCCCATGAATGCAAAATCTATAATTATAAGGATAATTAGTGCCTATGTGGCCCACATCTCATGCTGTGATACAGAAAAACTTCTACACTGAGTGGAAATATGTGTCATTCAGGAAAAATGATTAACATCTCCAGCCAAATATAAAGGGTGTTCCGTTTTAGCCGGCAAGACCTTTATTTTTGCAACCGTTAGTCCTAGATGCATACTTCCAATTGCAAAAATGTTCAAAATCAGATACAGGGTGAGAATATTGAATGTTTGAATCAAAAATAAAAAAGAGTCAAAAATTACAAAATTTAACTTTTTACATGAGCCCTAGATCCCCTAACTTATATTCAGGGAAATAATCTCAATTGAAAAATAATTCTAACACAAAGAGCTTGACATTAGTGCGACCAATATTCACGCGATATAAAATGCAGTTTTGTGACTTACACAACTTTACATTTGCCGTCAATAACACCTTTTGGGCGAAAATATAGCAGTTAACAAGGGTTTAAAATTATATGTGTGCATACAGTATGGTTTTTCAAATTTATTGAGGGATTGTAGTGTGTTTTTGCTTATCATGGCATATTATTTGCATTAATTTTTGAATAGCAATGAAAAATAAAAATACTTTGTTTTATTACTTCGATAACCTGTCATTCTTCTGAAAGGGCAATAAATTCCTATTTCATCTTCTATATGATCCCTTAAATCTTTAAACTCGAATATTTCCTTAAGTTTTGGTCGCACAGGCGTCAATTTTTTTTCTGTTAGTAATATCTTTCAATGGAGATTATTTGCCTAAATATAAGTTCGTTGACCTAGGACTTGTATACAAAATTAAATTTTGTATTTTTTGATTCAATTTTATTTTTGCTTAAAATATTCAATATCTTAACTCTGCATCTCATTTTGAACATTTTTGCAATTGGAAGTATGCATCTACAGTGAAACTTCCGAATAGCGGACAGTCAAGGGACTAGAAGTTTTGTCCGTTATTGGGAGGTGTCCGCTATTAGGAGGAACTACTTAATTTACCTTTTTCAAAATGGGCTGTTGTTCCCTTCGTAGAACACAATCGAAACAATTGCGCAAAGGTTTACTACATTTTACGTCAAGGTAATTAATCTGTTTTTCTTAATAAAGGTATACTGACATCACACACTTGTCTTAAAAAGCATTTAATCAATTAAAATAATCAGTTAAAACAGTTTGACATCTCTTTTTTGCATTACAGGCCTGTTTCTTAATATAAATATTTGAATCATTTACCTTAGCAAGTCCTTCAGTGTCCCCTTTGCTCAGGAAAAAGTTTTTCAATTCTTTACTGTATTTCAGTGCCTCCGAAAAGTCTCTAATTGTGCATACATCATTTTCAATCACAGGAAGTTCATCTTTATCATCGTCAGAAAGAACACATAGTTCAGTTGTGTTGTGAGAAATGAAATTTGAAACGTTCAAATTCTCTTCCTCAATCCACAAGTTTTAATCAATTTGAACGTAGTCTTCAGCAATGACTTTTGAATCCAAATGAACCAGTAGCTCATTAAGTTTTTTTTCCTCTTCTGCTTCTCCTAATGTGTGTGCACTGTCAGGTATCATTTCACTCCTGAACGAAAATACTGCCTTTTTAAAAGAGTCTATCCCCAAAGTTTTCCCGACTTCTCTGGCTTTCTTTTGGAGTAATACCCCGCTTATTGGGACGTTCTTTGCAAGAGCAGCTCTGAACCATTTCATGACAACCTCGTCGATTTCACTGGTTTCTGTTTTGCAAAACTTTACATTTTTTAAATTTTTATTCGAACTCACAATCCACAATTTTCTAATTTCGTCTTTATCTTTTAAAATTTCGCTGATTTGAGTTTTCCCAACTTGAAAACGATCGGCAAGACAATGCACACTTATTTTTTCTTTTTCGACAACATCCAACACATTCATTTTTTCTTTCAATGTCAGTCTCTTTCTTTTAGTTGCCATTTTAAAACTCAAAAAATATTGTCGCTCAAAAAAATTAACTAAATCAACACGCTTTTAGGAAAGTTTGCCACTGCAAAACTACGATTGCTGCATGAAAAGCAGCAGGTTTAGCTTGCCTCTCATTCATCTCTGGGTATGAATATCGCATTACCAACGGCGGCGATTCGGCGGAGCTAAAGCCCTCGACAGAGCAACCCTCCTCCTGCCCCACACACACTTTTTATGGTTAATTTATTTATTTTATCTGGAGTTATCACTATTGCATGATTGACAGTTGGCAGTATGACCTTGAATATGGGCAAATCTTTTTCATGTCTAAAAATTAAACAACCCAGCGAAACCACGGCCCCATAAATCCGAATACTACCGGCGCCCGTCTGCTCAATTGCATCTCCCGAGAGCCCCAGTTAGAAAAGCGCCCAGTTTGCTCTTTTTTATCTTAACTTTTGAATAGTTATTGTGTAAAAAATTCAGTAAAATCTTAAGAAAAACGTACGTTAATTGTTAGACTGACATCAGTTTTCACTTATCTGCTTCAATGCTCTCAAAACTAGCCATAACGAAATTATGACCTTTTCTTTTCTTTTTCATTTTTTGTTGCCCGCAAAAAGTACCACGTCTTTTAGTTTTTTTTTCTGCCCCAACTTTTATGCCCCAACTGCTGCCTCTGCCCATTACCACCCTTTTAATTCCAAGAAACAGTGATAAGGAAATGACGGGGGGGGGGGGGGGGGGTGGAATATCAGTTGTGGAGGATGAAAAACTTTGTAAGGCAAGCAGTTACTAAGATATTCTGTGAAAAGAAAAAAAAAAAAGGAAGTGCTACGATTGCAAGGGAAATTTTTTTGTGAAATAACTGTCTGTTATTCGGAGTGTCCGTTATTCACAGTGAATTACATGGAATGGCCTATATTGAGGGACTGGGACTTGCAAAAATGTCCGTTAATTAGAGGTGTCCGTTATTCGGGTGTGTCCGTTAAGGGAGGTTTCACTGTAGGACTAACAGCTGTGAAAATAGAGGTCTTGCAGGTTAAAACGGGACACCATGTATATTCAGAAATTTAAATCTTGAATGAATAAATTTTAGTAGTTATCAAGGATAGCAGTGTCAAAATACTTTAAATGAAAAAGGGGATTTTTCTTTTTTTTTTTTGGTTAATAGTGCTAAATATCATTTAAATAATAATAATAATAAACAACCACTTATCTACTTCAGGGGCAGAGAGAGAACGTGAAAATGAAAAAAAAATGTAGAATGTGAGCATAAAAAAAAGATAATGCAGTCCAAAACTGTGAAATAAATGCACAAAAAAGTAATGAGAACACATGGGCTGTTTGTCAGTTTACTAATCATAACAATAAAAAATTTACCTACATAAAACAGTTTTATACAGTAATATGGAACCCAGATCAATAGACAGAAAGTTTATCATTGATGGCCTCCTCTCGCTGAAGCAACAGAACAAAAACATAAAGTCACACGCTTTATTTTTTATTATATATATATATATATATATATATATATATATATATATATATATATATATATATATATATATATATATATACCCTCAAATACCACTCTTTCACAGAATAAAATTTTTAATCTTTCCAGATAAGATTAATAAAACCACTCTCTCATAGACAGCAGTTTAAAACCTCTACTATTTACACAAAATAACTCTTTACATAAATTACAAAGTGTTGTCAATTTCATATGCTAAAAAGATCCCCTGCAGTTGAATATTTATCACTTACAAAAAGTAATTTGCACTAGTCAGTTGCACAAATGAAGGTTTTGACCTTCATTAAAGTGTTACATCTTTTGATGAACACATGTATTTACACATAACAGTAGTGGAGATGGAAAGACAAGTAAGATTCAATGAAATGATTAGGACTAAAGAACCTAACAATATAGACTTCAATTTTCACATGAAAATCTTTATTTCATGGAAATAACAGATAATGATGCACATAAATTTAATCATCAAACCAGTATTTTACTATATAAATAAATAAATTTCATAAGTATTTTTTATTATTTAAGGAGGACAGTATACAGCTCCAAGAATAAAATATGTACTTTCAAAACAATTGTCCAACAAGAACAATATATTGCTATTACAATAACGAGAATTTTATGGATAGAACACGAAAAACAAAAATAGAATAAAAATTACAATTCTGATAAAACTATAATTCATAATTTGTTTAACATAAGCTTTTAAAATCATTTTGGATACAATTGCAATTGAGTCTCTATGTCCTTGATAAAAACAATTGCACAAGTACATGCAATATTCATATAAATCATGAAATCTTGGTGTGAAACATTTAAAAGATACTTCACATTTAAATAGGGTAGGAACATTATAGCAATTTAAAACATCAAACAATAATGTGTTTAACAATTTTCATAAACATGAAACAAGTACAATAGTTTTAAATGTCTTGCCATCTCATCATAAAATGTTTAAAATAAAACATTGCTTTAAAAAGGCCTTGGGCCTCAATTAGAAACAAAAATGGACAGAATACATAACAGATGGATTCATGAAAAATCCAAAATATCAACCGGCTGGATTTCTTTCATAACTGATTCTCACCTTTGTCCATTTTCTTTTAAATACAGATTATACAACAGTGAGCCTTCACTTATTATTTTACTCAGAAATATCATAATGCAAGGAAATATATTATGGTAGAAAATAAATTAGATTTTTAACTTTAAAAGCATTTGTACAATGAATACTGCAATTGTTCTAATATGTGCAATCATAAATATTTAAAATATGATTGAAATGCCTAGGCAATTTTATTTTATAGGGGGGGGGGAATAAGCAAATATACTAAATGACTTTTAAAAAAATTTATGGATTATTTATATTAACATAACAATTGCAATTAAAATCCAAACCGTAGAAAGCATAATTCATTAAATGGAAAGTGAAGTCCCAAAGTAGCAAACAACACACTTGTTAACATTATCTATATAATGCAGATGTAAATACCACCTGCTTAAGTAGCACCACTGTGATATTTATCTGCCATTTGTGTTTTGTGTGAGCAATGATTAATACAGTTTGCTAATGACAATCCATCTGAATGTTAGTACTCTGTTTTGCAATTGCTAAGAAAGAGGAAATAGATGTGAAACATCTCCTGTTGATTCCTCTGAACAGTAAAATAATACATCTGCAATAATAGCTGCCAATTCCTGGTCCATAACTTGAGACATAACAAGAGAAAGAAGCCGAGGTTGATGTTTCATGAACAAAACTTGATTCTCAGGAACTAAAGCCAGATTTTTAAGTGTATTGGCTGCTCTTTGCACCATTCCTGGTGTAGTACCCATAAGTTCAGGCTTATCTCGTAATTTCTTTGTACCCTGAGAACTAGCTATTTGAAAAGCGTTAGCTTCAGCTTCTTCTATGAAAGCAATGAGATAGGATATACAACTGTTTTGCTCAGCAATTGTCCTAGCTGCTACACAGTCTGCTTGTGAAAGATTTGAAAGCAATACAACTGAAAGCTCTCGGACTAATTGGTCTTGTCCAATACTTAAGCTTTTTGTAAGAAAGGCAAATAAATTTTCAATTCGAGACCATGGCGGAGTAGCAATGATTAGGTCAACATTGCTCGAAAGCACTGAAAGTTTACAAAGAGCTTCCAGACTCAGCCTTTGAGGCGACAGGACGGAGGTAGGTGAACAACGAGATGGCAAAGGATCTTGAGCATAAGAAGATGGGCAAACAATCCAATGTAACAGACCATCCAATATAGGGAGGCTCACCTCCTCTGGGAATGGTGCCAAATCAAGTTGACCAGATATGTTGGAAAGTAATACCAAGGTATTTTCTCGTAAAACATTAAGTGTACTCCACCACCATTCTTGCTCATCTTTCAAGCTAATACATGAATCATCACTTCGAGAAAGAATTCCATCAGCCTCCTTCTCATATTTTCGATATGCGTTTTTTGTTGGCTTATGTTCATGATGTAAAAGGAGCAGTCGCCCCATAAGTAACAGGACACCTGCATTTTTACTTATTATTATATCGTTACCTGGCACAAATGAGAGATTCCTCAAAATCTGTGAAACACAAACACAACGACGAGATAACATGTCTTGAGAATCATTCATAATACACAAAGCTGGTTGATCAAAGCAATAAGCTTCATCCTCCAGTTCTTCACAAAGGAAGCGTTTACGTGAAGAGAGAGATCCTCGCAATTGTGGAACATTCCCCGTGACTTCTTTTTCACAGGATTTGTCCGATTGCATTGACTCTTCTTTAGCGGTAAAAACTTCTGTTTTCAAACTTTTTGTTTTTATTTCATCATTATCACAACTATCATCCTGCATACTATTGTCAGAAGTTGAAAATTCAGATTTAAAATTTTCATCATTTTTGTTGATGCATTCAGAAAAATCCAACGAATTTTTATCAGTATCCTCCATTTTAACTGAGCTATTTTCACTTGTCTTTCTGGTAATATTGGAATTTAAACTGTTAACAGAAACATCATCTTCCATATCTGCATCAGATTCTAGATCTGAAAATTCAGAAATTTTATTGGCAAGGAAATTAAACTTCTTCAATACTACTACAGGTTCACCTTTATACAGGAGTGAAGACTTCAATACATTAGGATTTTCTTTTGACACAGATGCTTTTGCTTTAAGAGGAGATTTTCCATTTTTTTGTTTAGTTTTGTCATTATCAAGTTCTCTAAAAAACTTAACTTTTTTAGAACAACTATCAAAAAATGTCTGGATATGTGCAGTTATATCGCTACCACCTTTTTGCCAATGCTCCTGTAATACATCGAATCCTTCATACTTTTCCCACGATCTTGAAGGATCAATCAGAAAAAGTGCTTCATCATACTGTATTTGCACTTTTTTATGACAACGAGTTTTATAAGTAAAATTTGGAGTGTCCAATATTCTCATTTTTTCTTCCAAATTGCAAGCTTCAGTTGAAAACTGTGCATCTTCACATTCATTTTTCTTGTTTATTTGCTCTTTATTTCCAATTTCCATGTCAGGGGCAAGATCAAATATATTGTTCAAAAAACAGCGATAATGATCAACAAGAACATTCAGTAGTCCAGGTAAATGACTAAGACCAAAGTATACTACAGTACTGTTATCGGCAAGCAAGATTGAAAGTGCATCTAGTGCCCATGTTGATTCAACAAGTAAGCCAGATTTCAATGCTAACATTACTCTCCATGGATCAACAGCTCCAATTCGTTTTGCAGGACAACGTCTTCGTTTCACAGCCACTGGTTTTATGGATTCAATACAGTTGGGAGGAAATTCAATGGGTTTTTTAACCATGGATTGAAACGCTTGGGAAACAGTTACTGCATTCGATTGGACCTGTAAAATAAAAATCCAAAATTATGATTAAAAAATAATAAGCTCACTTTTCAGCTGAAAATAACATGAGATTACAGGGTTTTTTTTTTCCCCAAAAAGGAGTAAGATGTGAAAATAAAAAGAACTTAAATACAGAAGGATTTTCGTACATATTATTTTCTTTGGTGAAAGTAATTGTCAAAATCAGATTTTGAGGTCTAGATGATAAAAGATTAAAACTTTGTTTTCTGACAAGTGTAATATATTTTCCATTATTTTCACAGGTTTATCAATTTATTTTTATTTATTTATTGCGCCTACTTTTAATAGGAAATTTCACCTTTTCAGACGTTTATTAAAGAGGTATGAAATGATTTAAATATTTTTTAATTCACTATACCATGGAAAAGTTTGTAAGATAACATTTTCTGATAGCTGTGCAGTGTCCTAGAAAACAAATCAAACATTTCCAAAGCCTAAAATTACTGTGCATAATGAAAGAATAAGGTGTCAATCAACATAAACTAGAGCCTTCTTTAACATCATTAAAATAAAATTGCAATGCAAGCTGTATTGACAATTAATCATAATCTAACTGAAATACCCAACTTTTTCACATCATGAATGATTTTACTCTTTTTGAATTCATCTAAAAGTAAACTTGGTTGCATTCAGACCATTATAACTAAAGATGTGCAAAGAAAAAAAAAAGACTTGATAATTTGGCTTATTGTGGCATGTCATCTTCACTGATTAAAAAATATTGAGATAAAGGAACTGAAAAGCAGATGCAAAAAGATTGCTTCACTAGTACACACAATGCACTAACTTTATATTTTTCCATGTAATAAATAAGAATCACAGCACTATCTTTATTTTTCTTCACTGTTTTTCTGAACGTTTGCAATATTGCGGAGAAATGCACTAAAACTTCAGAAGGTAATTTCTCTGTACACAAAAAACTGCCAAACCAGAGTCAAAATGAAGTGAAATCCCATTACAATGAACTTCAAGGGACCATAAACTTTGTTTGTTGCAACAAGAATTTTGTTGTGATGAAGTTCAAGCTATGTAATGGAAGTTGATGAGGAGTGAAAATTTATTTCGCTGAAACAAATGTTTCGAAGTATTGGTATTCACTGTTACAGAATTTCCTTGCAGTAAGAAAAAGTTGTACCCATACAATGTTTAAGTTATTTGG
The DNA here is from genome assembly GCF_026930045.1 of Uloborus diversus. Lineage (NCBI taxonomy): Eukaryota > Metazoa > Arthropoda > Arachnida > Araneae > Uloboridae > Uloborus > Uloborus diversus. The sequence goes on from NC_072733.1 coordinate 70,951,343, forward strand.
TGCAGCAGAGATTCAATAATAAATGTTTTCTTTTAAATTACAGCATTGGGGATTCATTGTGGGGAAAAAAGGCATTGTATTTTGGCTCAATGTGCACTGCAATGTTATAGGTTTAGGGAAACAATACAAAAAATATAAAATATAAACGCTAAAATATTCTTGCAATTCACATAAAGTATTTAAATTAACAATTGGACGGCACATGAGCAAATAAAAAGGAACTAACTGCTACTTATTCATATTTAAAACCTGGCAGTTTGCAGGGACCCTAGTAGTCGAATGATTTTAGCAGTCTGCAACACAAATGAAAAAAAAAAAAAAAAAAAACCTAAAAAGAGAGTCTTGCAAGGCAGACCAACATTAAATAGAAATAAAATTCATTAAAAATCAGCTTCAACTAATGCTTAAAAATTTAATGATGAACTTAAAAATTACAAGTCAAATGCAGGATGACATGTTTAAGAAAAGAAATTAAAAAAAATTGGTATGCTTTAGTGATTTTTTGTCAGAAATAAAAAGTGAGATAAAGCAGTTCAAATTCTTGGGATGGTTAGAAAACAGTTTGTCAAAAAATTGATTATAAGGATAAAATTATGTTTGAAACATAGTTATTTAACAACTAATTTTAGACAGCATGAGTACAACGTGAATTGTACAGATTGAAAATATTTTACAAAGCAGTTGCAGGTTATCATGAAAAAAAAAAAACATGTTTTATTTTAAGCCACACTTTTGAATGAAGTAGTAACATTTTTTTTCAAAATAGTGAAGAATATTGAGTTGTCTTTACATTCATATTCGTAAATATTTAGTGAAACATAATTAAAGTTATTATATTTAAGCTTAAGATTAAAATTAATTTTCTTGCATGATATATTTTAAAGATTTTTTATTCAAAGATAAATAATTTCTTCATACCCTTTAGGCAGAAAAAAATTCAAGCACTTTTCAAGTACTTTTCAAGGTAAAAAATTTTGTTTTCAAGGCAATATCATAAATTTGTACTAAAAATATTGTACGCAGATTTCATTTACTACAAACACATAGAAATAAGGCAATAATACAAAAAAGTATAGGAAAGCAAAATTGCTTTTTCTACAACGAGAGACGCTTTGATGAAAGATCTACTGCGTTGAAAGTTTTTCTGAAAATGTTTGAAAAGTTTGGTCATAAAGAGAAGCAGATACCAAGAGGTTTAATTTTGAGGTTTTTCAAAGGTTGCAGCAGTCAGAGGTTTGTATATTTTCTAGAATCAGCAAATTAATACTTAAAAAAAACCTTTCATAAGTGCTTTTAACTTTTATGGGAAGAAACTAAAATACCCAAGTTCAATGGCATTGCCAGAGAGGAGTTTTTGAAGTCACTCCCCCCCCCCCCCCCGGATTTCAACATTTATTTCCAATATCTATACAGTGGTTTATTACAATATAAGGGCGGTTAGGACAAAAACACTACCCAGAAAGTTATTTTAGTTTTCACTATTAAGTTCTAAAAATATTAGGTTTGCAAATCATTTATAAGTATGCAAATCAATTATTCGTATGTATTTATTAGCTGTTCAGACAATAAGGCATTTCAACTGTCCTCGAGTAAATTTAAAAATTAGGAAGTAAGAAAAGTTTATGAAAGTCCACAGTCCAGTCTCTACACCTCAAAATATACAAAAGCAGCTTAAGCAGTGATAAATACTCTGAATGCAAACTTGAGCCTATTCAGCTTTCAATGATTAACTTGCAATAGACAATAAATGTGCAAGTTCAGATTTATAGAGCCATATTTTGAAATTGAAAAGATTCACAAGAAGTTGACATATATTATGACAAAAGTAGTTTTATTTTGGGAAAAAATGGGTTATTGTTGAAATTAGAATTTAAATTTAGAAAGGCAATAATATTCAGGTGATTTGTGAGTTCATAAAAAATTACCTGAAAGTTTCAAAGAGCAAAATGGGGCGAGGAGAGGGGGGGAATAATTTTTAAAACTAAGACCCCTATTACTTGAATATACATATGTACAACAACAACTTTTGCTATGCATACAATTCATAAAATAGTTTATTAAGTCAAAATATTTTGCATAGAAATACCATGCCCAGTGCCTGTTGATAACCAGCAACAGGCACTGGGCCTAGCTAGGCTTGTACTGGTCAATTTATTAGATCCAAATGAAGATGAATGACCCTCCTTAAATATCTACCCCTTTGCTGATTAAAGCTTCTTTCGGTAAGCTCCAAGTACCCACAACCTTAATAAAGTAGTAATTTTGAACATTTGAGGAAAAGGGGAAAATTGGAGATATAGGGAGGTAAAAGCATAAAAACGAACACTACTGGATTTCAAGTGAATAATCATAACACAACCACCCCTGTTATACACCTTATTTATTTTAGCAGACATAAAAAAATGATGTACTTATAAATAAAATTATATAAATCAACTTTATATTTAAAATACAAACTTTAAGTTAATTTGTTAGGTGGTCAACTGCTGAAATTTAATTTTTTTAAAAAAAAAAATCTGCTATGACCAAAAATTAGGTAAAGATAATCATTCAAAATTGCAAAAATAAATTAGCAAATAATTAAACAAGACCAAGGTAATAAATTCTTTAACTCTTTAGTTATTAAAATAAAAAATAAAATAAGCTAATCTGATGCAGCAGTGTCAAAATAACTACTAATTGCCAAAAATATAAAAATATTTACAAAATGCAAAAGGATTGAAATCTCAAACAAGGGAAGCAAATTTTCGCGAATTAAGTTTAATGTTGTCATGTTTCCCATAAAATAAACTCATATTTTACTGAAATTAAACATAAAATATGTTAATCGACGGTAGCAAATATGAAAATAACATCCGATTAGTGAATATATTTAAATATTTGCAAGATGCAAAAAGATTGAAATTTCAAACACGAGAAGCAATTTTTCGCAAAGTCTGAGTTCGTTCGACGTGGCATGTTTCCCATGAAATAAATTTATTTGTTTTTTATTAAAATTAAACAAAAAATATACTAATCTAAGGTAGCATATGCGAAACTAACATTTGATTAGCCAAAATATTTAAATATTTGCAGGATGCAAAAAGATTGAAATTTCAAACACAAGAGCAATTTTCCGCGAAACCCGAGTAAGGTCAATGTTGTCATGGTTTCCAAATTAATTTCTTTGTTAATTAATGAAATTAAACAAAAAAATAAACTAATCTAAGGTACCATATGTCAAAATATCTTTCGGTTGTAAAAAACATCAAAATATTTACAAGATGCAAAAGGATTGAAATCCCAAACACGGAAGCAATTTTTCGCGATGTTGCATACTGAACACATGTTCAGAAAATTGCATTGGTGAAATACTTTTTTAAAACTTCTAAGCACAATTCGTTGATTTTTGGGAGAATTTAAGCACTAAGAAACTTTTTCAAGGTTTTAAAACTTTTTCAAGGTTTTCAAGCACTTGAAAATGAACTTTTTTTTTTCAAGCACTTTTCAAGGTTTTTCAAGGGCGTACGAACCCTGTTGGAGTTGGACATTGCATGGGGTAAAGATCATTTTTTAACTTAATTGTTGTGGACCTTCAATGCCACATGTCATGCATAATACTAGTGTGTTGCTATAATTATATGCAGCTATCTTTTATCATCTGCATTTGGTTTAAAATATCTCTTTATTTTTTCATCAGCACATAACACACATAATCAGTGGTAGTAAGAACTACATTTTTTTTTGTAGCCAACTACAACTGCTTTATTACAAATGTAGTTAACTACAACTACTTTTTTTAAAAATGTAGTTAACTACAACTACTTTTTTTAAAAATGTAGCAACTACAAACTACTTTTGCAATGCAGTCACTAAGAATTGTCTATTCTATCTTTTCTTTTTTTTTACTTTTTTTTTTGAGACAATTTGTCATCTTAAATTATTTTTTATGATATTATCATATATTCGCTGCAAAAAAGGTTGAAAAGGTTGAAAGAATTTCACCTTCAAACTTTTAATCCTTTCTTAACAGTGAATATTTGATTCAAGAAGTGCAACTCCGTTACTTGAAAATAAAAATAGAAGCAGGCATAATTTGATTTACATTTTACATAGACATGACATAAATTTGATTAGATGATGAAAAATATCTTTTGAACTGAAGAGAAAAACTTTAATGCTCATTATAGGAACTAATTTTATAGAAACTTACATTTTGTAGGAATTAATTAATTAGTTTTGAGATTTAAGTTAGGGATTTGGACCTGAACACCATTCCCTTTCTTATGCCACTGATAAAATGAAATTAAAATGTTTTTTACCTACTGTCCTACCCTATAGCCCTACTTAATAATCTCAAAAACTTACAAATATTTAATAACTGACTTTTATTATATTAATGTATCAACACTCAATCAATAAAAATGCAAAAACAAAGAAATCTGAAAAACATCCCAAATGGTACTAGTATTTATTATTAAATATTAATAAATTAACTATTTGAAATATAAAACAGAACTAAGTAAGCTTAACTTACTTCAATGTAAAATTTCTAATTGTGGATGACATTGAAACCTAAAAGCTTTCTGCTTTGCTCTCTGCTGATCTCAGACAAAATTATATGTCAGAGATCAGCTTATAGTTTTATGAGTTATTTCTCATTGCATCCGCTGATATACTTCCATATGACTTGCACTAGTCAGCTTCATTTGAAACTTGTTTCTTTTTTTTAAAAAACTTAAATTTAAAAGTAGTTCCCAGAAATCACAACAAATTACTTTATTTGTATCGCACTACTCACCACTCTACTTTTTTAAAAATGTAATGGGTTACTTTGCCAAACTACCAAAAAATGTAAAAATGTAGCTACTGCAGTAGCGTTGCTACTTGTAGCATGTTACTTTCGACCACTGCAAAGCATATTGAGCAAAAGTACAAAGTTATTTTCAGTATGAATATTATTTTCATTGCTTTGCTTGTCAAGTTGTATATAATGTATAATAACAAGGTGCAACATGTTGTCACCATATTATATGTTGTTCCCTATCATATAAGGATTTTTTTTCTTTTAGCACATTCTAAACTACCTTACTTACGAATTATGTGCACGAAAACCATTGAAGTGCCAAGTTGTTTCTAATACACAGGTGGGGACATCATAATTTCAATTGAAAAATCACTCCTTAAAGTCAAAATGTAGTCTTCAAATATCCAAAATTTAACATCCAAATTTTTATTAATCCTCTGATGTTTCTCTGATCAATGAAATTCCATAATTTCTCCTGGTTAAAAGGTATGGTAGTGGCTCTGAACAAAATATTTAAATGGTTTGCTTTCCCCCTTTTGAAGTTATGATTTAACAAATTAAAACTGAACAACAATAGCATTAAAACTCTGTGGAATAATAAGGCTGAAGTTTTGATCCTACAATACTACAGATAATAAGCAAAAAATTATGCCTAAATATTCTTTTCAACATATAAATTGTAAAAACTAATAAGCAAACCAAACATTTTGTCAGATAAATATGTTGAAAGCACAAGATAATCAATCAGAACATAAAGTTCCATGAACAGTTGCATGAAAAGTGATGATATTTTAGGACCTTTCAAGTATGAGCTTTATTTACTATGTCAATGGAAAATATATCTGGAATTTACTGGGTACATGAGAAGAAAACCATTTGGCATTTTAGTTTTGCTAGCATTATTAATTAATTACCTGTGGTTTGCTTGGAAAACTTTGTTGCTGCATAGATGTGGACTGTGCATTTGGCTGCTTATTTTGCCCTTGACTTGTGTCACGCTGATTTAACCAAGATTTTCTCATCCTTGGCCCTTCTAAGTTAGGTTTCGGATCAATATTTAATTGACTTTTAAGTTGTGGTCTAGCTCCAGTTGAATGAGGGAACTGATTTTGTTCAGGATGCCATGCTGAAAAATATTTTCAAAATTAGAACAAATATATTTTTATGAGTACATCAAGTTTCATTACTTTCGGAGTGTGTCCACTGATTCATGAATGTTGATACATGAAATAGTAATTGCACTAACACAAACAACACTGGGAGGATTGAAAGATGTTTCTGACACTATTCCTACTGATCATGTAAAATAATCCCCAGAAATGACCACAGTTTTCCCCTTATCACCCACCACCTTCTGGAGATAGCACCTTCCTTTTTTTTTTAGTTTTCAACACTCTCAATAACCAACATTTTAATCATGGCAGGAACATCTTGGAAGATAACCATTAACATTCTTCTGAAGAGCTAGTGGGGAGAAAAGTCCAAATAAATGAACATTTGAAGCTAGGAGTGAATTTCATGTGGGTATCCACCCGAATATGAAAACATTTTTTCAAAAAAAAAAAAACAACTTTTTTTCTGGTAAACTAAGAAATAACAACCTCAAAATGCACAAATCGCAGATTACTGCAGACACGTGATTCTGGGTTACAAGGAAAGCCTTTAAAGGCATTTATTTATCTTTTTTTCTGGTTTATTTGACTTTTTATATTCGGTAAACTAAAGTTTTACAGGAAAATTTTGAAACAGCTGTTTTTTTTTTTACCTTTTTAATTTTTGCTTTTTAAATTTTTACATACTGTAGTTTTTTACTCTCCACAGCTAAAGATAAGTTTTACATAAATTTCAAATTAACTTTCCAGATTTTTTATTCCAGCTACATCTAACAGAGAACCATATTAAAAAATCATGATGTTCAATTGGAATATTAAATAAGAGATACTGTTAAAAAAAACTATTCACTTTAGAGCAGATGAAATGAAACTGAAGAAAATATTCTAAAGGAATTCATTAAAATAACTTTGGAGAAAGAAATTTATTAGTTAGATGTGGTTTAAATAATAATCATTCACACACGTAAGACAATAATAAAACAGAAACGACTTAAAATATTTTGTCCAGCAATTTCAATGGATCCTGTGACTCATTACCTACCAATCACAAAAAGAATAAAAGCCACGGTAAAGGGAAATCACTAAACAATCTCAATTTTTCTTTGAAAGTTAAAAGTCATTTTTTTTTAAGCTGGACAAAGTGAATGGGGGCCTGATAATTGACACCTTCAATTTTGCTGAAACTTTCAGGATATTTTACTAGTATGGTGATAAGAAAAAGTGAAGCTTCTTTCCTCTCTAATTTGACTTGTGGCCCCTCGAGTAGGGGTCAAAGTTTAGGGTCGTGAGAAAAAAGAGCTAAATGTACGATTGCTTTGCTTCAAAAGCAATGAGTGAACCAAAATGTCTTTTAAATAAGGATACAAACTTGATACTAGGTACATGCTAGCATAAATATTTTGGTGGCTCACTCATGGTTTTGAGGCAAAGGTCAATTGAAACTGTTACTTTTTTTGCCTTGTTTATGCCCGGGTATCTGCTAAAGCCATGAGTAACCAACGGAAATAAGTATATGATTAACTACTCACCACAGTAAAGTACTAAGAAAAATATAAAATAGCTTTCGTTTCTCTTGACTTTAGTAGTTAAACGATCTCAAAGTCGGTGATTTTTTAAAAATGTCCAAGTTTAGAGATCAATAACTTTCATCGCAGTGCTGAGTTAAATCTTTTTCAATTTGTAAAGGTTGGTGTTAGATGGGCAGCAGTACACAGGTAAGCCATACTCCAGAATTGGTCTAATGAGAGCCAAATAAGATAATGAGAGTTCAGTAATAATGAGAGCCATCCTGGACTGCTTGGGGAAGGCCAAAGAAGACTGATAAACCAGGGGATTAGAAACAACAACAACAAAAAGAAATATTTGCAATAACTAATGAAAAACTGTTTTCTGGCATTAAATACTAAAGATGAAAATAAATGTTGGTTGTTAAATAGTTGGATAAAATACTACACATGATAGAATGTTTATAAACATAAAATGGAAACAAATATGGATCTTACGTCTTGGAGTTCCACTGGTAAACTGATTGCAGAAAGAAGGATTATTGAACATGTCTTTGTTTCTTTGTTGTGCAGCATAAGGATATGCATTTGCTTTGGGAGGATTGCAGCTATACTGGTAACCTTTAGAAGGGCTAACAGATCCTTCCATAGTGGTCCTTGCTCTATCCATCTAGAATAAAAAAAATTTTGCATTATTGAACAGTTAATTGATTTCAGGTATTGAAGGAAAATATGAAAATAAAGCGCTACATGAATCAAACTTGGAAGTTACTTTTTTATTTTCACATAGCACCAGTTTTAAAGCTGGCTGACTTCATCCATCCATCTTGTTTGTTGCTTTTAAGGTAACTAAATACAGTTGGCTCTCTGTTTAATGACTTTCAAGGGACCACAAAAAATCGTCCTTCAGTAGAAAGCATTGTTAGAATGCTTTTAACAATATAGTGGACCGTCTGGGACCATGAAAAGCCGTCGTTAAATAGAGAAAGTCCTTAAATAGAGCGTTGTTAAACAGAGAGGCAACTGTATTTATCACAGAAAATAAAAATAAGAGAGTAACACTTAAACATTAGGAAGCTAATAATGTACATAAAGGGTTCCCAAACTTTCCTATTCGCGGCACCCTTTGAAGGATTCAAAATTTTCTCATGACACCCTAGCCTATCTGTATTATATTGTATGAGTTGATACCATGAGTATTTTGCGGCACCCTTCGCCTATCTCTGCGGCACCCACTGCCACGTGGGCGAACTATGCGGCATACATTATAGAGTAAAATCTCATTATAGCAAATACCAATGTGATGAAACATTCGTTTAAAAAAAAAAAAAATCCAGTCTCATTTTAATTGCCATCAGGAAAACATTTGAAAAAAACCACCTTTTAATGAAATGGTGCTTTTTCAAAAATCCACTACTGTGGAATAACTTGAAAAAGTAAAACTTTTTGTTGCACAATTTTTGGAACTGAGTGAAAGAAAAATTTTTGGGTCTAAAAGCATAAATAATAAGCATAAGAAAATAAGGCCTTTAAAGGTGCCGAGAAAGTTTCATCTGCTGGTGCCAGGAAGTTTAGAAACAATGTACATTTTTATTTCTTCATTGTTTAATATACCAAACTTTTTTTTTTTTAAACGTTAATCATTTACACAATTTTTTATTGTCTGCAGCATCAAACTCACTTGTATGGAAAAAGCACATAGATCATTTATTAGTTGTACAGCAAATGTTAACTTCACTAACTTTCCTACGAACTTTTCAGCCGTACTATTAATTTTTAGTACACTATAACCTCGATTTAACGATTGCCAAGGGGCTGGAAAAATTCATCCTTGAATCAAAGATATTGTTAAATTGAGGAGCATAGACACTTAATAGTCAAATCTGGGCCAGTGAACTGTATCATTAAATGGAGGAAATCGTTAAATTGGGTATTGTTAAATTGAAGTTATGCTGTACTATTTTAAACAAACTACAGTGGACTCTCTATTTAACAACTTTCAAGGGACTACAAAAAATCGTACTTAAGTATAATGCGTCCTTAAATAGAATGCTTTAAAAACTACAGTAGAACATCTGGGACCATGAAAAGTCATCTTTAAACAGAGAAATTCATTAAATAGAGAGCCATTCAACATAGAACCAACTGTATTATATTTTTAAAATCTCAAAAACAGAATTACATATCGTCCTCTCAGAGCAACAGTGGGATGTTTTACTGCTATTCCTGAGATTAGATATCTTACTGTTACTCTGAGACAACGATATACTGTTGGCATTTGTTATGACTTTTAAGTTATTTTTAATTTTCTGTTAAATTACATAACAACAAAATTCCTATTATTAGGAACAAAATGTGGGATCCCTTGAAATTTATTGTAATAGGATTTTACTGTATTAACATTTTTTAAAATTTCTATCTAGAAAAATTATTTTATTTTCTTTTTTACATGAAACAAGACACAAATCTTCAATAATATATATAAATAATTAAATGGTTTATGAATACTTTTTAAAATTAATTTTTCCTTTATACAGTAAGCTCAATAGTGAAACAGCCTATGGGGGCCAAGGCTTACTGTGCCTATCTCAGTTTTTTTTGAATCTGGGCTCTGGGGTGCAAAGGCAGATGCTCCAGTAAGGTGTTCAGCCAAACATGGAACCCTCAGAATTTAGTTCCAAAGCATGTTTGGTACTCATTTTATCGAACCATTAAAGGAATGAAAAGCTGAGTCAACCCTGTACAAGCCGGGTAGTTGAATCTAGGTCTGTGCGTTGAGAGCGTGAAGTGCCACCTCAAAGCCACTGGACCTCAATTTCACAAAAGCAATAAAATTTTAGTCTGGTCACACATCTATCTTTTTTGGCTTATAAAAGTGGAAACAAACCAGAAAAAGGGGGTAAAATCGATTTTTCAAGGCATTTCAATTGGATTCTTTAGTTTAGAACCGTAGAAATGTAACAAAAAGGAGGGTGTAGCTTTTAGTACCCTCGGGAAACTTTGGTGATATTAATATATCTTGAGGCAGTTCAGATGCATGTCCCTTATTGTGGGAGTTCGATAAGGACATGTATTTTTTCAGAAGGTTGTGGCCAGAATCTATTTTTACATGATTTGAATAGGTGATAAATAGATAGGCTCATGTTGTACTTAAATCATACTAATGATAACAACATCGATAATTAACTTTTGCCCTTAAAAACTAAACAAAAAAACAAAAGTTGGTTCAGAAAAAACTAATAATCTTAACAGACAAATCTTCTCTTATTTTGGAGGAAATCACCCACAAAATGGGAAAATAATGTAAGTAGTAGTATATTTTCAGAAAAGCAAAAATTTTATTTTCTCTATTTAAATTTATTCGTATCATAGTGTACTATATTTATGTACTGTAAGCAGAATATAATAAATTTTCATTGCTGCTATTATTACTTTTTGCATTTTTAAAAACAAAGACTACACGAGACGAACCTCAATTAACTATCACTTTTTTCAGGAAGAGAGAGTGGTCACTCCAGAGAAGTTTCAGTGCAGTAGGTATTGAGTATGCACAGACTCCTTACTCCCTGGTAAACTTTGAAATGATGGATCTATCCCACATATGTTGCAGGGGTGCTCATCTCCCCCAAATACCACGAAGTCCCTCCCCCCAAAACAGAACAAATTCTCTAGAAACATTAACCCCTAAAAATTCAATGGTGCAGTCTGTGCCATGACCTCAGTAGGTGGGTACCCATGTTGTACAAAAAGCTACATTATGAGAAAGAAGCAATAGTTAAAATATCATACACACACATATATAAGAATAATAATTAAAAGTCATAAACATGTAAAGTTGCCTTTTAAATTAGTGTTTTTTTTATATAACTTTATAACAACACTTCTTGAAGATAACACACATAAAAAAAAGGGGGAACACTGTTGAAAAAAAAAGTTAGAAACGTGAAACATTTTTGGAAACATGAGTGACAGAGTTGATCTTGAATTTTAGGATTAAGACAGCAAAATCTCTTATCTATTCAAGATTGTATTTTGTTTTTCGCAATATAGAAAGCCAGTGCTAAAAAACAATATAGCCCCAAAAAGGGGTTAGAATTCACAGATTTCCTGAAGCTTAAACAGTTAAAAAAAGATTTTTTAAATAAAATTGTTTATGTACCTGAAAATTAGGAGGGCCTTCAGAGCCTCGATAAGTTTCATTTTGTGCTTCATTGTATTGGACATATTGACTTGATTGCACTTGATCTTTACATTGGTATTCACTTTGATAATGCATCTTCTGATTTGTATATGGGCTGGAATTATGGCTAGCATAAGCACCTGGGCCTTGATTTGAGTATGAATTTGATGGTACATGAGAAGATACCAAAGTAGAACAGTATTCTACATCAGGTGCTTTACTGATAGTACTGAAAATATTTCAAGAATGGTTAACAGTAATAAATAGAAAAACAATAAAATTGAGTCATTAAAATATACAACTATTTTTTAATCATGAAGAGAAAGAGAAAGCAAAATAAGAGACATAGAATAACATAGCTAAAACTAATGCTTACAGATACATAACTGCTGAACAATAAACAATGAATTTATATCAATATAATATTAAGTATACAGCTTTTAATTTCAAGCTACATGTTTTCAAAGAGAAAATTAAAAATAACACTTTACATATCACATATAGATAACATATAATTTTTCAGTGTATAGAAAAATGATTCTTTGCCTCAGCAAATTCTCACTTTATATTTGTGCAAATGCTCTCCAACTCATGCAGCACTATGTCAAAATCTACTCAATAATTTATACTTAAATTTGAGAAGTGAGGTGTTTTCTCATGTGCATGAGCTTGAAAGCACTTTTTAAAACTAGTAGGAACAGAAACAAAATTCTATATTAATTATCTGAGAGAAAATACATCAAGATCCGACATTTAGTGATTTGCATTTACTGTGTTATTTTTAAAAGAAACACAAAAAGTCATATTTGTGTTTAAAAAAGCATCAAGAATATTGTAAAGCTGTACATAGATTAGCAACTCATGTTTCATTTTGAGCTATAAACTTTAGGTTTATTGCATATGCACCTCTCACATATGCATATTTTTCTTGCGGTCTTTACTATGTGCATATGAAAGAGGTCACCGTTTAACCATTCCATGCTATCTTATTTTGAGCTCTGCTCATTGTAATGCTGTAGTTCTTAAACAGTAGAGCATGAGCAGAATTGAAACCATAGATGAGAATTGTTTTCATTCATAAGATAATTCCCCAATACAACTTGATTTTCAGATGGTACAAAAAAAAAAAATATTTTATGCACAAAAAAAATCTAAATTTGAAAAAAAAAAAAAAAACTATTTTTCAAACAAAATTATTTTAACTTACTTCTCAGCAGGCTGCTGATAAGACTGTGAAGGTGTTGAAGCGCAACTTGGAGTGACACCTGTACTTTGTTCAGATGAAACCATCTTGTTGACAGTATTAAAATTGTTACTAAAACACATTTTATTGTCACTAACAGGATCAGCATTTGCACTGTTTGCTGAGCTATTGTGAGTTCCATATGCATCAATGGCAGATTTTTGATGCTGAACATTATCTGAAGAAAGGGATGATGCATTTAATGCATTAACTTTGGGATAAGATTTATGCTGTTCATGATCAGCAGAGGCTTGACTGGAAGAAGGGGGTAAATGATTTTCTTGTACAGAGCAACTTCTATTGGAACCATAAATATTATCAGGCACGTTTTGCCCTTGTTGCGTTGAATAATGGTGAGGGTAATATGTTTGCTCTTGAGGCACTGAAAATGAGGTGGCATTGCTTCCATATCTACAAATATCACTGTTAATGCTGTTTTGCATGTTATTATACACAGGAGCATTTGAAGCATTACTCCCTTGGTAGTACCCGTAGTTGGCCTGTGAAGTATGTGAATACTGATTGTACTGATTTTGACCAGAAACAGTATTATGAGGTGAAGTATGTTGCACAGTTTGTGGATAATGCATTGTATTCGGAGCACATTGATAGTCAACATTGCTGTTACAAGGATATCTTTGAGGATATGATCCAGGATAACCAGAATATCTATCCATGACTTGACTATAACCTTGTCCATACATATTCTGATTTCCTGAAAAAGAAGAGAGAAAATCTTTATTATTTTCAACAGTCTGAACAGTTTTCAATCAAAGAATATGCTCCAAAAAGTTATAATGCAAATATTAATGTGATTTTATTAAGGAGAACAAAAAATATGCTTAAGTGAATCATCAATGAAAAAAAAAAAAAATGCCATTTAAGAGTATGGTGTCTGTAAGACCTTCAAGCTTGGATCTTTCATCTGGTTTGGAGCATTTAGTATCCCTGATAGAGTAATGGTTACTTTTGAGGATGGGGTTCCTACTCCAATTGCACCTATTAAGTACTAAAAGACAAAGAGCACAAGGGTTTTTTAAGAAAGACTTAGTACGTATGAGGTTTGAAGATGTACCTAGATCATTATACATAAGCACATTAGTGTCAAAACCATCTCAAGCAAAATAGTTTGAGTAGATTCATTATCTGATACAATAGACCCTCATTTTACGCATATTTGAATATGCACAGTTTATGATTTGCAGGGATGTGCAGAAAGAAACTCGCTTTTGGAAAACATGTGTAAGACATGATAAAATAATAAAAAAGGCAATGAAAGGTGCAAAAGCACTATAACTCCAACTAATAATGGAAGCTCTCTTAATCTCAATTTTTATTATTATTTTTAATTGTCTAATATTTTTCACAACTAACAAGTCCTGTTCTTTCTCACTTTTTTCTTACCTTTTTTTATTTAAATTTAGTTTGCAAATTTCCATTTCTTAATACACTGCTGCTTTAGTGCACATTAAGCTATAGTGTTTCTACCTATTTTTAAAATTTTTTGTTTACATGAAATTTATAGGTATGTATAAACTACATAAGGTATGAGATATGTATGCATAAAACTCAAAAACAATATTCACAAAGGCTAAAAAAGTAAAATATTGGTTGAAAAACTTTACTACAAGTTACAAGGGAATTAATGAGCTATTAATTAATCTATGGTTTTTTTATTGGTATGTGTAAGTTATTTACCTATTTGATTTTATGTATAGTCATGTATGTTATACTGAACTACAGTAAAACCCCTATTAACGGACACCCCTCTTACCTGGACAATTTTCAATTCCCCAGTTCCAATGCAAATAATATTATTAAACCCCTGTCTTGCGGACACCTCTCTATTGCGGACAAAAAAATTTGTCCCGTTAGTGTCCGTATTAGAGTGATTTTACTGTACTTGATTATCAAATCTGAGGATCAAGAAAAGGCACTATTAAAATCTTTCATTTTTAACAGTTTCATATTTCATCATAATAAACAAATAATGATATTACAATGAAAAAAATTGATTTTGAGACAGGTCATAAGAAAAGGAATTTTGAAAGGAATGTGAGAATAAAATATGAAAAATGAAACGAATAAAAATAATGAAATGTTTAAAAAAATTCACAAAATTATTTTTTTTAACTAAATAATAAGGACATGTTTAATAATTTCAATAACTGACATGATTGGACAAAATTTTAAGAAAGGTTAAAAATATGGAAAAAATGCCTAAATTTGAGAAACTTGCAATGTCTGCATATTCATTACCAGAACATTAGAATTCCTCGATTTCCAGATCAATTTTGTTTTCTAAAATCTTAAGGAACCCAAGATAAAGACTGGTAAAAAGTATTAATTTTTACAAATGGCATTAGCTTAAATCAATTTGGATGCAACAGAATTGACATTTTCCAATGGGCATGGCAAAAAAGACAAATTTACAAGTCCTCTCTTACCGAAAATATAATAATGGGTGAAAATAATAATCTATACAAAATTATTGATGTCAAAGTGGCAGAATCACATAATAAATTAAAGCAAACATGCTTCGCAAAAGCAGGTGCCATTAGATCATGGAATGCATAAAAAAATTCAGACTAACTAATAAAGTCTTAAAAAACAGTTCTGATTACATGAACTTCATGCTAATCTGAAAAAAATAACTGCCAAAAATGCTGAACGATCTGCAATATAAAATGCAAAACGGCACTTTTGCATGCAAGTTTGTTCCATTTCATGTATAAAAGTTCATTTAGCGGCCATTTGAAGCATTCATCCCTGGATTTGACATCTTTATTTTGTTTCACATGGATAAGTTTTGATTTGAAGCAGAAGCGGCATAGCAAGTAGAAAACCTTTTCCCCTGATTCAGAATCTAAGCTAATAATATTGTTGACAGCATTTAATTTGGCATGTTAATAAGCTGCTTGGATCACTTAAGCCTTTTTTTTTTTAAAGATTGGTTCCAGAACTTTAGAAGAGATAAATAAGGGCAAAACCAATGAGAACACAGATATCAATGACACCACAATTGAAAACTTTCACTTTGAAAGTTTTGAAGTTCTTGATAATGGCAAATGATCCTGCTGATTTGTTAGGGAAGGAAGATCATGTTATGGAAGAGATGCAAGAAATCATGAATGCCTTGATGCTCTACATAGAACAACACTGAAAAATAACTAAATGAGGGTCAACACACTATCCTAACCAATTATTTTTATATTTGGAAAGTTTATTCATGTTTTTCACATGCATGTTGGACACATATATTGAAATAATTACTTATTAAGTTTATTATGCATTTATCTACCACTAAAATGAAGGATTTTATAATCTCTGGAACCCAACCCCAAGTTTAACACTAATGTTAAATCTTAATTTTTCGTGATTTTGATTTACATGGCATTTACGTGGAACGTAACCACCGCATAAAGAGAGGGTCGACTGAATTATCCAGATCTTCTTACACATAATAGACCCAGCTCCACAATGAACTGAAAAGGTGCAAGTCAAGGAAAAAAAATCAAGAATTTCAAGAACAGTATGGATACAGCTAGTCATGGCAGATAACACCATTCTCTGATGTACAGTTAAATTGGGCTAGATCATTTAGACTAATTTTGAACCACCACACTTGAGTTAGAGGCAATGATAAGATAAATAACTATTAACTAAATACAAAACAAAATTTTAAAATAATTTCCAAATCTCAGTTACAAAAGGTCTTTTATCCAAAGGCATTTTTCCAGGAGTACAGAACGTTCTCCATAAAAGATATTTAACAAACTTAACGCCTAAGAATTTCCATTTCGGAAGGAACAAATTGTGACAAAACTGTATAATTGTCCGGTGATTAAAGATTTTCTTCATAGTGAAGACTACCATTAAAATCTTGAGAAGGTTGATATGAAGAACATAATCATGCCAGGCATTATGTGTGCATGGCTTACATCTTTTTTTTTTTTTTTTTTGATTGTTCATTTGAAATTAACTGAAATCTAGTCCATATGAATGAATTTCAAGAGTAGCATTTAAAAAGAAAAATAATCTTTCTGGAATATTACATTTTAGTATTTAAGGATAAGAAGTTCCAGAATCACCTGGACACTGGTAACAAAAAGTAAATCAGTTAGTGGCATCTCTGTTAGCTTATCTATCCAAATAATAGAATGCGATGTTTGATAGCTGTGTAATAACTAGAAAAAGAGTAAGGTTTTGATACAAGAATATTAGCCTATGTTGTGCATTTGTGGCCCAGATTTAATTAAATTTAAAAGCTTTATGCTTTATAAAATTTCGAGTATGTACAAAAATTTCTTGATTCAATTAAGCTCTTGAATTTAACATTAATTTTGATTGAATTAGATAAATGGTAGTTACTCTAGCAAAAGTTCAGCATTTTTCAAGTTAGCAACTAAGTATAATTTCTAAAAACTGGTAAAAATAATCACCTAAAACACATTGATGAAGTATGCACTTGCAAAAAATAGCAGCAGTAATAATCACAAAAATGCTTACCATATGCAGAAGTGGGAGGGGCTTTGCCTTTTTTTCTTGATGATGCTTCGACCATATTAATGATGGGCTGAGGATCTATCCCCCCTCGGTCAAACTTACATTCAAATGGTAGCAACAATTTCATATATTGCTTACGCAATGTATAGGCAGCACTTGATGATGCTCCAACACCTATAGCACCAGCAATATCCTTCCACCTTTTTGCGTTAGTGACCTTAAAGAAACAATTCAGTTTGTTTTTGAGGAAAAAAGTACATGATGTAATTCACAGACACTTTACATTTTAATTAGAAATTTTAGACTTTTAAAAACTAGTGTAGGGTCTGGTGGGGTAAAGTGGTCATAAAATCGCAGGTTTTCAACTTAGTGGATAGTAAATACAATAAATTCTTTAAACACTTAAACTTTTTTTGTTTTTATTTTACATTGCATTATTAAAGAACACGGTAAATCGAGTTTTAGGAAAATAAATATTGATTTAAGTAGTTTTATAGCACTTTCATTTCCCTTTGTATTTATGACCACTTTACCCTATGGGGTGGGGGAAAGTGGTCATAGCATGGGGTAAAGTGGTCATAGTTAAAAATAGACGCAAAACCGTTACAAATAACCCTATTTTTTGTATATTTCGGTTACTTTTTTTGTTACGAGTATATGTACGAGTATATGCGGATATACACGAGTATACTATACATGTCATGTAGACATGAGTAAACATGTTCATATATAAATAGATAAAAGTATACATCAGATACAGGCATGCACGTGCCTACTCAAGTATATACGTGTATACACGAGTATATGAGCATGTATACTTGATTACCTACAGGAGTGAATACGTGTCTACACGAGTATATACGCATCATGTGTATATGCAAGTATATACGCGTATAAACGAACATCATATGCATGTTTTCACATGTATCTCGAGTATATACGTGCATACCTGAGTATATGCGTGTATAGTCGACATATATATGCATATATAAGTGTGCATACATACTTATACGGGTATACACGAGTTAATTCGTGGATATATCCAGTGCGTGTTTGT
The DNA here is from genome assembly GCF_026930045.1 of Uloborus diversus. Lineage (NCBI taxonomy): Eukaryota > Metazoa > Arthropoda > Arachnida > Araneae > Uloboridae > Uloborus > Uloborus diversus. The sequence goes on from NC_072733.1 coordinate 70,969,732, forward strand.
ACGTGTCTACTCATATATATATATATATATATATATATATATATATATATATAGATGGAAGCACGAGTATATACGTTTGTTTACGTGTAAACACAATTATATACCTGTTAGACGTATATACGTGCATTTACGTGTATACACCAGTACATGTGTCTCCGTATATCCACGAGTATATCCACCAATATACATTAATGCTTACAGAATGAATCCAAGATCTTGGGCAAAATCTAAGTGTTCTGAAAGAGGAGGATAAGAAGCAAAGAATCATAAGGGACTTGTGGTCGCTGACGCGCTACATGCACACAAGGTCAGAAATTGATGTTAGCAAAACAGGTTACAAAATTGTTACACAAAGATGATCTTAGCCGACATTTTGTTATTAATATTTAGAGCAGTTGTTGAAAGTTACTGCCTGTAGTAGCTCTAATACACGCATCGCAACAATGGCGCAGCGACTGATGAAAGTTTTTAAAAAGTATCGTTATTGCAACAGAGTGATTGCGATGCATGTATTACAGCTGCTGGCCGCGAATTTCCTCATTCGCTTTAAAACTTTCTTAAAACCTAAAATGTTGTGTAAAATTATCTTGAAATTGTGTATAAAGATTAATATATTAAAATAAATATATTAAATTGTGTAATAAATTTGTGACCTGTTTTGCATCCATCAGTTTCTGGCTTTGCGTGCATGCAGCGCGTCAGCGTTGAGTTTGTGTCCATATGTTTCTTATGATTCTTACTGTTATCCTCCCATCTAACACCTTTTAATAATTTGCTTAAGAGTTTAGACTCACCCTGTATACATGTATATCATATACTTGTATGTAAGTGTCTACTCGAATACGTACGCGTATATACGTGTCTTTCTGAGTATATAAGTGTTTGTATATATATGAGCATAAGTGGGTATATACGTGTATAGTCGAATGTATATCTATATAGATAAAAAATACTTGCAGATACAAAAATACGTGTTTGTTGGTGCATTTATGTGAATGCGTATATATACGTGCCTACACGAGTATATGCGTATACATACGCATATACTCGTATATTTAACCCTGTTTATTTTAAAAACAATGCATATTAAGTGAAATTAATATTTTATTTATATCTGCCTTATACTTAAACATTAAGTGACTTAAGAAGAACAATATTCGTTTAAGCTTAATATTATGACCACTTTACCCCATCTTACTTAAATTGTTCTAAAAAATCATTCAAAATAGATTCAGCTAACTGATTTTGAGTAAGAGTTCTTGAGACATGTAGGAATCTTCCTGTGCAGTCAATCTGTTCATAACTCTAACAAACAAAATTTCCCAAGGAAGTTAAAAAAGGTGTTGAGATTTTTAAAATTTTCATATTTACACAAAATATTTCTTTTTACTAAATAAAATTTTGCCAGCTGTAACATTTTGTATTTAAAATGTAGTTTCTAAGTGCACTACCCTAAAATAAAATTTTCACATTCATTCGAACATTAATTTCCAAGCTATAGCCATTTATTTGAAATATGACCACTTTACCCCATTGACCACTTTCCCCCACCAGACCCTACTGTTAATGTGATTAAATTTGAATTTTCTAAACTAACTTGATGTAACACTCTCTTATTAATAATAATTACTGATGCCAATGAACTAAAAAAAAAAATACATAAAACAACACACAACAAAACAGCCATTTTACTAGCATACTAGGTATGCAACTAATTTTCATACTAATACAGCATGAAAATCATAATACTTGGAAATGTTTCAACAAACTGTCTGAATTTTAACACTATGGCAAGCTTTAAAAAATGCATCAGAAGAAAAAATAACAAAGATAGTAACGAAAATAATTTAGTCAATTAAGAGATTATCCTAATATGTGGGGCATTTAGTATTCTTTAATATTAATCGTTTCACATATTTGAAAAGTTCAAGACGTGGAACGATAATGTGCAAAATAATAACTAATGATAAGTTTTAAAAAAAAAATCGTTCAATTTTTTTTTAAAGAAAAATTTTCGAATAAGTGTACCGTAAACTCAAACTTGTCAATGTCTAGAAATTAAACTTTGGAGAGTTTGTATTCAAAAGTAGGGGGAAAAAATGCCCCCTTTTATAATCTTTCATATCTTAGAAGTTTGTTTGGCAGTGAGAATAATACAATTTCTTCCTTGATTGAAACCAGGCAATATTAAAATTATATTAAGACATGTAAAAAAATTCATCTTCTTTTGTATTTTTTTTTCTGCACTTTTAAAATTATCATTAACTTTAAATTTCACTAGCTTTTATCAGCTGATACTACAATTAGCAATTTATCAGAATTAATAGAAAAACAAAATGAAATTACAATAAAATGCAAAATTAAAAAAAGCTTACTTTACATGAGATTTTATTGCTGTAAATTTAATTTAAAGGACAAACATTTATTCATCAATAGGATGGAAGAGGACTATATTTAAGCCCCAAATGACAATTCTAGCAATGTCAGGGAAGATACAGTGAAGTCATGTATGGCTGCTGACATTAACAAATGTTTATTATTCAACACAATAGAAAATTGAGTATGAACTGTTTCTCCCACTTATAAAAAAAGCAAACAAGGGAAAAGAGAGAGAGAGAGAGAGAGAGAGAGAAATACAATATTAGATATCTTGAAATGTAAAAATCAAAAAGCTTGGAAAGTATGTAATCATGTATTAAGTCCAAACAATCATTAAAATAGATAGAGTAAACCAAATATCAGAACAAAATAAACATTACCTCTACAAATCCACCCCGTTCTTTAACTGTAAGATATACTCTATAAACATCAAGTGGCTGTTTGCTAATTGTTGGGCACTGTGTTATAGGGCTTCCTCTGTCCTCATTAAATACAATTAACTTATCAAGAAAATAGCGCCTGTCAGGCTCATCGGATAAGGTATATAATTTCAGTAAATTTTCAGGGCGCTGAAAAATAAACAAATAAAGGAACAAAAATCAAAATGCACTAACAGAGAAAATAAAAATGAAACATTTTTCTCATTAATACTGAAATAGTTTTCAGCTTTCAGGTAGCTCAGGCAACCACAATTTTTATATGAGATATGTTTGTCTCCGTACTTAAAAAAGAGCGTTGAAGAATTGGAAAAGTTTTCTCTTACTATTAAAAAAAAAACAAAGCCTCCCCTTCTCCCAAAAAACTATCATTTAGATCTTATGCTTTTACCCCGAAAAATAAACTTATTGTGTAAAAGTGAGAGTAGAACCTGAAACAGGCCTACTTGAACAAAGAATTTCACAATTAAGCAGTTACTGGTATGAAAGCCTGCTAAGAATGACTTCTAAATGCTAAGGACTCATCCAACTCTGGTCCCTAATAAGTTTCACTAATCTGAATTGAACAATAAGAATTTAGTATTATAGAAGCATTCTAAATTTGAAGTTTACATTTTCAATTATAAAGACAATAATAACTTCATTTCAAGGGTATTTTGTTTCTCAACAAGATCCTGTATTTCTTGACTTGATCTTCACTTAGCTGCACATGTCCCATCATTAAAGAAATATCATTTGTTCTTAGCAGTCCAAGTGTATTTGGAAAGAGAAATCGATATTATATAGGTTCTACTTTTATAAGAGAAACAGATTTTACTTTCCCAAGTTACTACTTGTATGGTAGAACAATTGACTCTAACCTGCTTATAAGGTAACACTTTAACTCTCCTGCACTTCTTGGTGAGATAGCTTGTTCATTTAACAAATAACTCTAGGGCAACCCAACCTCAGGGTGGCTAAAGAAATATTTCTTAAAAATAACATAAGCAATTTTTTTCTCCATCAATAACCAGTTGCCTATCTAGAATTTTTTTAAGCAATTCTGCTATGAAAAGACAGTAGCAGTTACAAAGGCCAAATATTTTCTTCTTAAGAAATAATATTTCTTTTCTTTTCTTTGAATTCTTAAGAAGCATTATGAACTGCAGTCCTGAATAAGCATTCAAAGCACTAAATGTTGTTTAAAGTTCTTGTGAAGAAATACTATACAGGATAATCATTTAAAAATTTAATGATATGAGAAGATCACTATTAACAATTTTGCAACTGAGGCAAAGACAGTCCTGTATTAAAATGTAATTTAAAGAACTGAAAACGATTTCTAACTCTTCTATAAGTATCATGCATTATGTATCATTTCATTTTTTATCTTTTTTTTTTTCATTTTTACAATTTATCACCACAGTACGTTTAATACCATAAAATGTAGGAATTAATGTAATAGCAAAATATTTCTGTTAAAGATACTAAGTGTTTATGTTGCTCATACACAATGCAGTGAAACCTCATTTATCTGGACTAACTGTGATTGGAATTAATGCAAAATTCAGACAATCTGGTTAGTAAGTAAAACATTCTTAAATAAGTGGAATTATCTTTTATAACAGCAAAAACACAATGCTTTGTAACTAAACTACATAGCACCGTTTCTCGCTAATACTTTATCATTGATAATTCAGTTGCTGTGTGTGTAATATTAGTGCTCCAAGTACCCCATGTTATTTGTTAAATTAGTACCATACTATATTGTATGTTAATCAATACAAGAAATGAATATTTAGCATATTTATAGTTCTGTTCTTGCAATTATAATTTTAAATTATTTATATAAATATATGTATTTTTTTAACTTACAAATTTGATCTAGATAAACATTAGATCTGGAAAAAGGAGACTGGAAAAAAGAAATTCCACTGTACTTAAAATAGCATGTAATCAGATGTTAAAAAAAAATTTTTTTTGCCGTTTTATTGGATACATGGTCATCTGATTTATAAAGTGATGTTTCTAGTCCTCACAGGGGCTCATTTCACGAGGTAAGATAGTTTATAAATATATATATCGGATGGTTATAAAATAAGTATCTCTATTTGGAGTAGTCTGTAGCTTGAAGGAATAATCTGAATGAAACAAAAATTGGTACCATGAAGGGTGAAGAAGAATAGAATAATAAAGAAATTAGTTCCTATAATTGCCAACAGATGGCTCTGGAGTCTACAAAAGATGGTGCTGCGAGTCCAAGTATTTTTAATCTTGGGAAAAATCAAGGAGCAGTTATTACTGCTTGGTTTCTATTCTTTTGAGGAGTTATGGATAACAGGACTTGTAACATGTCTGATTTCTGCACAATACCTGCAGATGTTGTAAACATTTGTCGTTCCTCAACTGCAACTAAGATTACTTCTGAGACATCCTACAAGATGAAGTCCCACCCCATACTGGGAGAGCAGAACAAGATTTGTAACAACAAGATTTTACCAATGTTAAGGAAATAAGCGGTTATTTTCATATGATGTTAACTCTTTGATCCCTTGATCTTGCGATATGAGGTTCTTAACTTTAGGGATAGTTAAATGTATACTGTACAGTTGTTGCAAACCTCAATGACCTAGAAAATCACGTAACACAACATAAGCAAAACATCACTCCTCATACATTACATTCTGCAGTTAAGCACGTCACACACTACATGGAATTACCTCCAGCTCAATGGATATTTGGAACCAGATCTCAATCCTCATCACTATCGGCAAGTGGTATCTTGATATTGGAAATCAAAATTCAATTGAGTTCTCTTCCTTAACGTAATCTAATGAAGTCATCAATATTTAAATGGGCAGATCTCTTAACTCCTTTTGGTAAGTAAAGTAAGCAGTTATTGATTGGCATCAATGAGCGTCCAATCAGAAGAAGACGTGTAACCAAATGTAAATGAAGCTGATAGCTTTATTAGTGGGCAATCTCAATCGTTCTTTTTTTTTTTTTACTTCTTGTAAGCCTGTTAATTGCTAAGCCAGGTAAGAGTTGTGGGGTATCCACACTCTGCTTCTACTTACTGCCTGGGATTTTCCTTAAGTTAAACTCTGTCACTTTTTTCAGGTTTTTAATGTCCAATAAATTACTGGTTTGATTTTAAAAAGTTTTCTTGTTTAATATGTATTAGAAATGACTAACTATTGGAAATCAACATTCGGCTTTCAACTGTTTAAAGAGTTAGTCATCAAATTTATGTGTGGTCATTTTTCAATAAATTAGGAACGCCATCCAGTTGTACATTTCAATTCTTTTTTTCTTGTATTACTCATTATATGTTCAAAAGAGTTCTATTGCTGCTTGTAGCAACTAATTTTTTCCATAATTCCATTCTTCTTCCCTCTTCCTGGTTAATAAGTGAACCAATTTTTGTTTTATTTGGATTATTTCTTCAAGCTACAGACAGCTTCAAATAATAGAGATACTTATTTTGTAACAATAATACAAATATAATGCAAAATCTTTTTTTACTGATTTCTTTTTCATAAAAACTCTTTCAAAACTGCAAAAAAAGAAAAAGCATTTGCAGGCAAAAAGGCAGTAACAATTAACACAAAGAGATTTATGCTCAACACCATTGCACTATGCTTTATATAGGTGACAATGGCTACAAAATGTGTCAGAATTACATCCTCTCAGTAAAAATGACACTTGCTGAATAGCAGAAATTCTTTTTGACAAGAGTGAGTGTATAGGAATAGTTTCAAATAATCATAATTTTTGCTTAAATTGGTATGGTATTACAAATTTAAAAGATGCATAAGTGAAGTCATTTTTGGTTCTGCTCATTCAAAAAATAAATTAATAATAATAATATTTAAATTTTTAAATACACACACACAGGTTGATAGATATAAGGATATACAACAACCAAAGAACAAACCTTGATATTAGCAAATTCATAATTACTGGTAGCAACCTGTGAAAGAAAATAACACTATAATCAATACCAAGTTATCAAAAATCAGAATTAAAATAACTGGTAAAATGATCGCTATAATTGAATTGATGAGTCCAAAAACCAGACATTTCCTGGATTTTACCAAAGGAGAAGACTGTTTTTTGGACTCAGTAAATTTAATTATAATTTTAAAAATCAGAAATAAATACAGATTTAATCTAGAGAAATATTCAAAGCTTTCAAGTCTTAACAGAAGACTAACAAAGGGAAGACATTTTACCTAAACAACTTGTGTCGGTAAGATTCCATTTAAATCTTTGTAGCAATTCTAATTCTTTCACTTTCTGCTTATTTTTCACTTCGTGCAGCAAGTAGTTTTGCAGCTCATTTTCCCAATGGTTCATCAGGATAAAGCAGAATCAATTTGTGAGATGTTTTCCAATTCAATGTGAAATTATTAAACTAAATTCATATTCAATGGGTAAATCACAATTATCTTTATATACATCTCATCTACACAAGATTACTACATGCTTTTACTATCACTCCTCTCTCTCAACTCACTGCCCACTCACTCCGTTCCTTCCCATAATCGAATTCCCACCAACTTCTCACCACAATTCGAGAACTCACAGTTGGCAACCAACCACAGACCGTAGAAGAACATTAGAATTGGACAATACTGTTTGTAACTATTTCAGATGAAAAGTAAAAATATTGTATGAAATTTTATTAAGGTTTAAAAATATTCGCTGACAAAAAAAAAAAAAAAAAAAAATCATGTCAAAATGCTCATTACCACAATTTCTTCATGTGCAATTCATTCTATAGGTGGCCAAAAGAACAACATCTTAATTCTGTACAGCTAGATCCTAGACTCTCTGACACTGACAGGTAGTGCACTTTATAACCAAATGCATTTGGTGAATTAAACTGCCATTATATTGTGAATCTGATAATGATTGCTCTATGAAGTTGTAATAATTTTCATACCTAAAAGTTCAAACTAATGCACACAACAATTATATCATTTTTATTCACACAAATAAAAAAAAATCATCCCCCCATGCAGCGATTGGCACCAAAGTTGAACCAACGCCTGTTTACATATGGATTCATATTTATTCCAAATTTAATTCAGAATGTAGCTTTACTTCTTGAGATATGGCACTCACAATAGAAAAGAAAGAAAGAAAGAACGTTAGATTGTGCCACCCCCTTTTCAGCTGCTGATGCCCCAAAACAGAATCATTTTTTATAACCTCTAAGGGCTACTTGTCGATAAATTTTTGTTTGATTACGTTCATTATTTCTTGAGATAAGGCAGTCACAATTGACGATAAAAAGCGTTCTATAGCTCAACCCCCATTAGAGCTATTGACACCAAAATTGAATCAGGACCTGTACTTGTTAGGGGCAACATATGGACCAAATTTAGTTTGATTCCGCCAGTTACTTCTTGGGGAAAAACAGTCACACAAAACTCAAAAAACGTCACATTGCTCCACCCCCTTGGAGGAATTCGCGGCAAAAACCAATGGGCACAAGTTCACATAGGGGCACATACGTGTACCAAATTTCGTTCGATTTCATGTGGTAGTTTTTGCTGTAGAGCAGCAACAAAAAACTGGTCGTCACACACATACGTGACACACACAGACAGACAGGCAGACATTTTCCAAAAATGGTCGAAATGAACTCAGCACACCTCAAAACGTTCGAATCCGTCAAAATTTGAAATTCGAAAATTTGCACGAATCCAATACTTTCTTCTATACATTAGATATAGAAGAAAGTAAAAATTAATAAAATGCAGAAAAGTCTATGATGATTCATGCTAAATTTCATAGCATTTGAAAGTCCCACCTTAAACATATAAAAAATAAAATTATGTTTGAAAACTCAACTGAACTGTAATCCTCAATTGGGGAAACTTTCAACTATGGTAAGAACAAAATCAGCTATTTTTCATTATTTTACAGAATATATCTCTGCACCCTCAATATTACTAATGTCAGTAAAAATCACTAAAAAATCGCATGTATTGTTCAGGCAAAAATGTGCATGTTGCAGTTAATAATTGTATGAAGGCATATTGCTAACTATTATTAGTTAAAGGATCATGACAATCAAATATCAAGTTTTGTGCAATAAAAAAGTAGGATTTCAAGAAAACACTTACAGGACTAGCAGGAGTTTTGGGCCAGCCAGGACTAGAAATACACTCTAAGTCATCATGAAATGATGACATGGAAGCAGCACCAGGAGAGGATAAAGTATTAGGTGTAGGAGGATATGAAAAATTTGGTTTAGAATTTGCCTTCACAGAATTTTGATCATCAGGAATAGATGAGGATGCAGATGCACTGGAAGCTTGGCTGCCTTCATCTAAGTTGGCAGGGGGTTGGAGAGAGGATCCAGTATTACGATTGGACATAGTCATGTTATTTCCTATGGATGACACGGGGGATGACATGTTACTGGACATGTGGCTAACAGTAGATCCAGGGAGAACTGAAGGGAAAAAAGCATAATGCAGTCAATTATAAATACAAAAGCAATAAATTAAATATAAATATGCTAAAAACAATTCACAAGAAAAAAATTGCTTAATGTAAAAATTGGTTAATGTAAGTAAACATATTAGCCAGGGGTCTGGCCAGAGAAAATTTGGGTCAGTTAACGGTCCCTTCATAAAAATCCCATCAACCAAAATGGACCTCTCACAAAATCCCGATCAACCAAAACTGACCCTTCACAAAATTCTCACAAACAAAAACGGATCTTTCATGAATTGTTTATTGAAAGAGTAAATCTCAAAAATCAAAATAACGCAGCATATTTCCGTGTATCAAAATGATAATGTTTGGAACCTCTTTTAAAGTGTAATTTGAGGGATCAACTTATACAAAATCCTCTAATTTTGCAAAAGAAAAAAAGGAAAAAAAAACGGCATTTTTAAGATGCTCCTGCAGCAATAAAAAACAACTACGGCCAAATAAATATATAAATATAATGCTTGTTGTTGGTTTCTTTCAAAGAAATTAACAGCTGAAAGTCACTTTGGTTTATAATTTTGCTTTTTTGTTTTATGCAGCGGTGTTGTTGAAAACCTCTATGAAAAAGCGTCAATCTCCTCTGAACTAAGTGTGGTAAGAACTTTTCACCCTGCTCGTGATTTAATAAACAATAATATACAGCAAAATGAACTTAGAACTGCAAAGGACATTAGTGGGGGGGGGGGAATGTGATCTCTTCAGATAGGGTTACCAACTTCAAACTTATCGCCACTTAGCGTCTGGCGGTATGATGTTTAACTGTTATTTTGGGAGAAAGTTATACGGGTTTGATTTTTCGATGCTAAAAAGGATAATTAACTTTAAATAAACTCTTTTATTTAACTTTTTTTTCTTTCAATGCCTACATTAAAAAACGCTATCTTTTTACATCCAATATGAGAATCATATTTTATTCTTTTTTCAAGCTAACTTAGCTTTCTTAAGATGCAAAATTATGAAAAGTCTCTTTATGTTTGTAACAACACTTATTTCAAGTTTTTAAAGCAGAATTCCATTTTCTTTTACGAGTTGAAAATTAAAATGCTGAATTAATGGTTTATTTTTTATTTTATTTGCTTCAACTGTGTCTAGACATTAATGATATGTTTATCATAGGACTCTAAAATGCAATTCTAAAATAATTTTATCAAAAATATACATTTTGCAAGCCGTTTTTTATACTTTTGATGCCTTCACTTTGAGAATTGCAATCTCTTTGCATCCGCTATGGGAATCAGATTTTTCAAATATTTGATGCTTAGTATGCTTTGTTAAGAGGTAACAAATAAAATATTTTTATATTTTTGTAAAAATCAGTGTTTATAAGTTTTAAACGAAATTCAGTGCTCTTTAACAGTGTCTTGGTTCAAAATGTTAAATGCTGAACCCCTGCCTGAATTTCTTTGTTACAATTATTTTTAATACTACACATATAACATTTCTAGTATAATTTAACATAATGTAGAATAGTAAATAAATATTGATTCTTGAGGGGTGCCCATCTCCCAGAAGCAAAGCCGCCTATCCCCTTGAATACTCGAAAAACACTCAAGAATGATAGTCTCAACAGAAAAGAGGGAGTATCAATGATACAGTTGGCACCGTCTCAAAATTCTAAAATTTCATTTTCACAAAGAAAAAAATTTCTTTTTGCAAAATTATTTGATTTTTCACAAAAGTATTTGATTTTTCTCAAAATTAATTGATTTTTCACAAAATTAATTGATTTTTCACAAAATTAATTGATTTTTCACAAAATTATTTGATTTTTCACAAAAAATGGATCCTGTGAAAAATCCTGGACAGACCCCAGTTAGATGATCAACTTTTCAGTGCCCTTCCCTTATTTAGTTTCTTAAATATCGCTTAAAAGGTATAAGAAGTAGGCAACAGTTTTTACAAAAACTCCTTATTGATTTCATTTCAACATTTCATAATAAGTTAAAATATTTCTAAACAATCTGGTTACCTTTTCTGTCACACTTTTATGTGAAACCATTCGTCCTATTTGTTTTACACAGAATAGAAAAGCTTTGCAACTGAAAAGTTATTCAGTAAAAAATTACATTTACTACCACATATGCTACTTTTCTCATTAAAACTAAATTTATCTGCAGGATACAATTATATCAACTGGTGAAAATTATTAAATTTAATACATGGCCATTTAATAATATATGTGTATATGTGTAACACACACATATGTATAATATGCATGTAACAAACATTAAAAAAAAAGGAAACTTCTTTGTTTAAACTTGCAATTTATGCTTTAAGAAACCACAAATTACAATAAAAAAATTGGTTCAACAATTAACAAAATTACAACATATTCTATACCAATTAATTTTTGCGTGTGCCTGTCTGTATCCCTATCTCCTCTGGACTGGCAATGCCTACCAGGTCAATACTTGTTAAATACAAGGCATCCAGGGGAAGCCATTCTGCCCTGTCACACTCGACTAAACCTTAAGGGGCCGGACATATAATTTTGAGGAGAACCTGACACCCCTAAAATCATCAACTGTCACTTGTCGCAGGTGGCATTGAGCCTCCACAGGTGGCAAACGGGGGTTGGCAAGTGTAGCGAGCAGGGGGCGGTGCCCCCTAGTCCAAGAGACAAATGGTTGAATGATAATTTGACTTTTGTTTATAATGAGGAAAGCTACAGGCAGTTACGAAATAGAAAAGATAATTTTTTTCAATAATAAATTTTTATTTATATCTTAGATAAGGAGAAAAAAAAAGGATTGCATATATTTTTAAGTAATTAAAACTTAATATTTTCTAAGAAATTTAACTATTGAAAAAGCATTCTTATTTGTAAAAAATCAATTTTTCAGGAAAAAATGAGGAAACAAAATGATTTTTTCAACCCCCTCATCATTTTGTAAAATTTTACATCTCTATTCCTCTTGGAGCTTTCTATTGGCTGAGGGGTGCAGATAAACAACATTTTCTCAGCTAAGGACCTTGTAATAGTTTTGGGACTCTCGATTGGCAAGTCAGCACAAGTTTTGTTCCTCAGAAGTTCTGAATTCATGTTCAGATCGTGTTAATTCCAATAATGTTTTGAAGAGTTTTCAAAATGAAACAAATAAGTAGAGCATGAAAAATAAGCTGAAAAGGATATGGATAAAGTTTTTATACAATGGCTATATAATCAGCAGTCTCCAAATTTTTACATGGTTACCTAAGTAAAGTTGTCTACATGCCAGGGGATCCTAAACTTTCGGAAGAGTGAAAAAGTCAATCTTATTTCACACTTCGAACTTTTTGTGTATTTTCATTTTATAAGATTGTAGGTACCCAAAATCTCATTTTTTTCTTCAAAACTTTTAAATATTCAGCAATTGCTTACATTTATTCCACTAAAAGTATACGAAAATCTTTAAATTTAACAAATTTGGTGGTATAAATAGAGCCACATTCAGCATCATTGCTGAAGTGACACCATTCTTAATCGGTATGTGAATTATTGGATCTTCCTCAGGTGAAAATGATGGTTCTGTAATGCATTGATATATCATGATACGCTGATGTATACCCAACAAAATGAAACTGGTTTAGAATTTTCTCTACACTGATGCATGAATAAGAACTAACCGCACACCTAAACATAGGCTAAAACAGTACTACACATCAATTCACAGTCCTGTTGCTTTTTGACTAGTAGAAAATCCATCATAAATTATTTCCATAGTTCCAAATTTAAGACAAAACCTAACTTTTTTTCAAATAGAGGAAGACCTTTAGAAATAATTTTTGGCTCAAGTGGAGCATTCTAAGCAAACAAAGAGCTTAATGTTTCCCATTTTACATAAACACAAAACTTTTTAATACCGTCGTTCTTACAAGTTAACAGTGAGGTATTAGTCATAGTTCAAGACAATCACTGTCAAAATTAATCAAAAATTTTAATCCTTGATAATATGCAAAACTTCATATAATTCACAAAAAGATCTTAAGTTGAACTTTAATTTAAATAAAATATTTCAAGATTGAATAAATATAATTTGAGATTCTATTGATTGATTGATAATTAACAAATAAGGAAATAAAAAATGGCACGTAGAATGAATTTGTAGTACGAGTAATGAAATTATGATTGATTTATATAACAAAAAAGTAAAGGTAAGTTAAAAATTATCCCACTGATTCTTTGATTAGTAAAGATTAGCTGGTTTTCATAGCAGCTCATAAGAGCTCAATTCTAGAACTTATTTAAGCAAATTTTTTGCAAGTCAGACTGAATTCAGGACTGTTTACATATGAATATTAAGTTCTGAAAAGTATAGGACTCCAGGTATTTCTTTGTTAGAAATTAGGTCCTGTATATTGTGTCCAATTTCTTAGAAAAGTTGATTGAAATAAAAGTAAACAAAATATTCTCCATAATCCAAAACATGTTTGGGCCCAAGTGCTGATTGGCCCAAGATAAGAGAAAGTTGCCAGTTCAACTACATTTAAACTTCACGTCAAAAAATGCCTCAATTTTATTAAAGTAAATTATAGGCTTTTGCATTCAATTAAAAGAAAAATAACATGAGCTATGAAATAAAACATCGTTATTTAACTAAATCTGAATTTGCTTGAAATTCATATCATCACTAATATAGAATAAAAAGGAAGTAAGGGAGCATGAATATAACATGAAGAAAACATACCAAATGAAGAGCTTGACACATTCATTTTTATACTTTCAGCAGAACCATCAGGAGAAGCATTATCAAGAACAGAAATCACATCACCAGGCAAAGAAGTTTCAGGAGGTGTAGGTATAGATGATACTTGTGAGACCTGGCTGCCTTGTGCAATTGAAACGGATTGCACAGATGCATTATCTTGAGATTGTAACAATGAGGGTGAAGGTAATGTTTGTCTGACTAAATATGTTTGTTGATTCTCTGCAACTGAGTGAGGATTACAGTTATTAACATATGCATTTTGTAAATGGTAATTACTTTGCTCTCTATAATGAGGCATAGGTGGTAGTGGACTTTTTATACTATGAGAAATCTGGGAATTATGCTGCACACTAGATGGAGCTTGAGACACATTAAGGCTTGAATTTGCATACTTCTTTGGTGATTGCACCATGTTGCTTGGCTGATAGTTTTTTGTTACATTAACATTACCATAGTACATATTGCTACAATTACTCTTCACTGATGCATAATTTTGAGCTGTGTTCGTACAAGAATAATTATTTTGCCTTACTACAGGGTATTGAGGAGAATATGCAACAGCATTTGAGTTCTGATCTTTTGAGACAGGTGATACATATCTGGTTATGTCATTAGCATTTTGGGATGAATAAGGACCTATAAAAATAAGATAAAAGTTTATACAATCTCCCTAGAAATGAACATATGAATGCATCTGTTACAGAAAAATTATAGATAACTAGGACATAAATGTTCTGACCAATTAAAAGGCAAACACTATGCAAGACAAAAAAAAATCATATTGTTCAATATTACATTATTCAATAAAGAAACATGACTTTTATTCTTAATTTTTTGATAATAAAACCTAAAAGTACTTCTTAACTGTGTTTCATAACAAAATGCAAGAGATAACATGGACCTGTTTTTCCCTGGCCTATGTACCTGGAGTGTTTCAAAAAACTGGAACATACAGCCTTGAAAATGGTTAGATTTTAAAGATGTATTTAATATGTGTTTTGGTAATGGGTAGTCATTTACAATTCATTCAAAATGACATTAAGATAAACACACCAGTAGTGGCCACTTCAAGGTTTATGTTTGAAATAATTGGATTCCAGGTCTCCCCATGGATTCAAAAGTGCTTGAAACGTGCAGGAGGTAGTGCAGGAGGTAATGTTTGAATCCATTGGGAAACCTGGAATTCTATTTTCTTTTCAAATATAAATTTTGAAGTGGCCACTACTGAAGCACAGGCCACTACCGGTGTGTTTACCTTAATACCTGCAGTATTTTTCCAAACACTTTTATTTGTTTCACAACAATACTTTCAAACTAGTGATGTAAAATATCCGGGTATTTATTTTTAGGGGTAAATACCCACGGGTATATACCTGGGTAAATACCCAAATTGGGTATATACCCGGGTATTTATTTCAAAAATTTATATTCAACTAAAATACTTTTCTGTATATATTCCACTATGTATATATATAACCAACCATATACAAAACAATAAATTTTTGCCCAAAAATTGTATTTTGATCACATATTCAAAGAATTATTGTGTGAAACAGCTTAGCAATCTAATACGATATTCGCATTAAATGTGTTGGATATGCCTAATCAATGTTGATAGCCAAATTTCAGATATAAAAAGCCATTCCACAAAAAGTAAAAAGCTTAACTGGTTACAAAAAAGCAAACATCAATTTTTTAAGGTCCTAGTCTTTTATTACCCAGTAATATGTCCCTGCATGACATCAAATTGTAACGAAATGCCGCTCAATTTTTTATTAATATTTATTTACCTATATCCTACATGCAGAAATTTTTTCCAAACCTAGTTCAAGTGTTGAGGTGTATTCTGCAGATAACGTATCAGTCCTTAGTTCGCTTAATTCATTTTGATATTTTGACTTTCACTTCATATTGTATTTCAAGCATATGTATTGAGTGTGAGAAAAAATAGAGACGTTGCAGCCGATATGCTTTAATTTAAAGAGCAAAATAATTTAATACTAAAAATAAATGCAGTACAACAAAAATGTTAGCATAAAAATACTTGATCATTCCTTTTTCAGTAAAATGTGTTTGTAGATGTTTTACGGTTTATGTTTTTTAAAAAGAAAATCATCACTTTTTGATATCGTCTAATTTTTTTTACAAAATGCGCATTTACAAGGTAATTTACCCCGCCTTTGGATAAATACCGCAAAAAATATTAACCTTCCCACCCTACATTACTTCTTGCGTGTATTAAAAATAGTTTGAACACATTTTCCTCATGAAGTAACGAGAGCAAATGCAAATGAGCAAGGCAACAGAAAACAATATTTTGAATTTTTTTTTTTTTTTTTTTGCTTATTAATGTGAAAACTGTTTCTATATTTGCCAGGTTATCACTTAAACAGCAGTAAAATAAATAAATAACATCATAGTCTTAATAACTTTTCAGTTTATTCTTCCTAACATCCCTCATGCTTCCTTTTTTTTCTTTCCTTTTGGATATGACTAACCTAGATTATGATTTTGAAATCCTGAAGTTCATCATTGAATTACTTATACCGCTCCAATTATGACATTGAAAAGAAAGATTCTTTAGTTCACGATAAGTTTCTTTCATAATTTCATCAAATCTTTCAATAAAAATTATTATAAACTGTGTTATACATATGTATGTATCGGTTTTACCAATTATTTCATATTTAGATTTTTTAAAAATTTCCCATTCACTTTTTGCATTTTTTTGTAAAATACCCAGTTTTTGGGTATTTACCCAGGCCTTGGGTAAATACCTGGGTAAATACCCAAAAAATATTTACCTACCCACTGGGTATTTACCCGATCCACATCACTATTTCAAACTGAAACTAAAAAGGTGCAAGAAAATCAACTGAAAACTCATGGAGATAGGAGTACAGGACGGAACATTGCCTATCTCCCGGTGTTGTTGCAATTGGAGGGAATAGTGGCATATTGGTTAGATCATGAAAAGGAAAAACGGAAGGTAGATCATGAAAAGGAAGTAGTATAGGTGAAAAATTTCCCTGTTTCACTCTTCTTGCTTAACTTGATAATACGACTAGAGTTTCTATCTAAGATATTAATTAATTCAACTTGGAACAACTTTGTTTTACTTCAAGCTTTAGATTACCAAAGAATCAGAAAAATTCTCTTGGTTCAAATCATGAAGGTAAATACTTTTATAGCACATGAAAATTTTCTTACAATTTAAAGAAAATTGCACTTATTTGATGTACTTGAAGTTATTACAGAAAGATCAAATTTAAATATGTTATAATAGATTTTTTAAAAACTCTTACTCCCAAAAATCTAAGAAAAATGAATTGAAGAAATAATTTTAAAATAAAGTATAACGAAAATTACCTCATGACTTACAGAACTCACAGAATTAATATTTACGGTCCTTAGAAATTATACATTATCATGGAAGTTTTTAAATAAGTAATAATTACAGAAGTACTACTGTTACATAAACAGCAATACTCCCTGTATCCTTTGTTACATAAAACCCCCAACACAAAGTAACCTATTACATCAACAAAAAACTAGTTTTTTCAATTATTAAAACTAAAAACTCATCGCCATTAGTCTGCAAGAAAAATAATCTTGAAGAGTTTTTTAAAAAAAAACACCGCCTTAAAGAGGACCCAAGAATTGTATATCATTTTTATAAAGATGATCTGGAATGTTTCTAATAAGTTTGATACACGTTTTTTCAGTTTTAAACAAAAGTAAAGCTTTAGGATTATTTTTAAAAAACTTTTTCCAATTTGTCCAATATGACAGCAGCTAAAGTCTATAACTTATATTGTGTTTTAAAGCTATTTAGAAGCCATAATATCAAATTTTCATACCAAATTTCTTGTACATGATTATTCTTACTGATTTGTATCTTGTATGTTAAAATTAAGGACAAATGTCCAGTAGAAGGAATTATAAAAATATTGCTAAAGTTTCCAGTAAATAGAGATTAGCATGAGCTAAATTTTAATTAACTCTATTTCCTCCACACATATTTATAGATAGAAACCAAAATTGTTTTGAGTACTAATGACAGTAAGTAGTGTACCAAGTTTAAAGACAGAGTGATCATAGTATGATTTTGAAAAGATCAAAACAAAGCTACTTTAGTACATACTTTAAATTTATCGAATAGAGCAAACACTTAAGTCTGTCATTTAGAATGTTTAAACTAATTCAAGGGCCTTAATGTCACAATTTGATTCCAAACCTTTTGCATATATGTATCTTATGGATTTTTATTAAAAGACATAAATATTAAGAAGAAATGAGCAGTAGAAAATTTTTTTTAAACTTCCTAACATTTTCAGTAATCAAAAATTAGTATTACAAGTTAAATTTTAATCAATTTACTCCGTAAATATTAAAATAATGAAATCTAAAATTTTCTGAGTGCTGAAAGCAGTAATTGAAATAAACATGGCAAGCAAAGAAAACGTTACCAATGGTTTGTTCTTCTAAAATCAAAACCATAGCATTTCATTAACAACACCAATAAATCAAATTTGGTTTAATTAATATAAAAGTGAATCAAATAATGAATTGATAATCCAGGGATCTTTTTTGAACATCTACCTGTGCAGTAAAAAGCTGCACAAGGACTCTTCATCTGCAATTAAAAATTCCTTCCCATAATATGAAGACAATATGTTATCCTGACAATAATCAGTTGGAGAACATCTGAAAAACCCTCTCACATGACATCTACAAGAATAAGTTGTAAGTATTACTCAGTATAAGAGCTCAAATCAGCAAACGACTAAACCATATACTGACTCTCTTCCAAAACCATCAATTATCACACATTATCAACGAGAAACCATGCATTAAATCTCAGTAGATGCAATGAAACCCCTGGACTTCTAAAAGACTTTAGTATTTTGTGAAATGTAAATATTTTATGTAAATATTTTCTTTTTGCGCATAAAATTTTGCAACAACAAATTTTGATTTTTCTAAAAACTTCTTGTCAGCCTTTCAGTTAATTGTTTCTGAATTCTAAACATGAATTAACACACTTAATTCTTAAGATACAGAAAAAAAAGTTCTAAGCATTCTAGTGTATACATTTAATTTTATTAAAACTTTTAGCTTGTGCTTAAATTTTTGTACTGCACTGAGCCATCATTTGATTACATGATGTAACACAAAAATATTTGAATTGTAAATAAAATATTTAAGTGCTAGAAAATTTAAGCAGTCAGAAAACAAACAAGAGGTAATTGATACATGTATCAATCATTAAGTTAATTGCATTTTTGTCAATTAAAGTTGAAATATGAATGATTTTGCTTTTGCAACATTAACAACAGTAATATCATACACTATCTTTAAATTCTTGAAAAAACTTTTACGCGTAATTTGAGAAAATCTTTCTGAAGCATATTTACGATCAATCCTTATTTTAATGTACTTGAACAATAACATTGACTATTTCAAGAAATTTTTTTATCTATCAAAAGAGAATGAGCTTTGAAATATGGATAACAAAACAGGTTTTGAAGGGAGGTTTTAATGAGCAAAATTAAGTGAAGAATGCCATCGCCTTTAAAATTAATATAAGTACAAAATTCCGAACTTTAATATCATATTTGCAATCAAAATTATCAAATGCCATATTTTATTAAGGGATAAAACAAAAAATTCATTAGAAAGACTAGTTTTTGGACACCTAGAATAGTTGATAACAGACAGTTGGAACTTGATAACTCGAAGCTCATTACTCAATTATTCCTTTATCTCGAAGTTTTCATCGGCTCCCAAACCCTTGAGACTGTTGTGGAAACTTCCCATAACTCGAACTACCAATAACTCAAATGGTTTAGCCAGTCCCTTGGGACTTTGAGTTATCCAGAGTTCACTGTACACCAATATTTCAAAGCACTCCCCTCCCCCTCTCTTTCACACAAAAAAATTAATTGCAGACTCATAGTTACGTAATAAGAACAGGCAAGCTTCTTGTGAATAAAATATATATCACCAAAAAAAAAAAGAAATTTAGCCAAAAAAAAGAAAGAGGGATGGGGGGTAAACATTAGATCCTGTTAGAATTACTAGATTCCTTAGTGCATGAAAAGTAAAAAAAATGCAAAACAAAGTAATGAAGCACAAATTTGGCCAAAATTTCATACACATGTTTCATGGTTACAAGGAACAAATATATAAATGGAAGTGGTTGATATCTAAAGAAATAACCAAATATTTTTAAACACATAAAATACGTACTTTGGTAATAATGATTCATTTGCTGTGTGTAGGGATCCATGTTTGTGCTCTGCCCAGCATTATTCTGGCACACTTTGCTTCCACTCCACATAGCAGGTTGTAATTGATGATTATATCCTAAAACAAACGTCAAATTGAATTAAAATACTTCTAGACATAACCATTCTCTTTCAACAAGTTATAGATTTCTTCATTAATAATATTCAAACATGAACAAGGATTTAGAAAGATGATTAATTTGAAAACATACATAGAACATTTTGACTATTTTCCCCGACTTAAAGGCCATGGTCTATTCAAAATGCTTCTGATTGTAGTTTAGCTAGAAACATTCTGGATGAAACAAGATCTAAAAGTCCGAAAAACTGTTACCTTATTAACACTGGCCATGATTGCCTTACTTGTTACACAGGGCGAGTTGAAATTGTTCTTACAAAACATGCTGAGTCATAGTACTTGTCTGAACGAGCAATAATTACTATGGAAAACAGGAGCACATCCAAGGGAAAATATGGGGATTCAGAAATGTTCCTTTTTTGATTATAGGAAAGGACTACAATTAAATGTCCTTCAAAATTGTTTTCTGGCTAAGTCACTGATGGAACAAACGATTGCATTTCACTTTCAGAAAGAAACTTGGCCACCTCCTTTAGACTAGGTTTGAGTTTTCTATAAATAATAAACAGGATATAACACTTTTCAGTTGCTTTTTTTTTCATTTCTGCCTCCAAAGAATCAAATGAAATCCTATGTCCCATGGCAATTATTGGTTGTCTATGTATGGGAACTATCCTATCTTTCCCATATTTTGAAAAACTATTTAGACTCATCAGACCCACAACAGATTCTAATTAGTCACTTTAAGCATTTTTTTAATTCATTACCTATTTTTAACAGTGTCATTGCAAAAGGTTTTATTAACCAGTATTTTCAAATGATGTTCTCAATATTTAAAAATGTCACAGCATGGAATACTAACTCAGTACCATCCATGCATAGAAAAATGTTTTGTATTATTGTGAAAACGGCAATTCTCAAAAAAAAATTGGGAATTGGCAGAGTGGGCACATTTTGTTCCAGGTACTTCTAGCTGGTTTTTTTAAGGTACCAATAACCAGTAGTCAAATCAAAATGTGTTGGGCCCTGATTTACCAAATGCTAAAAACTGCACAAAAAGTCCGCACAAGAGTAAAAATGAAACGAGCTGATGTGTGCATCACATGACTCATCAATAGTTTACTCTTTAAATATCACCAACAATGGCCAAATAGAAACCAGATTAAAAATTTTTTTTTTTCAAATCGCCAAATTTGTCGCCAAGTTGGCGACAAAACTTGGCGACCAAAAGACTGGCGATATATCGCTAAGTGTCCGCCAAATTATAACACCACTTGAGTTTAAATCAAAATTAACAATGATTTCCCCCCAAAAAGGGGCAAAAGACCCCTTTTGGAGCATACAAATACAACCAAAAAGGAAGGTGCACAAATAGACCCCCACTAGGAGTCTACGTACCAAATTTCAACTTTCCTAGGACATTCCGTTCTTGAGTTATGCGACATACATACACACATATGCACATACATACGTCATGAGAAAACTCGTTGTAATTAACTCGGGGATCGTCAAAATGGATATTTCAGGTGTCTGTACGTTCCTAGGCACATATCCACGTGCGGTCGGGTTGAAAAAAACTCAACATTCATTTGGGGGTGAGCAAAATGGAAATTAAGGCCGATTTTTGGGTGAAATTTTTTTCGCGAATACAATACTTCCTTTTTTGTAAAAGGAAGTAAAAATGGACGAAATATGTTCAACTACTCAATTGAAGACAAAGCGTACCACTTATGGGAACTCTTGCTGATGTACTAAATTTATTTTATCTACCAGTTTGGTGGCACATCAGCTTCAATGAGATGAAATCTGCCTCCAGCTCAATTTTTGTTGATTCCAGACAGATCAGTTCATAACAAGGACAAAACTGAAGTCTTTGAATAGCATAATCAAGCTGTTAGTATATTGCATGTAGTTATGCGTCAGGGACAGATTCAAAGAGGGGGAAGCTGGGGGAATGTTCCCCTCCCAAAACCATCAAGTGATTCTGAGGATTCCAACTCAGATGGCTGTGTAACTGATTGTATATTTCAACCACTTTCTACAAAAGATGGTTCAGCAAACTACCAGAAACTTGAATTACCACTGTCAAGGAAGTCTTTAGGCTAAAATATTCTGAAATAACCGAAATCTTAGCCGCTGGTGGATCTAGAGCGGAGTGAGTCAGGGCACCAGTGGCTAATTCAAGTGTATCGAGAGCACAAGTATGGTTCCGTGATCTCCTTAGGAGACCAAAGAAAGTTCAAAACTGCTTTGTGTCCTCTCATTGTTGAAAATTTCCAGGGGAGAGCCCTGTTCCCCATGTCTTTGCCTAAGATCACCAAGAATAACCTTAAAAATACATTTTTAGGGCAAAAATTTCTAAAAAAATCCTGAGGAGAGCAGTTTTTCTGCCCCTGCTCTCTAAGCGGTTAAACACACCATAAAATGACGTTAGTGGAGCAACAATGTCAAAAAGATTGTGGGAGGGATTCACTTTCCTTGTCTCAACTTAGCCAAGATCGCTTGCATATATTTTTGCAAGAGAGAACTCCAGAATCCCACACCCCTTCCCCCAATTTCACCAACAATTACACAGAATAGTATTTTTAGAGCCTTTTTTATATTTTTGGTTAGACCCCTGAACCCTTTTCCTTCCTCTAACGTCGTCAGTCAAAAAACACATTTTTTTTGGTTTCAATTTTGAAATTTTTTGAACCAGAGAATGTACTCCTAAACCTTTCTTAACATCTCAACATGTAATCCAAAACTCCATTTTTAAATTTCAATGTTTCAATGTCAAAAATCTTTTGGTGACTGTTTCCGAATCCTAACCCTTCTAATGTCAACACAGATAGCCTGAAATTCATTTTTAACCTTTTTTAAAGATTTCAGTTTTGAAAACTCTCCCAATGGAGATCTCTACCAACTCTAAAGTCTCCAGAGATGACCAAAAAATAAATTTTTTAAACTTCTGTTTCAAAAATTTTCAGGGGAAGGTCCCAAAACTTTCCTTTCCCAAAGACAGAAATGACTTCACACCATAGAATTGACTTCACACATTGTCAAAACAGATCTTGTAAAGAAACCCTGAACCCTCGATTGTTGCCAAATAAAACCTAAAGTCACATTTCTAAGACGTCGACTTTGAAGAATTTTCGGAGGAGGGGCACTTGACTACATATTTACTGAAGTAAGGGTTATCAAATCACCCTACATGATAGCATACAATTGATGCAGTGAGAAGCAAAGGGATGTAAGTGTACATTTTCAAGTTTTGAGTAAAACGTGTTTAAAGATAAGGTCCTAGGTAGGCTTACACTGAAAAAAATTTCTGAATCATGCTGTATAGCAGCACCTACCAGAACTACAAGTACTACCTCTTGCCCCAAGACAAAGGAGAGGTTCACTTACCATTTGTGTACTGCTTACCTCCAAATTTTTAATTTTGTCAAATCCCTTTGCTTCTTACTGCCTCAATTGTGTTTTTCAAACTTCAATGCTGAAATTTTCCAAAGAAGCAGAGATAGTCCTTGTATGTTCCACATGCCTTTAAGTTACCAGTTAAGTTTTTGTTTTTAGAACTCTCTGTGAGAGGCCTTCCTTCCTAAAGATAACTTAAAATTTCACTTCGAAAAATTCTGAGCGGGAACCTTTTACACTTTTTGTTTTTGTCAACATAGTCTAAAATAAAGTTTTTAAGATTTAAATGTCAAAAATTTTGAAAAGAAAGAACCTTTGACCATACTCACTAACTAACATCACCGAACATAGCCAAAAATTATGTTTTTAAAACTTTAAATTTCTAGGAGGAGCATGTCTCCATAACGTCACCAAAACAAAAAGCCTATAATGGACTTCACTTTTGAAAAACTTCCAGAGAAAACCCCAGCTCCAACCTTTTACTATCCTCTCCAATTGCCTAAAACAGCAGTTTTTGACAAAGTTATGAAATTTTTTCAGGGACACTTTCTTTGCTGGATTACCGAAATTTATTGCAAATACTGTACAGGAGATGTACATTTAACAAATTTTAAAACAAATGTTTCACATATTTATAAAATCATAAGTTATAATTGTTATTTATTCAAAGATTAAAATGTTTTCAAAGTCAACAAATTTGATCAGGATGAAAGAGATGGCCACAGAAAAAAGGATATACAGTAATTTCATATACTATCTCCCCCCCAGGAACACCGACTTTGAGGACGCTGCAGTGCTTCAGCTCCCCTCCCCCCCCCCCCCACTGCAAGTATTCAGATAAAAAATGGGGGTAAAATAAAATGAAAGATTCTCTTTTTTCTTAATTTTTTAAAAAATAATCGAAGACCTATTGTCATTGAGTTGTTTTCCCAATTGAGTTATTTCGAGGACATTTTTTCAAAATTAAGATTATTAAGATGATGCAATTTTGGGCTATGGTTAGTAGTGATGTTTTGGAATCGAGGTTCAAGACTTTTGGAAATTTATTGAAACCGAGGTTCTAAAAATGCATTTCAGGCAATCTTTAATGACACTTGAAAGAAGGTTAGGGTTTGGTATTACTGTGCCTAGAAGTTTTTTGATATTGAGGATTTGAAAATGTAGTTAGAGGTTAAAACAGTAGTGGGGGGGAGTAGCTATGCCTAGTTATTCAAGTTAAAAATTTAAAAGAAAAAGAATTAAAAAAATGCAATTTTTAAAATGAAATGTCAAAAAAAAGTTACTAAACATAGCTTCCTTATTAATAAATGTTACTAAATCAATGACGAACATTTCACGAGTGACCCGCGACCTTGGCTACGCCACTCCCTCTTTTTATTATCCGAGTTTGAGCACTCTTACTTATTTTCAAAACTTGGCTACCACTGCTATCCCCCCCCCCCTGGATCAACATTATTTCTATAAAAGATCCCTTCTCAAACCCATTGCCAGGAACCGCCACTGTTCTGCCGTAGTCCTGGTTTAAGGGTAGTAACTTACTGCTTAATACCCAAGCTTTGCATTCAATTGATGAGTTGAACCATACCTTTGGTGCTAACACTTGTATGTTTTAAAAAATAGGGTCTAGTGGGGGAAAGTGGTCAATGGGGGTAAAGTGGTCATACGTGAAATAAATGGCAATAGCTTGGAAAAAAATGTTTGAAAGAATGTGAAAATTTTATTTTCGAGTAGTGCAGTTGGAAACTACATTTTGAATATAAAATTTTACAACTGGCAAAATTTTATTTGGTAAAAAAAAATTATTTTGCGTGAATATGAAAATTTTAAAAATCTAAACACCTCTTTTAACTTCCCTGGGAAATTTTGTTGTTTAGAATTATGAACAGATTGACTGCACAGGAAGCTTCCTACATGTCTCAAGAACTCTTACTCATTAGCAGTTAACTGAATCTATGTTAGATAATTTTTTAGAACAATTTAAGATGGGGTAAAGTGGTCATAATCTTAGGCTTAACGAATATTGTTCTTCTAATGTCATTGAATCTTCAAGTATATGGCAGATACAAATTAAATATTAATTTTATTTAATATGTATTGTTTTTGCAGGAAACAGGTTAAATATACGAGTACATACGTATATATACGCATATATACTCGTGTAGGCACGTACATAGACGTATTGACATAAATGCACCAATAAATACGTAGATGGGTATCTGCAAGTATATTTTATCCATACAGCTATACATTCTACTATACACGTATATGCTCGCTTATACTCGTGTATATACGAACACTTATATACTCAGGTAGACACGTATATATGCGTACGTACTCGAGTAGACACTTACATACAAGCATAAGAAATACAAGTATATCGGGTGAGTTTAAACTCTTAAGCAAATTATTAAAAGGTGTTAGAGGGGAGGATAAGAAGCAAGGATCACATAAGGAACATATGGTCACAAACACAATGCTGACGCACTACATGCACGCAAAGCCAGAAACTGATGGATGCAAAAAAGGTCACAAATTTATTACACAAAGACAATTTTACACAGCATTTTAGGTCTTAGAAAAGTTTTAAAGCGTTTGATGAAATTTGCGGCCTGCAGCTGTAATACATGCGTCGCATTCACTTATCACTCTCTGTTGCAATAACGAGACTTTTGAAAAACTTTCATCAGCCGCTGCACCTTTGTTGCGATGCGTTTATTAGAGATACTACAGGCCGTAACTTTTAACAACTGCTCTAGATAGAATCATCTTTGTGCAACAAATTTGTGCCCTGTTTTGCATCCATCAGTTTCTGGCTTTGTGTGCATGTAGCGCGTCAGTGATTATAACTTCCTTATGATTCTTTGCTTCTTATCCTCCATTCTCACACCGATTTGATTTTTGCCCAGGAGCTTAGATTCACTCTGTAGGCCAATAAGTATATAAGCGTATATTCTCGTGTATACACCAGTGCATGTATGTATACATACATGCGTATGTATACATACATCTCGTGTATACAAACATGCACTGGTGTATAACGTAAATGTACGTATATACGTCTATACAGGTATATAATCGTGTTTACACATATTCATGCGTATATACTCGTGCTTCCATATTATATATACGTGAGTAGATGTTGGGCTAAATGCCTTTATTTTTGGTTCTTGAAGGATTTCACCAATATTGTTTTAAAAAAAAAAACATTTTGTGACTTACCTTTTGCCATTCCGAGAGAAAACCTTGCGCGGGGAATCCCATCCACCTGCCACCGACACTCAAATGTCCGAGTTTGAATCGGAAGTGTTCGGAAAAACATGTGGCACGCTATGATTGGTTGCCGTCATTCGGCAGATGTCGGTAAACTTCCGAAAGAGCACGTGTCGATGACGTGATGAAATCATGTTGAGGTGTTAAGTGCTGAATGCCAAATTAAATAAGAATTGTGCAACCTGCAAGCTGTGTGATTACCGAGTAGTGTTCTGGCAATATGCAAATCATGTAACGTCATTGTTTCGGGAAAGGCCGAATCTGGCTATAAATACGCAGACCGGCCGTAGCTCGATCGCTTCGCTACTGCACCGCTACTTTTTCTTCTACTCGTCTCCTCGTCTTATGTTGTCTGTGTTTTGTGAACGTGTTCGTCAAATGTCATCATAAATTTTCGCTACTGGCCTCTTGGGTGAGGTCTGGTCTTTCTTGAAAAAGCACTGCTGATGTCTTAAGTTTGGAAAGCGCGTGTTGTGATGACGTCTACCAAAGTGAAAAGTTATAATTTTCCCTGATGTGGGTCATTTGTTCTCCGGTGAAAGAAGATCGTGTCCATCCTTGGTATGCCTTTTCCCTGATGTGGTGAACTGTTGCTCACGCGGTACGAACTGACCTGCCTGCAATTTGTGGAAATTGCTATGCCGTCCAACGACCGGTGAGGCGTCACCATGGAACATCAACAGGACTTTTGATCCATGCATGGACTTATTGTAAGATCTCTTTTTTTTAAATTTTTCTTCGGGGAACAAATCATTGTGTTGTAATCATTTTTCAATATGTGTCAAATAAATGTTTTTCAGTGTAAAGAATGATTCATGTTTTATTTTCTTCGGGCAGACCACTACCTCAAATTTTTAGTTGGAAATGAGTTGCCTAATTTTCAGCTTAGCTGTAGGCCATTAACCTCAAATTATATCCAACAGGTGGTAGCAGAGTCGTGTGGTTGACCTGCCTGGAGAAAATTGAATCATTTTTTAATTATGGAGAAAGATTATAGAAACGTTGAGAAGTTGGGCTCCCATAATTGGGCTACCTGGTCCAAAGATATAAAAATGGTGCTCATAGAAAGGGATTTATGGGAGATTACCCAAAAGAAACCAGAAGGGGAGTTAACTAGTGCTGACAGAAAAAGATGTGGCCAAGCTTTAGCCATCATCTATTTAAACTTGGAAAAAGACATAAAAAGGTTAATTGATAATTTGGAAGATCCTAGTGAAGCCTGGAAAGCCCTTAAGGCAAATTTTGAACCCCCATCTTTGGCCAGAGTAGCCGCACTATGGGAATCCTACTTCTCTTGCAAAATGCAAGAAGGTGAAACGGTGGGATTATTCGCTGCAAGGTTGGGGGGAATTTTTAACCAATTAGTCGAAAATGGATATATTATGGAAGAAAAACTCAGAACTTTTCAATTGATACGGCATTTACCTCATAATTTCAGCAGTATTGTTCAAGCCATCTACAGATGGGAAGGAGAGAGATTTACTTTCTCGAAAGTAAAAGATGAACTACTGGCTGAGGAAGGTAGGATTAGGTATTTGGCCGAAGAGCCTAATATAGAAAATTCGGCAATGTTTTCAAAACCCGGAAACTCCGGAATGGCAAACGGTAGGGGTAAATTTCTTGCTAAAAATAAAGTTTGTTACATTTGCAAAAAGAAAGGGCATATTGCGTCGAAGTGTTGGAGCCGTAATAAAGTAAAACAGGATAAGAATTTTAAATTCAAAACCAAAGAAGACCCTCAGGCAGGAATGTTTTGTTCAGTAAATGAAAACGAAATTTCTGCAAACACTACCTACCCAAAATGTGAGGATACATGGCTATTGGATAGCGGCAGCACATCTCATTTTTGTCGAGATAGATCATTATTTGCCGAGCTAGAGCCTGTACAAAACACACAAATGGAGGTAGCTGTAGGAAATGTGAAGAGCCAAGTAGAGGGCATTGGGAAAGTGATTTTTAAAATTGAATCAGATGGAAAATTAGTTACCATCACCCTGAATAACCTTTTCTATGCTCCAACACTGCGACGCAACCTAATTTCTGGTTCTTGTATAGACAGACAGGGCTATAAGCTCAAATGGTTGCCCGGAAAGATCTGTGTTTTTAATCAAGAAAATGTTAAACTATTTACAGCAAATTTAATAAATAAACTTTATCACGTTAAACCAAATTTCTATATTGATTGTGAAAATGTTAATTATACCAAAGTTTTTAAGACCAAGGACCCGTCTGAAGGGGCCAATATGGTCAGTGTTGATATGGAAAAATGGCATAGGAGATTTTGCCATATAAATATGGAAAGTATCACCAAAACGAGTAAACTTGGTGCAGTCCAAGGACTGGAGATTAAGAAGGGGCAAAAACCCAATTGTGACCCTTGTCAATTAGGAAAAATGAGGAAGTGCTCGTTTAAATCTATGCCAGAAAGGCGTACTAATTCTGCACTTCAATTGCTCTACATGGACCTGATGGGACCCCTTCAGACCGAGTCCTTGGGGGGAAAGAAATATATTTTTATAATCATAGATGATTTCTCAAGAAAGTCATATGTTTTCTTTTTAAGAACAAAAAATGAGGCATTTAATGTTTTTGTAAATTTTCAAAAAAGGACTGAAAGATTCCTGAACTCAAAAATTTTGGCTATCCGTTCCGATAATGGAACAGAATTTGTTAACAAAGATTTTGAAAACTATCTCACCAATCAGGGAATAAAGATAGAGCGGACCAATTCCTACACCCCGCAAATGAACGGGGTAGTAGAAAGATATAATTTAACCATAATGAATGGTGTGAGGTCTATGCTCAAGGATTCTGGATTGGGGGATGAGTTTTGGGCTGAAGCCGCTCTTTGTTTCAACTATGTAAGGAATCGGACGGTAATAGGAAATATGGACAAGACCCCTTTTGAGCTGTTTTCTGGGCGAAAACCTTCAGTGAGGCACCTACGTATTTTTGGGTGTACTGCCTATGTAGGTCAGCCTAAGTCTAAACTAAAAAAGTTAGATATGAGGGCTACCAAGGGGATCATGGTCGGATACGCCTTACGTACCAAAGGGTACAGAATCTGGGATCCTGAAACCAGAACAGTCACAGAAACTATTAACGTAAAGTTTAATGAAAATGAAAAATGGGGGGAATTAAAAGTACAAAATAAAAATGAGAGAAAATTTAACTTTATCAGGCCTATAAGTGAAGTTCAACTTGAACAGGAAATCCAGGTGAGCGTTGAGCAAACCCCCTGTGAAAAAATTAAATGCGTTAGAGAAGCCAAAAAGAGAAAGACCGGGGACAGGACCGATATTTATTATACAATTGCCGGTAAAAATAAAGTAAGATTAAATTCATTAAAACAGGTTCTAAAATATTGTAGTGAAAATAAAATAGAGTATAAACCAAAACTTTTTGACTTTTCATCTAAAAATCCAACAGTAGGGGAAATCTGTGACGACAGTGAAAGTTCGGGAGAAAGTGAAGAAGCAAGTTTGGTAGAAATTTTTATACCGAATTCGTATAGGCAATGTATGGCTACCCCCGAGGTGGACAACTGGAAACTGGTCATGGAGTCTGAATTAGATGTCATTAACCAAAGAGAGGTGTGGGACCTTGTACCCCCACCAGAGGGGAAACCAATTTTGGGAAACAGGTGGGTCTACGACCTCAAGGTAAATGACAAGGGTGAAATTGTAAGATACAAGGCCAGATTAGTTGTAAGGGGGGACCGTCAGTCAATTGAGTCATATTCTGAAGTTTTCAGTCCAGTAATTGAGTTTTCACTTGTAAGAGTTTTCTTTTCTATTTTTATATGTCTTTTAAAATGGTGTCACTCACAAATTGACGTAAAAAATGCTTACCTGTATGCTGATTTAGAGGAACAAATCTACATGAGACAACCAGAGGGTTTTGTCAGTAAAAGCCACCCTAACTTTGTCTGTAAATTGAAGAAGTCTCTCTATGGACTACACCAGTCCGGAAGAAACTGGTTCTTAGAAATAGACAGTGTTCTTCGTGGTTTTGGTTTTCAAAAATTAAAAGGATGTAATTGTGTATACCATAGAGACAAAAATACTTTTCTTCTCATTTATGTAGATGATATAATAATTCTAGCAAAAAATGAAAATTTAATTAAAAAGGTAATTAATGAAATTAAAAGTATGTATGATATTAAAGAAATGGGGAAAACCAGGAAGCTCCTGGGGATTGAATTTGTGGAAGATAAAAATAATCTTTTCATTCACCAAAGCTCTTATATTTCGAAGGTATTGGGGTTATTCTCCGATTACTATGTGCCAAATTCAACCCTCCCAATCTCAAAGGGTACAGTTTTGTCGAAAGACGACTGCCCGAAAACTGAGGAAGAAAAAAGGGAAGCAGAAAAGCTCCCATACAGAAATTTGTTGGGTTGTATGGCATACATAGCGGGAAAGACCCGACCTGACATTTCGTATGCGGTGAATATTTTTTCCCAATTTCAAGCAAATCCCGGAAGAAAGCATTGGGATTTTCTATTAAGATTGTTAGGGTATTTAAAGTATACAATATCATACAAACTAAATTTAAGCTCAATCAATAGTGTAGATCTACGGGGATTTTCAGACTCCAATTACGCCGCTAATCGGGAGGATAGGGTCTCAATGGGAGGATCAATTTTGTGTATTGATCGGGTCCCAATTAATTGGAGGACATTTAAACATAAATGTGTTGCGTTATCCACAATGGAAGCAGAATATATTTCACTTGGTGAAACTGCAAAAGAAATGGTCTGGCTGAAGAGGATAATCACAGAAATAAGTGAATTAAATATTGAAAACCTCCAGCTTAGAGATACAATTATTTATTGTGATAACACTGCAACAATTGATTTTTCTAAGTCCCCCATTGAGAATTCCCGTACAAAACACATTGATGTAAGGTACCATTTTTTAAGAAATTTAATTGAGCAAAAGATTTTTTTGATTAAATATGTGAGGACAAATGTAAACATCGCGGATATTTTCACTAAACCCCTATCTAAGAATTGTTTAAATAAACTTTGTAAAATTATATTTAATTGGGATTAAATGAGGGGGGTGTATCAAATTTTTGAACTGTTTTTCAAATGTATCTTTTGTAAATATAATATGAATGTAGTTAAATGTTTTTAATGTATATAATGTGGTTTTTGATGAAATTCCTTCAAGAGGGGGGAACTTGTTGGGCTAAATGCCTTTATTTTTGGTTCTTGAAGGATTTCACCAATATTGTTAAAAAAAAAAAAACATTTTGTGACTTACCTTTTGCCATTCCGAGAGAAAACCTTGCGCGGGGAATCCCATCCACCTGCCACCGACACTCAAATGTCCGAGTTTGAATCGGAAGTGTTCGGAAAAACATGTGGCACGCTATGATTGGTTGCCGTCATTCGGCAGATGTCGGTAAACTTCCGAAAGAGCACGTGTCGATGACGTGATGAAATCATGTTGAGGTGTTAAGTGCTGAATGCCAAATTAAATAAGAATTGTGCAACCTGCAAGCTGTGTGATTACCGAGTAGTGTTCTGGCAATATGCAAATCATGTAACGTCACATTGTTTCGGGAAAGGCCGAATCTGGCTATAAATACGCAGACCGGCCGTAGCTCGATCGCTTCGCTACTGCACCGCTACTTTTTCTTCTACTCGTCTCCTCGTCTTATGTTGTCTGTGTTTTGTGAACGTGTTCGTCAAATGTCATCATAAATTTTCGCTACTGGCCTCTTGGGTGAGGTCTGGTCTTTCTTGAAAAAGCACTGCTGATGTCTTAAGTTTGGAAAGCGCGTGTTGTGATGACGTCTACCAAAGTGAAAAGTTATAATTTTCCCTGATGTGGGTCATTTGTTCTCCGGTGAAAGAAGATCGTGTCCATCCTTGGTATGCCTTTTCCCTGATGTGGTGAACTGTTGCTCACGCGGTACGAACTGACCTGCCTGCAATTTGTGGAAATTGCTATGCCGTCCAACGACCGGTGAGGCGTCACCATGGAACATCAACAGGACTTTTGATCCATGCATGGACTTATTGTAAGATCTCTTTTTTTTTTAATTTTTCTTCGGGGAACAAATCATTGTGTTGTAATCATTTTTCAATATGTGTCAAATAAATGTTTTTCAGTGTAAAGAATGATTCATGTTTTATTTTCTTCGGGCAGACCACTACCTCAAATTTTTAGTTGGAAATGAGTTGCCTAATTTTCAGCTTAGCTGTAGGCCATTAACCTCAAATTATATCCAACAGTGGACACGTACCCCCAAAGACGCACTGGATGTATCCACGAATTAACTCGTGTATACCTGTATATGTATGTATGTACACTTATATATGCGTATATACATCTACTATATACGTACATACTCAAGTATGCACATATTTTCTCGAGATACAAGTGCATACGAGCATATAATGTTCGTTTATACGCGTATATACACGTGACACGTATATACATGTGACAGGTATGTACTCATGTTGACATGTATACACTCCTGTAGGTAATTAGGTATACATGCTTATACACATTCTTATATACACGAATATACTTGAGTAGGCACGTGCATGCATGTATCTGATGTATACATGTATCTACTCATATAGGAACGTTTTTACTCGTGTATAGTATAACACAACACGTACATATTCCTGTATACACGCATGTACTCGTGAATATACTTGTAACCACAAAAACAACCGAAATATGCAAGTATTAGGGTCATTTATGATGGTTTTGCACGTATTTCTAACTATGACCACTTTACCCCATGCTATGACCACTTTCCCCCACCCCATGGGGTAAAGTGGTCATAAAAACATAGGGAAAAGAAAGTGCTATAAAACTACTAAAACCAATATTTTTCTTCCTAAAATTCAATGTATTGTGTTCTTTAATAATGCAATGTAAAATAACAACAAAAAAAGTTGAAGTATTTAAAGAATTTATTGTATTTACTATCCACCTAAGTTGAAAACCTATTATTTTATGACCACTTTACCCCACCAGACCTTATCTAATGAAAATAAAATATAAAAGTTTTACTTTTACTCATTTATTTAGTTTGAAGATATTACTGTATGTTTTAACACCCATCACGATGTTTGTCTAATTCTTAACTATGGATTTTCAGAGAAGTTGGAAAAAATTTCCCTTCTTTGGAATTAAGACCTTATTTGGAAAAATCATTCCAAATTTATTGCATTCCCATTGAGTCGGCGACTGTAGAGAAAAAAAAACAGTAAATTAGAACACTTTTACTTGGTTTAATGGTGATTATGTCAATCTGGGGTGACAATTTGTAGTACACCCACATCGCGCACTTGAAGGCTCCAAAAAAATGTTTATGCAAACGTGAAGTTCATACAATTGTCAGAAATAAATTTTAATTTATGAGGAAATCGAAAATTTATATTAAAAGACAAGTAAAATTAAGAACCCATTTTAATTGCCCCCACAATACTGCAATCAATTTTCTTTAAAATTCCTTAAACTAAGCAATTTATGATTTATTTCTCTGACTATTTTGAGTTTCATCCCACCCCTTCCGCAGAAAATGTAATCTGGAGCGGACCACTCCCACCATTCCCTTCCATAATGGCGCTATAGATTAGATTATTTATGATATCATCTAATTTGTTCATTCTAAGAAACTTAATTACAGTAAAGTAGAGCAGAACCAATTTTCATAAATTTTTTTGACTGAAATATTTTTGTAAGCTTTGAGATATCAAACCTTGTTTAAATGGTAAAATTAGTTCTTAGTGTTGAAAATAATTTTTTTGCAATTAAACCCTCGTTACTTCACAGAATTATTCAAATTTATTACATTTCCCATTAGGAGTTGGGGATTGTATAAATAAACTGGTAAATGTGATAAATATTGAATAATTGATCACATTTATCAAGTTTATTGGCGATTGTGTATAATCACCGATAAATATATACAATCACCAATTTATCACATTTACCGTAACATATGTATATATATATATACACACACACACACTATACACTCTACAACAAAAAAAATCGATGCACCAAGAAGGAGTGATCCGATTGAGACGACAATTGGTTGCTGGATAGGAAGACAATACAATGCACAGAATAGTAAATGATTAAATTCTCAGAACAATTGAATAATTTATGTCAGAGTTACAGTAACAAGTTCAATAAGGTATTGACCCGCCTCTAGCCTGGATACAAGCCGAAGCATGGCATGGCAAACACCGATAAAGCTCCCGGAGGGTGTCCTGCGGTATTTCCGGCAAAATTCGCTCCAATTGTCGAACGAGGTTATCAATATTCCTTGCTAAATGCAATCGCCATCAAGTCATATATCAGACATGCTCGATGGGAGAGAGATCTGGCAGGCCACAAAAGAGTTTGACAAACTTGCACACAGTTTATAGCAACACGTGCCATATGTTATCTGGCATTGTCCTGCTGAAAACAGCCGAGGGTACTGCAAAAGGTACGGCAGTAAAACAGGTCTTAGGATGTCGTTGATGTACCACTGTGGAGTAAGTGTACCTCTAATTGCGACTAATGGGGTCCAGTTATCAAAGGAAATGGCACCCTAGACCATAATGCCTTGTTGAGGGCCAGTGTGGCACACAAAAGTGAAACCAGGACCCCCCCCCCTCTGCGCTGGGTGCTGGGTGTCTCTAAACATGTCTTCGATGATCGTCATGACACAGTTGGAAGCGGGATTTGTTGCTAAAGACTATACGTCACCAGTCGGTACCATTCCAACCTGATCGAGCCATGCACCACTGTAATCTGGCTCGGCAGTGTGTAGATGTCAGTGGCAGGTGGCATAACTGTCGGTGCAAGCATAGATTTCATAGTCCCAACCGTCTGTAAATGGTCATAATGGACACTGGTGTTAGGGTTGAACGTCTGATGGTTCATAGAGATGAAGACAGCGCTGTGACAGCTGATCGGACAATCACTCTATCATCACAATCTGTTGTGACCCTAGGTCGACCGCTACTGTCCTGACGCAGAACTCTGCCATTTTCCACCCATCCTTGCCAGCAGCTTTGAATCGTTGCACCGCTTCGACTCAAATGACGAGCTATTCTCTGATTTGACCAACCGGCCTCTTTCAATCCAATGATACAACCTCTTTTAAACTCTGACAGTTGCTCGTAATGAGCACGAACTATGAGGAGAGACATTTTTAAGTTGTTGAAAGGTAATCTGAGTCACAATCAAACCGAAAGTTTTACCAAATGTTAAAGAACTGCTCATTATATACATCTGCTGTATGCAGTTTCTATGCGCTGGAGATCAAACTATTCATTCATTAGACACCAAATTTTAATCATTTGTATATCTGGTCAAAACACTCATGCATACAAAATTTCGAAACAATCGGATGATTGCTTCTTGGTGCATCGATTATTTTGTTATAAAGTGTATATATATACACATATATATATGTTATTTTTTAATTATTTATTTATTATTTTTTAATTACTGCAAAGATATTTTTTTAATTATTATTGTGAAAGGTATACAACTTTTAAAATATTTATTATGAATTAGCATTATTTTTGCATGATTTTTAGTTTGAATAAAAAAATCTGAAAACATAAGAACGAAGTTAATACAAAGTTATTAGTTTTAGAAACACAGAGTAACGAACTATAAAGAAATTTAATTCAAAAACAAAGGAAGTTTAATAAAAATAAGAAACAATGTTTTGAAACTTGACTAATTCTTGATAGCAAAAACCTGTATTTTTGAAAAACAAATTAAAGTTTTAACAATTTTTGGTTTATGTATATTTTATTAAGAGAATTTTAAAAATTTTTTCTTAAAACTGTAGTGATTTTCTATATCTGCCACCCCATTATTCTAGCAATTTCTAACAAATTTTTGTAAAAACCTGGGCACTTACCATATGGATCCCTCACGGAGGTGTTTGAATTTTAACATAATAACTAACAAATTTTTGCACCAACTTTTGGATATAATTTTTTTAATCTAATAACCCTGGTACAAAAATGACATTATACTGAGGAATAATTCTATTGCTTTGAATATGGAAACACTACATTAATTAGGTGTGGACCCAAAACGGGTTATAGGGTTATGATACCCCCCCCCCCCAAGTGACCAAAGCTGAGTTTTGAGGACTTATATTTCAAGCCATTTGCTCAGGGCTCCAAAAGCAAGAAGCTGGATCTGTCTTTGATAGTGATTTCAACAAAAGAGACTTCCAAGTCCATGGCTTGAGAGGAAGTTGTTCTCAGAGTGCGTTTACCTCTTGAGAAAGCTTGTTTTTCAAGTGAAAGCAGGGGTTTATTACAAAGTTGTTGTTGTTGTATTTAAAGGGAAAACATTAAAAGTTTATAAAAGTAATAATTAAATAGTAATGAATTTGGATTTACTGTAAAAGATTTTTTTTCTCATGTGACCAACGTGATAAGACTGTCAAGCCAAATGTTCAAGAAAATGAAATATTCAGGGCGGCTGAGGTGGGGGGTGGGGGTAAGGGGAAAGCAACCTCTCTTAGGATTTTTGCTTTAAAAGAAAACAAGGGAGTTACATTTCAAAGCCAAATTTGCTTGAATTTCTATCCCTTGCAAGAGTATTTGCTTTTGTAATCAAACAATAAACTTTAAATCAGCAAGGAAGGCAGATTGAGAGTTGTAAAAAAGAGGGCAGGGCGTATTATTGTGGCAGATTTTTATAAGAAGTTTAATAGGGATAGTTACCCCTCCCAAAAATCAAACTTTTCCCCCCAAATTTTAAAGTAAGAACATGCTTTTAGTCAACGTTGTTGTTTTAAAAAGCATGAAAGACAGTTTCATATCTCTTAAAAATATGACTAAGAGAAAAAAATTAATGACAACAATAAATTACTTCAATACAATGTCAGAGCCAAAAAAGAAAAATATATATAAATTTAAAAAATGAAGGGATATGGTTAGTTTAAGCCATTTTCCATGGTCAAAAAAGGAAAAGTTTGAAATTTTAAATTTCACAGATCGGAATATATTCCCCCCTCTCCCTTAGCTTCAATATATTGTCAGACATCAGTATAAGGTCCCCCTGCATATAAGGTTACTTTTCAAAAGTCCCGGCTCGTTGAATATTCATTCTGTGTCACTGATTATCGAATATGGTCAGGTCTCTAGTATCGTTATCACTTATAAGGTCATTCTTTTCCAACTTTCTTTGAGTGATCAATGCCCCACTGATTCAGTTCCAAGAATTTGTCCGTAGTAGGGGAATGAGAGCCAAAGTAAAATACAGTAAAACTTCGATTTAACGATTTCCCTGGTTTGACTACAACCAGGAACGGATCCAGACAGAATTCTCGGATGGGGCCATGTGGAAAAATAAGATACTGGAAAATTTTTGAATTTTACAAACATCAGTGTAGCCCACCTTTAACTAGAGCATTTTTTAAGGAATTTTCAATAGGCGACGCAAGTTTAACATAAAGATTGTAACCTTCCCAATAATTTTCCTCTTTTCTTAACAAATGTGTGCATATATCATCACTTCAAAGTGGTATTGCTGTTATTAGTACTGTGTTCTGAGGCAACTGTATAGACCTTCTGATTTAAGAAGAAGCCGATATGAACCAACCGTAAGTATAATATTAACTGCGAAGTAAAGGGGACCCGTGGGTTTCTCTTCGGGAAAATTTTCGAATTTGTAATCTTAAAAAAGCATTTTAGACGATCTTTTGTAATGTTCCGGGAGAAGATATTCGGTGGAGCTCCCCTGTCGATTTTTCAAAATAGTAGCTCTAAGAATGCAATTTTAAACGATCTTTGATGATGTTAGAGGAAGGAGAGATTTGAGGACCTATCTAAGGAAATTTTTCAGATTTGTAATCTTAAAAATGCATTTCAACTGTCTTTCGTAATATTAAGGGTTCGGGTCCACCATTGCCGATTTTTCGAAATTGAAACCTTAAAAACAAAAACATTATCTCCAATAATGTTAAGAAGAGGGAGGTTCGGGGTTTCTCCAGTGGATTTTTTTTTGATCTTTTCATGGTGATACATGGAGGAGAAATTCGAGGGCCCACACCAAGAATTATTTTTTAATTTGCAGTCTTAATGATGCATTTTAATGGTAGGAAATAAGAGGTTTGGGGTGCTCCCCTCAAAATTGTAGCTCTAAAAAGGCCGTTTTAGATGATTTTTGGTGATGTTAAGGGTAGGAGAGATTTCAAAAGGCCCCCATCCCAGTAAACTTTATTCATTTATAGACTTAAAAACAGATTCTAGACTGTATCTGGTAAGGTTTGGGGATGGAGAGATTCTGAAGTCCACTCCCAAATTTTTTTCAAAATTGAACTCTTCAAATTGCAAATGTACGCAATCCACGATTCATGAGCAACTTTTAGAGGACCAGCAATTTTTCGAAATTGAAGCTCCAGAAACGTAATTCTTGAAGACTTTCAATGATGTTAGGGAGGGAGGAGTTCTCCCCAGGAAACATTTTGAAACTCAAGCGCTTAAAACAAAATGGTTGATCTTGAACGATGTTGGCAAAAAAGAGGTGGAGGACTTTTGGGGGGAGTCCCCCTAAAAGGGGAAGGGGAAGTCCTTTGGGGGACTCCCCCTCCTCCCCAGGAAGTCCTTTGGGGGGACTTCCTGGGAACGTTTATAAGTTATTTTTTAAAACGTGGTTTGTAGACGATCTTTGGTAATATTTACAAGAGGAAGAGGAGTGGTTTGGAGGGTCCTATATTAAAAATGGAATGTAGAATTACATAGCACTGCATAAAGCCAGGTTAAAACTTAATTCTAATTTTAACAATGCGCAATCATTACATGTATAACTTTTTATCAAACACTTACTAACGAAACCCCTTTTCTTTCCCCCACGGGGGAAGTAAACACTTCTGACAAGACGAGCCCATTATGCTAAATGAACCCAAATATTTGGTATACACTTCATATTTTTGAAATTTTCGTGGAGTGGCCATGCCCTCCTTCTGGCATTGTTTTTGTTCTTGATAGACTTCACATGAATTACAATGAAGATTTTTTTCAATTTAAATTAGGAAAGAGGGTTTAAAAAAACTATACTTGAAACTTCCTCAGTGTGGGGTTTTATGGCTCCCTAGCATTTTTATACTCTTGTTAGACTTTGAGGAATAATAAGGTTTTTTTTATATTTAGCTCTAAAAAAGGTTTTTAACTACAGTTGGCTCTCTGTTTAAGGACGTTCTATTTAACGACTTTCTCTATTTAACGACGGCTTTTCGCGATCCCAGATGTCCACTGTAGTGTTCAAAGCATTCTATTTAAGGATGATTTTTTATGGTCCCTTGAAAGTCGTTAAACATAGAGCTAACTGTATTTTTGAAACTTTCTCAGGGTGGCCATGCCCCCCCCCCCCCCTCTCAGTGTTTTCCTTATTGTTAGACTTTGTATATATTATAAGGGAAATTTTTTGCATTTTTGCTCAAAAAAAGGGGATTTTAACTATTCTTGAAATTTTCTCGGAGGGGGCCATGGTCCCTGGATCCGCCCATGGATATAACTGCATTAAATCTATATGTGTTTCAATCTGTGGTTGGAAAAACTAAATTTTTTTTGTAGCAAACTACAACTACTTCATTACAAATGTAGTTAACTACAATTGTTTTTTTAATGTAGCTACTACAAACTACTTTTGAAATATAGTTGCTACTTAGCTACTTTAAAAAAAATAATAAAATGCATATATACAGACTCCGTTTGAGCATTGAAGGAAAAAAAAATTGAAAAGAATATAGATTAATAAATTAGATCACTTGAACACGGAATATCACTAAAAATTATATCTCTGCTCTTTCTCTCTCTTTTTTTTTTTTTTTTTGAGTCAATTTCTCTTTTCAAACTATTTTTTACGATTTTTACGA
This sequence comes from Uloborus diversus, assembly GCF_026930045.1. Lineage (NCBI taxonomy): Eukaryota > Metazoa > Arthropoda > Arachnida > Araneae > Uloboridae > Uloborus > Uloborus diversus. The sequence continues at coordinate 71,010,644 of NC_072733.1, forward strand.
GTACTTGCTTTAACGAGTATTCGGATAAAAACATGAAATGATTTAGCCTTCAAATTAGTAGTCCTTTCTTTGCCAGCACACACTGAATTCAAGAAGTGTAACTCGGCTGCACTTGAAACGGTAAAGATAAGCAGTCATAATTTTTTAAATTTTACATAGACGTAAATATACATAAAACTAAATAGAAGATGAAAAACATGTTTCAAACAGAAGAGAAAACTTTAATGTTCATTATAGGAATTAATTTTATAGGAACTTATATTTTGTAGGGACTAATTTGTTAATTTTGAGCTTTAAGTTAGGAGTCCGGAGCTGGACCCTTTCTTACGCTACTGATAAAATGAAACAAAACTTTTTTTAATCCTTCCAAATAACCTCAAAAACTTACAAATATTTAACAATAGATTTTTGTTATGTCAGTATATCAACATTCAATAGACATTTCAAGACACTACAAAAATAAAATTAAAGATATATGAAAAATTATCCCAAACCTTGAACTAATATTCATTAATAAATATTAACAAATGCTTTTATAGTATAAAACAAGATTGAGAATGCTTAACTAAGTTCAATCTGCCATTTTTAAATTATATGCAGATGACATTGATACCGAACGCTTTTTTACTTAACAAGCAAAGTTTGCATCACGCCTAAAAATTTCTGTTATCATAGTTTTATACAATGCTGTAATATTAATTGTAAGCTGACCCGGGTAGCTCAATATCATGCTCATGTATACAATTTACAGTAGCTTCCATATTTGGTGAATTTTAGATTAATAATCCCATTGAAATCCAAAACCTTCATCCACAAGACATTCTTGGCTGCCAGAAAACACAAAAGTGCAACTAAATTGGCAGTTATCGCTTGTTCATTTCTTTTTGCGCCACACTCTATTCAATGCGAATATTGAAGAAATATGAAAATTACGATGCAGAACATAGGAATGATGTCAAACAAATATATCTGACGTCAGTTCATATTTTTATGAATCTTGTTTCTCATTGTATCAGCTGATGTAAGAGCAGAAAATTTGCCGCAGTCAGATTCGTTTGAACCTTCTTTCTTTATTTTTTTAAACTTTATTTAAAAGCAGTTTCCAGAAATTGCAACAAGCTACTACTTTTTTGTATTGAACTACTAGCTACTCTACTCTTTTTAAAAAGCAGTGTCCAACACTACAAACTGCTAAAAGATGTAGCAACTAGGGTAGCGTAGCTGCTTTTGACTACTGGTCTCGATTAAACAATAACCTTGATTTAACAACAAATTTTTCCAGTCACTTGACAATCATTAAATTGGAGTTATGCTGTAGTTCAGATGACTTAACCTTTTCAAAATGAACAAAACTGGAAATTTGTTTTGAAAATTAAATTTTTTCCTGACTGGAATAGATAAAATGTGTTACTATACAGTTAAATTATTACATTAACATAATAAAAATAATACTACAAGATAGGGTGGCATTAAAAGCAGAGTAAATATTTCACCATTTCACTTTGCCCCACATTCCCCTGCATGATCTTTTATCGCCAAAATATTGTCTGCCCAATGAATGTAGGGAAAACTTTTCCACCAAACCCTTTAGCACCTCAAATTCTAGAAAAAAGGTGGGTAGAAGCATTGGAATGCGGTAGAGAAAAGATGACTGGAGTGAATAGGAGGGATAATTCAACCCCCTTAATGCAGGTAAAAAGAGAGAGTTTTGTTTCTCATTGCTGTTTACTGTTTGTTTGTGCAGTTGTTAATTTATGCTTTGCGGAATAAGGGCGACACCTTTTAGATAATGGACAAGGTCAATCGAGGTGGCTTTTAGCCATGCGTACAAATTTCAAAGGCAGATCTCCCATAGTGTCATGTGTCGGTCGTAAACACATATCCATTTTTAACCTGGAAGTCTATGGAAATTATCTCATTCCGTCTAGTTTTCTTCACTTGTATCATGGCATGATGTAAAAAAGAAACCATTGTGCAAAAAAAATTGCGACAGTCTAGTATTTTGGACTATGTTAATAAGGTAAGTTGCAAATCAGAAATTGTAGTTGTACATCAGTGAGCATATTTGTATACAATTTTGTTCTACAAATTTTAACAAATTATTTCATAATTTCTAACTAATTGCATTTATTTTAACTGACTCTACTTAATCAAAACATCATAACTTAATCAAGTGATAAAGTTTTGGTAGCATTATATTTTAGAATTTGTTTTTTGACAAAAGCATATGAACCAGTTATAAGGTCACATTCTCAAAGACCCAAGAAGTGATTGTGCATTGAAAAATGGAAAATTTGAAAATGAGGTAACCCTTCTTGCCTAATGACTTTTGAGGAAATAATCTTATTTGAATTATATTGTTTTTAAGTCTGAAAAACTCTTGGCCAGGACACCTCAACCTCATGCTTCATGTTTTTATCAGAACAACTAAAGAAGTTTTTAACAATCGCCTACGTCATGAAATTAAAATCCTATATACAGTTGGCTCTTGCTACAATGTGATTCGACTTACGCAGAATGGCTATAACGCGAGTAATTCTCAGGTAACGAATTTTAGAGCCAACGCAAATTCCTCGCCCACAACAAGAAAACTTTCGGAAAGGAATCGTGGTGGGTTAAGTGGCAGCTCTGTTATTGACTACTAAATATTAGTTGCATGAATGTACTTCATTCATTTAGCACTACTGACTGCACAAGTTCCGACACTGCACTAGTTTTGCACATTGCTTTGTTAGTGTGCATAAATAACCCCTCCATAATTTTCATTTATTCTTTTTAATTCTAAATATGAAAGGTGATGAAATATTGTGCGCCATAGTACGCTGTTTCATGCAAAGTTTATGAAGCTGGAAAGAAAAAGAGAAAGTTTGTGACAAGGTAAAGATTCTTGATACGCTTGAACAACTAAAAAATGAATCGAAGGTAGCACAACAATGCTAGTAGTGTCTAGATCAACAGTATTGTACTATAACAATGTAGTGTTTCTATTTTACTACATACTGTATGTACCTTACTGTTTTTTTTTTATGTCTCTCTCTAACATTAATAATTGATTTTGCGAATCATAACAGTATTTTATGTTGAATACTGCAGTTTTTTAAAAAATACAGTAAAAATTCAGCTCTTTATATAAGAAACGGCAATATATAGTTAAGAAATGATTTGAAACAGTTTGAAGGGGTGTTTAAAAATTTCTAGAATAGCTGGGTATGTTGATACGTATACATACTGTTTCCCACAACGCGAAATTTCAACTTACACGAGGGGTCATGGAACACATCCTTCACGTAAGTTGAGAGACTCAACTGCAAATCCTCTTCTAACAGGTGAATTTGCTTTGAACTAGCTTTAGTGGAAAGTTCTTTTTATATAGGAAAACTTTTTAAAATTTGTTTTGTTCTAAAATGTTCCTTGTTTTATTTTTTTAATTTCAACTTCAGCATATATGGAAGAATATCACCTTCCCCCTCTCAAAATTATGGGTGAAATAAATTGATTTTTACACATGAAACTTCTCAAACTTATTTCATTACCCCCCCCCCCCTACACACACACACACCAGCTCCAGAACTGTCCTTGATTTATTGAAGATCGTCATAAAAGGGATAGGGTGCAGCACTGTAGCCCCTTTCTAAAAACGTCTAACGGAAATTCTAATTAATAAAATACAGTCGAACCTTGATTAAATGAACCTCTATTTAACGAATTTCGCGTTTTACTGAATTATGATATTCTTTTTCCCCTGACTAAAATAAAGGCAAAAACCTCTATTTAACGAATGATAAAACTTAAATTAATGAAGTATTTTAACAGCCGCAAAAAAAAATATTTTTTGTTAATTTGAATTTGGAAATACTGGATTGTTTTCCAAATGATGTATCCACCTTGTCCAAAGCAGAAAAAGACTTTTTTTTGGAATCAGCAATTTTTGACGGGCGAGGGGGTAACCAATTAGTAGCAATTCTGATGCAGAAAGTGATAATGAAACTCCCATTAAAACTTACTTTTTCTAATGCTTTACATGGCCTTTAAACTCATATCTCATGCAGCATGCTGTAAATGACACAGTATTTTTTTTCTCTCTATAGGAGTTGAAAGAGAACAATTTTGAGTCAATTATCAAGGAAATTGTCAAACACCTATGACTCAGTACTTTAAAATTTCAAATTAACTAATGTGTAATAAGTTACAGAATGCTGAATAAAAAGTGTACACTTTCCAATTGTGGCTATTTTTATGCAGTTACTTATTAGGGCTTTCAGATAATGCAAGTGTAATTTTTTTTCGCACCCCGATATTACAAATAACCCCGATTAAACGTATAAAGGTTCTGGTCCCAATGATTTCATTAACCGTTTAACCGCCGAACTATTGATGGATGATCAAATTTGAGTAATTTTTTGAAATTATGTCTATTTATGTCTAGTAAATACAGAAATAAAATAAAATTTCCAGAAAAAATTTTTTTACTATGATTTTCAGTGTGTTCCATTTTTGGAACATTGGCGTTTTGCATGAAGTTTTTTTTTTCAGAGAATTTTTTTAAACTAAGAGGTTTTGAATGCGGTTTTTATCTTAGCATACTTTATTGCGGAAAAAATAATATTTTAAATTGCATTTGTGTACATATCAGAATTCAGAAAATCCAATACTGAAATATCTAATGCCCATCATATGAAAGGAAGCGTTGCTGGTGAAGTCGTTTCTCGCAATGGAAACATTTCTTAGTCGTATTTTTTTTGCACACCGCGCAACGTCCTTGGGATGCAGATACAATATAATGTCCGTCAGACATTCTTGACCGTTTATGTAAATGACAACGAGGCCCTGGAGAACTTTCCACTCGTACTTTTCTTCTTAGGAGGTGAGTTGCTATTTCTCTTCGGAACTCTAAATGCTTCATCTTGACTTCGTGTAAATCACAATGAAGTAACCAACTAGCTACAACTGAAATATTCAGTGCATTACTAAAAAGATTCCACCACCATTTTTTACTCCTCAAATGAGGTCTGTAGCTCCCTAAAAGTTTATCCAAGACGTCCACACCCCCCATTTCTTCATTGTATCTCTTGATAAGATGAGGTTGTGGCACATCTGCGCATTTGAGTAACATTTTACAGATGCAAGTGTCTCATGTGTATAACAATTAGATGCTACTGTAACCACTGCATTATCTTTCCAGCTGCACATGTACACTGATCCATCAGATCGATAGTCAAAATTTCCGCGATCTTCTTTAGAAAGGGCTTTTTTGGATTTCCGTGGACAATGGCCAGTTCGGTTTTCACGAATTGTTCCTGTTGCTCGTACACTTTTTTTTTTATAGCTGAGAAATTAAGTCATATGATGTAAAAAAAGTTATCAAAGTATACTTCATGCTTATACGTGTCAGTCAAAACTGATAATAGATCATTTACAACTCTGGATCCTAATTGCAGATCAGGGGATCCTTCTTTTTTGCCTGAATAAATCTCCATGGAATATGGGTATCCACTTGAAGAGCACAGCATCCAAATTTTGAAGCCGAATCTTATTGGTTTTCATCTAATAAACATTTTACATGAATGCCGACCGTAGTAGGGAACCATAGATTCATCTATGCTTAATTTTTCATGAAATACACCAAATTGTTGAGGGTTTTTACACAATTCTTCGTAAATAAGGAAAACTTTTCTTAGTTTGTCATTTTGTTTTAATTCATGGTTGTCCATCAAATGAATGTTGTTTTTTATTTTTCGAAAACGATTTTGAGGCATAACTTTTAGTACAATTGGCACAGATGTATCTTCTGCACTGCTCCAATACATATCTTCAGAAGGAACAGAATGGTACCCACTCAATAGCAACAAACCAAAAAATTGTAGGATTTCATCTCTGTCAACATCTATTCTTCCTCAGTGATATTGCCTAGTTCATCAGGGGGTAATTGGCATATATCTACATCTGACAAATCCGAATCTGACAATGTCTCTAAATAAGCCACAGCTTGTTGTACAGTAAGAAATCTTGTAGACATTTTTTAACATTTATGAACAGTTGGTATACGTCAAACAGAATTTCGTTTCGCCCGAAAACAAAGCTAGCGAATTATTGAACTGCATTTAAAATATGAAGAATAAAACTCTCACTAATATTATTTTTTATTATTACGTGACAATGCAGCTGTCCGAGCAGGTGTGGATTCGGAGCCATATAGTCCGTCAAACAGAAGACTGTTATTATTTTCTTTGCTAACGGAAACGTCATATCCTTTCAAAATATAAACTTACTTGGTTTTGCCAACATCTACATCAGAGTACATTCAAAATGAGAAAAAAAAAAGAAACATATATTACGAAAAATGAAATTTCCCCTTGGAAGTCGAACGATTTACTTCTTGAAAATTTGACTCCCTAAAAGCACCAATGTTCCAAAATTGGAACATGCTATTTTGAAGGGGTACACCTTTCGGAAATATCATTGTACATTTCTACAAGCATTTTAAAATCATACATTGAAGTATTTTTCACAACTATAATAAATATCATCACATTTTCTGAAAAAACCAATTTTTGGTAAATTTTATAAGAAAAAGTTGCAAAAAGCTAAAAAAAAACACTCATCTTTGAAAAATCGCAATAAATAATTGAAAACATATAAACAATCAAGCAGGAAATCAAAAAATACTTTGAAATAAGACTAAACTGTGTTAAAAAAAAACTTGTTTATTTTAACGTTATTTCTTGGGAAAATTTTCACTTAAATATGATGTTCCATTTTTGGAACATTGGCGGGTAAACGGTTAAATCGAGGTTCGACTGTACAAAGAAATTAAGTATTTTACGATTGAAGGACATTGATCACAAGTTCTTTTTCGTGATAGGTTATTTGGAAAATTTAAAGTACAGTCAGCCTTTATAGATAGGAAAAAAGAATAAAACAAAGAACAATTTATCAATACACTTCAGTGAATAAAGTTGAACAAATTAAAAGTGCAACTGTTCAAGGAGCCTGCAACCAAAATTGTAACTAATTTATCACTGAAAACAAACAAGACTGACACCTTTTTCACACATAATAAATTTATTTACTCACCCTGAGTTGAAAGTGCTGGGTGGCTAACAGTTTGATTGGAATTTTCTATACTTTTATTTGGTTTGCAAGGTACAATAACATCCATAATCCTGCAAAAAAGGAAAAACATACATTTCAATTATTCCACTCAGAAATCAAAATTTTCATGTATATGATTTTCAAATGTTTAGGGTTTTTGTCTGTACAAAAGTCAGAATGAACTGCACAAAACATTTGGCATGCAAAGTAAACTCGATTCCTTTTGGGCGATTTCTTCCTTTGTTCCATAAGATTTGAAATTGTTTAAAAAAAAAAAAAGAATCTCACTACCAAACAGAATGACCTTGAGGGTCACGGATCTGGACGAAACTCTGGATTTAGGTTAATTCCCATTAAATATGACTCCGGTTTGACTGCATAGGTTCTAGTTCGGCTGTAATGGGGGTCCAAAGTTTCTAGTTTAACTCCAGAATGCAATGGTTTTTCCTTTGAAATTTATCTTTTTTTACTCTTTTCTTGATATTGCATGACAGTATCACCGAACTGGATACATTCACAGCATAGAATAAAATCCACTGCCCCTACGTTGTACTAACAAGAGACGCGACAGATTAAGGAAAGCAAATATTGTGCCAAAATTTCAAATCCCAAAGAACACGCTATTGCAGTTAATGGGCCAAACCAGCAAAATTAGACCCTCCTTACAGGCAAACTAAAGCCTATGTACTCAAACTATTTTACTTGGGCTAATATCTGTACGAATTAACCTAAATCCAGAAGTTTATCCAAATTCATGACCCTCAAGTTTTTGCCGTCTGAACTGCACTGATTTGCATTACTCCAGAATTGCAATGGCGTCTTTATTGGAGTTTGAAACTTTTGGACAATATCTTCCCTCTGAAGACAAGTCTCTTATCAGTACAATGAGGGGAGAGGGGGGTTATGAATGCATTCAATTGACACATACGGCAATGCAAATGCAAAAAAGGGGTAAAAAAAGTTGAACTTCACAGGAAAAACCATTGCTTTTTTGAATTCAAACAGCAATTTTGGACCCCCGTTGCAGCCGAACTAGGGCCTATGCAGTCAAACAGCTTTACCTGGGTTCATATCTAGTGCAAACTGACCTAACTCCAGAATTTCATCCAGATCTGTGACCCTCAAGGTCGTGCGGTTTGGTAGTCAGACTAAAAACAAAATTAAACAACAATTTACTTTCCAGCATTAATCAATGACTCAACACTTCCATCAAAATTGCATGCCTTGTTATTGGAAGAATAATCACCATAGGATATCCACATAAGTTATTGCAGAAGCAGTGCTTTTGATGTAAGTGCGACACATTTTTTCAATTTTCTTCCAACCAGGAAGCTATACAATAGTGCATTAATGAAAAAGAATAAATAAGGAGCAATTGAATGAGCAACGTAAACATGTTTCTATGCATATAAATTATTTGCATTCTGTGTCCCTGTTATCCAAATATGAAGTATAAAAGTCTGCCAAAATTTTTAGAAAAATCACCAAATTTAGTAAAAGAGTTTTAGTGAGTAATAGAAGGCATCTTTCACACGCTTTGTTATGGATGTCCTGCCACCCATAAAGAACAAAATTGCTTTATGTTTAATTTCTAGCCAAAGTTTTTAATTTGGTACTTAATATTATCAGACTTTAAGATCTTATTTCTTGAAAACAGTGGACGAGGACAAATAATTTTTTCATCAAAAAATGCCTTCTTGTTATGCAGAGGCGTACATAGCACCCCACAATCCCTGTGACGCGAGTGGGGGAGGGGGGATGAAAGAGGTATAAGGGTGCACGCTCTGAAAAAATAGCACTGTGTTAAAATTTTTAAAAATTAATATATTAATATATAACTTATAAATATTACTGAGGAGGGGGGCTCACTTTTAAATCCACAATGGGGGGAGGGGCACTGAAGTCTATGTACACTACCGTCAATATGCTCTTTTTGCTAAAACCTTTTTCATAGTCACATTTTTCATGTGGTAAAGTTCATGTAGATAATAGTCAACACGTTTTAAAGGAATACAAGTTCCCCAGCACATAGGCACAGTTGGCTCCACATTATTGATCTGGGAGGTATAATTGCAATGCAGGGCAAACAAGGGTGTGATACACTACCTCCTCAGTAATAGCTCCTGTATATGAGCAAATGAACCCTCAAGGAAAACTAAGAAATAAATTTACTAAAAGTTGAAAGAAAACACGGTTAAATACACTACCAGAAAGAATGCACCCCACCCCCACACCCTTTATTCCAACACACCAATAGGCAGCTGGTGTATTGTTTTTAACTAAAAGGCTCTTGATCCTGGAGCACACCAAAGATGAAGAATTGCACTTGAAAATACCTTATGATTGTAAAAGTGTAAGAGAAGTACTATACAATTTAACTGAGATCTGTCAAGGTTCGCAAAATTGGACTCATGTCGACAAAATGCAGTCTCCTTAAAGGTGGGGGGGGGGGTCAGAATTTACTGCAGATTGGACACATTAATTTCAGAAACAAAATAAATATTATAACAATTTTCATTAGTAAGACCTGATATTGCTAGCTACCTTTTTCGACATTTTAGCTTCTGTACAGGAGAAATGCATAAAAGCTACGTATAAGCCAACTTTGAATTGACATTTTACTAAATGTATTAAAAATTTAAATTGTATATTGTTTTCAATATTATTTTTTTTAATACTTGGTAAGCCAAAACAAGGAATAATTTGAATCAATTCCAAACACTTTTTTTTTTGCATTGTTCTGAAAAATATCTGGTGGGAAATTAACAGGGGTGGTTTTTTAATAGCAGCTTGATGCAGGGCTGTCAAGAAAAAAGTTAGGAAACAATAGTTGGATGAAAATAGTTAAAAATATACTCCTTGTGAACAGGGCCCAATTTCCCAATAGGCAGAGTAGGAAGGTGCCTAGGGCGGCAAAATTTTCTGGGGTGGCAAATTTTGCTTTAACAGGGTGGCGACAGGAACTGAAGAAAAAAGTTCCCTGACTTTTCCCTGATTAAGTTCACTGAATTTCCCTGATTTACGTTACCAATGATAATAGTTTCTTTCCTTTATATTACCTGAAAACCATTGCATATTAAATAAAATGCAGTGTTTAAAACGTTTTAAGCTGTTAATTAAATATATATTTTGAAAAGAAGCTCCTTTTTTTAGTAAAAATAGTATATTAAATTATCAACAGCGAAATATTCCAGGAAATCTAAAACAAATACATTACTTCCAGTAACATAAGAATTCTAAGAAATTATTAAAACCACTCTTAAAGACATATCTAATCATGATAAAACTAAAAAAAATTATTTGGAAATAACTTTGAACTGAATTTTCAAACAGTATAATTGTTGCTGCGAGAATAACAAGTAGTAGTGAAAGTATAGAAGTAATGCAGTTTTACTTACATAAATAATAGAAATAGTTATGCAAAACAAATTGAAGCCTTTTATTAACCAGTCATATTCAGCTATTCTCTAATCAAGAACTGAGGTTTTATTGAAAGAATACAGCATTTTAACTATTAAAAAATAGTAAAAATATTTACTTACATGTATGTACACAACTCAATTTCAAATGATTTTATTATTCGTCGAAAAAAAAAAAAAAATTTGTAACAAACAACATTGAAATGCAAAAAACAAGTATAAGTTTCAAAATATACAGTACAAAACTTGATTTTAAAATAAAAGAATTTTAAAGTCTGAAAAAAAAAACACCCTTTGTATAATCTGAGGCGACAGCGAATTATACCATTGCAAAAAACAAAGTTGATTTTCATTTAACATTCAATTTTAGCAATTAAATCGAAAACACCAACTAATAACCTTTAAGCTTTTAGCGGTATCAATTTAAAAAAACAAAGATCTTTTCTTGAAATTGTGATATCAGTACGCTTATAACTTCAAGGCAATGAGTAAAAGCAAAGGAGCCAAGTCATTAATGATGGCTTCATCTCTGCTTATAGTGTTGTATATTTTATGTAGCAAGGGGCGAGTGGCAGAAAAATTCAAGCTACATAAAATAAACTTCTTTACAGACACAGAAGCTTAGGAAGTTCATCCTGTGGTTAATAACTTAAGATTCAATACCTTGAGGAAAAAAGGTGCATTGTGTATAATTGCACATCACTAATTTTACGTTTTTTAAACAAATACTTGGCGGAAAATGCACAGGAACAAAGGGTATTTAATTTTGCAAAGCAATAAGAAAAAAATTCTTCATTTGATCAATTTTCCCTGAATTTTTATTATTTTTTCGAAATTCCCTGATCAATAAAGTTCCCTGACTTTTCCCTGATCTCTCTGATCTGTCGCCACCCTGTTTAACCACCCCAGAAGGAAAGTTCTAATTTTACCTAATGATAAAACCCGAGCTTACACACATATCATACATAAGTACATAACATCTAATGAGACGGAACATTAGGCATCATTGAAAAAACAATTTTTTTTTTTAAAGAAAAAAGATTTTCTATGTTGCAATATTATCCCCAAATTTGCCAAATAAGGAATTTTTTCGGGGAGATCACTGTAACTTCTCATCTGGGTGTCCCTGAAAGTTAAACGTCATCATTTAAAATTTCTGGAAACCTTTGTTTTCGTGTTTTTGAGTCCAGAAAATTTTGCTTCTTTTAAGGGGGAGGGGGCAGCAAATTTTAAATCTGCCTAGGCACGGCACGGAGCTAAATTCGGCCCTGCTTGTGAAACCATATTTGAATATTTATAACATGACTTATGTTTTGTTATTAAAAAAAATGTATTTTTTGATGAACCAAAATGGGTGATGTCACATTTCTTGGCACCCTTGGTCAAATTAAGAATAACCTCACTCTTTCAAAGTGTGATATCATTTATGGATGACTCCTAATACACGCCATGCAAAGAATGGGAAAATGATACTAGCAGAAAATGAAAGCGCCACACTATCTTCACTATTTAAAAATTCTTTTAAGCACTTGTGTATCATATCTTTAAAATATAAAACATTAGGGGCACATTTACAGTGCCTAAGGCGCCAGGCAGAAGAAGCAGCTAGCTACCTAGGGTGACAAAATTTTCAGGGGCAGCAAATTCTGCTTTAACCACACATTTTTAAATTATTTTTTTATTCTTGAAAGTAAAATATTAGCATTCTTTTATTTTTTTCCAGAGGCACTTTTTCTTGTAATTTAATAATGATTACTTTCACACCAAATGTTTTTCAATCATGGTAATAGATCAGCATAAAATATAAAGTGAAGATGAAAAGTGGAAGTAAATTTTAGAAAGTCTCGTAGCGTTTGGCCAAAAGTAGTAACAAGATCAGAGTTTGACTAAGATTTTTAGTGCTGTACTAAAGTTTATTCAGTACTATTTTATTGAGTGATTGACGTTTATTTTCTTCTTTACATTTTTAATATTTAAAAATTATTTTCTGTTAATACTAAGTCTCGGAGGCAAATATGAAAATGAGTGACAAGCGAAAAAAGCTGAATGATTTTAAATAAAGAAAACATGCTGCATTAAAAACCGAAGAACGAAAAAGAGTCTTAAAATTTTTTTTAACGTGATATATATTTTTGAAACGGACAGTTTTTAAAAGCAGAAACTTTGGACTCTTTGCAATGTAATACAGTTATAATTACTAATGAAATACCATCGAACAGTGAGGAACGGTAAGAACACAGAGTGAATGTAATAACAGAGGAAATTATTCAATTTGTTGATTTGTAGATGAAAGAAAAATAACAGGAAAAAGATGCTGTTATAAATAAAGATGACAACTGATAAAATGATTAATGCAGAAGACATTTAAGTTCAGTGCTCATCAAAGATTTAGCTATATCGATATTAAATAACTAAGCTAGAGTTTGAATTCGAAAACACAATTTTGATCAAAAGAGTACAAATACGTAATTTTTTTTAAAGTAACAGAATTAATTTGGAATGTAATGTTTTTTTTTTTTTTCTAAAATTAAAATGTCTTTTTGAGCAAATAATGACAAACAATGAAACAACAAAGTTAATTAATATATTCTTAAAATTAAAGAGGTTCATTGTCATATGTGAAATATAAAAACATGCTAAGCATTTGAGACACATCTCGGTTACCGTTTATCTCCCCATTTTCTATCATTATATTAACTCTTATAGGTCTAAGTCATGTCTATATCATTTTTCGGTAATTCATCTGCATTGCCACTATAAAGAAATGTTTTAAAACTTAAAAGAATGAAAGAGAACATGTTTTATGAAACTATAGGGAAATGAAAAAATAATAACCATGCTACATTAATTGATAATTTTAAATAAATATGCATATTGTAGATATTATTCAAATTGGTCTTAGGTGAATAGCTTAATAACCTGTCCAAGAGCAGTACTTGAGCCATGAACGATGCAAAAAATTAAATAATATAAACAGACGCACATCAAACTAAAATTTTTGGAAGGAAAATTGAAAATTCTAATTGCACCAAATAATAAAACACAAGCTTACATGCATATCATACATACAAACATAACATCTAATGAATAGGAATGTTAAGCATCATTAAAAAAACAATAAAACAATTCTAAAAAATTTTAAAAAGAAAAAAGAATTTCTATGTTGCAATATTATTTCCAAATTTGCTGAATAAGGAATTTTTGATGACCTCCCATGGGGGGGGGGGGGGGGCTAATAGTGAAGCGTCAGTATTTCCTCTTAAGCTTACCAGTTTAAATTTCGGGAACCCTTTTTTGGGGTTTGAGAGTCAAGGAAATTTTGCTTCTTATAGATGGAGGGGGTGGCAGATGTCAAATCTGCCTAAGGAGCTAAATTTGGCCCTGCACATTTAGACTGTCCAAATGTGCCCTAGAGCGACATGTTTATAATTTAAGTAAACCTAATGTATCAGAAATTGCTTTTGACAAATTGAATAATGAATATTATCTTCACTAAGAAAGCTGTGTACTTTTATGTAATTAATTTTCATAACGCAATATAAAGATTATAATTATCACTAAAAAAAGTTCGGAATAAATTACTTCTTAGCTCCAAAACTGCATGATTGATTGGGAAAATTTTACTGCCAATCAGGGTTGCCAGGTTTAAGAACAGTAAATACGGGACAGGCTTCTAGGAGTAAAAGGGGGGCGGGGGACTATTTGAGGTTGAGGGCAGTAAATGGATATGGTGTATTTTTAAGGGTGCTTTCCGACGCAGAATATATCTTCATGATAAATCTGAAATTTCAATCGTAACAAAGCATTAAACCTTACAAAATGTCGCCGATTAAAGTCGAAGTATAATAAAAATCGTTTTTATTGCGATTGACGACGCATGCGCAGAGATATATTTCCAACATTATTCAATGAGCAAAGAGAAAGCAATCATTCAGCTCCTCATGGTCTGCCGCCAAAACAAAAACCAAATTAAAATGAAAATAATTTTTGCGTTTGCTACTACATAATTTTCATATTGCTTTTTTTTTCACATTTTTTTTGTCTTTCTTTATTCCCTCCCCCCTTAAAATAGTGCCTTGTTTTGTAAAATGTTGTTGATAGCCAGAATACGGGACGAAAGCCGTCCCGTTTGAAAGTTCCATGGGACGCGGGACAATTTTTCAAAATACAGGACTGTCCCTTGAAATCCGGGACGTCTGGCAACCCATTGCCAGACCCAATCTGCCAATTGCTTCAACTTTTCTTGGGAAATAAATCATAGTGCTGCTATTGAAACATAATTAGTTCATAACTTTCTTTTTCTTTTTTTGAAATAAGATGAGAAAACCAAGTTGTCCATGTGTGTTCTCTATCCTATAAGAACAAGAAAATTGTTTCGAGAGGTATTCATTCACAGGCATCCTAAATTTTATGGGCCAAATTCAGTGTAGAAAAGACAGGAATGTGCATCAAAGGGATTGCAGATGCAGCAAAACAGAGAAAAAATGATGCAGAGAAAATCCAATCACTTTTTTTTTTCTTCTTTTTTTCAGTACCAGATAAAGTATGCACTTCATTTTCACTAGGAGTGATTCGAAACGAGGACTTGTTTCATTGCTGCTTGCGTTTGATACCCATAATCTCCAGATTGTTTTGTTCAAATAGGAAATAAGTAAAATAAAAATTGTTTACTTATTGCACACTGAAGGAATAACCAACTTTCTTTTTTAGAAAAGTGTGGAGGCGGCCAAGAAATATTCACCCCGGGCACGTTTTCTCTTACGACTGCCCTGTGTTTTGCTGTCTTCAAGCACAGACAGCTCTGATTTTATAAGTGATAAATCCAGCACTAGAACAGTTTGAAAAAAGCAGAAAAATTTGCAAATCCATCGAAATTCAGTAAAAATAATGCTACTATACTTCATTTTATGCACTAGTACATTTGTTCACTTGTTCAACACGAGGCATCTGCTACGCTTTAAGGGCGGCTTTGCCTCCAACAGTCCAAATTGCAAAATTCGATCTTCAAGACGAGCACAACATCCATGAAGTTCACAACACACACAGCACTAAAAGACGCAGACAGAAGAAACAACAAAAAGACACAGCAACACACCAGGGGGCCTCAACCGAGAGCCGTAGCACGAAGAAACGCCACCACCGCCGAAACCCACCAACCAGACCAGGAGGAAAACCAAAATACAGAGCTGAAGGACAAAGGGGCACATCCAAATTTCCCACAAAGTTCATTTTGTTCGACCTCATACTTACGGCAAGCAAGGACAACATGATCCACTGTGTCTGGAACCTTACATACCAGGCACATGGGAGAAGACAGACTTCTGATTCGATGTAGATTGAAATTAGAAAACAGCGTTCTTGTTCGGCCTCTCGAAATGATGACGTCCTCATACCTATCGCGGGTCAATTTCCTAGTAACTTTATTCACAGAAATCAAGTGACCATAATTTTTTGCATATTTAGACCAGCTCCAGACATTAAAGTTTTTTTCATTATACTTGATTTTAACCTTGTTAATTGCATCTTCCGGGGAAATCCAATGGAGGATTTTATTTTCAGCGTGTCCTATCTCTGCTAATTTGTCGGCAATCTCATTCTCATGGATTCCAACCCATGTGAAGGAGTCCACACTAACTCCAAATTTTTACCTAATTGTGTGCAGGAAAGAATCATATTCATAATCATAAGGGTTATTTTGGGGGATTTATTGTTCACCTTTTCCAGGGACTGCAGAACTGACAGGCTGTCAGTGAGGATGACAATCTTGTTACCCTCCATCCCGAATTGTTTCAATGCCAGCCACATCGCCAGGCCTTCAGCAGTAAAAATGGAATTAACTTCTGGGATTTGCCCAAAGATCTTCTAATTTCTATTTACAAGAAGGGTTCTGATTGAGACGGAACGAAGTTTTTTTGACGCGTCAGTAGCAGTCATAATACGGTCTTTCCAATGAGTACCCTTGTAGTAATCGTACATATATTTGATCATCAGGGGCGTCAAATGTTTTTTTGAAAAGGAAGATCATTACAATGAATTTTAATGGCGTCTGAATTTAGTTTCATTGGTAAAAAGAAAGGAATAAATTGACTGGGGAACATGTTGAAGTCATATAGTAGATTTTTACAAAAACATGCAAGAAGAATTTTCCCAGATACCGAAGGTAATCTGTCCATCTCATAGGAAAGTAACATTTTCCTAGTCACTGAGAACTTTTCAAGAGCTATTTGCTTAATGTAGAAAATCTCAGCTTTCATACTGTGTCTCATCGAACAGGGCATTTTGCTAGCTTCTTTCAAAAGAATCGGGATTGGAGTAAAACGAGGTAGCCCTAATGCTACTCTTAACGCAACATGAAACAATGTTTCGAGTTTTTTTCTATCCATGTTTGAGGAGGCACTGAAGATATGACATCAATAATCC
Source organism: Uloborus diversus (assembly GCF_026930045.1). Taxonomy (NCBI): domain Eukaryota; kingdom Metazoa; phylum Arthropoda; class Arachnida; order Araneae; family Uloboridae; genus Uloborus; species Uloborus diversus. Next base: position 71,027,575 of record NC_072733.1, read on the forward strand.
ATAGTGCTGCTAATGCAACTTTTCACAATGTTTAAAAGGTGATAGGTTCTAGCGCCACACTTTTTGGATGCGATGACTTTTAAAACATTTATATATTTGAAATTTTTTTTTGATAAATGATTGAAATGAGCCTTGAACGTTAAATTCTTATTAAAGTAAACCCCTAGTATTTTAATCTCATCTTTCCAGGCGATCGATGAACCTCCAATCATTCAATTCTTATCATGCAGAGGACGTTTATTAGAAAAGTTGACTGTAACACATTTTTCCGGAACAATTTCCATGTGCCAAGCATCACACCATTTCTGGATACTTCCCAAAAATTTTTGTGTTTCCTCCAGAACGTTAGCTAAATTGTCCCCAGAACTAATTAGGAAGATGTCATTAGCATACATTAACAACTTAACATTTTTTCCACTTATGTCACATAGATCTTTGACATAGACCTGGAACAGGAAAGGGTTTAATACCGAACCTTGAAGTACCCCTCTATTAACATTTATTTCCACAGAAAGCATATTTCTCCACTTTACGTGAGAGAGCCTGTTTGAAATAAATTTGTGTAGCCATAGAGCCACATTTCCATTAATCCCCACCTGGAGAAGTTTCCATCCAAGTCCATCAACCCATACAGAATCGTAGGTAGATTTTAAATCAAGAGCAGTAAAGATTACGAAATTTTTTTGGGAACGAGCTTTAAATATTTCATGATGAATGATGGAGAGGACAGCTTCACAGCTTCTGAAAGGTAGAAAGCCGAACTGGTTGTTTGGGAAAAAATTTTCATTAAGACAGTATATCTCAAGCCTTCTTAGTATCATTCTTCCCATTGTTTTAGAGAGGACCGAGGTTAAAGAGATTGGCCTGTAGGATTTGATGCCATCGCGTGGTTTTCCTTTTTTGTGGATCGGCATTATATGTGCTCTTCTAAAGTCATCTGATACTTCTCTGTTCAACCACAAACTATTTAGGATACTTAAAGTTTGGGTAAATTCATCGAGTTGATGCTCTTAAGGGCTTTGGCGGAAATGTTATCAGGTCCTGGGGAGGTATTCTTATTATGGTGAATTGCCTCTTGAAGATCCTTAATGTTAAACGGCTTGTTTAAGACACAATTTCCACTGAAATCTAAAGGAATGTATACTTTGATTCTCGGCTTCTGGAAAGACATAGCAAAAGCATTGGCTTGAGCCATAGGAAAAATAATTTCCCAGCATTGGTCGATAGCGTAAGGTTTTATCCCGGACTGCCAGTTTGACGATTATTTAAACTTTTTAAGATTTTGAAAATAGACTTATTTTCCAACGCTATTTCGAGACTCTTATTCCAAAAAATCCTCTTGAGATTATTGAAAGTTCTTTTTAATTTAGCCGCATACTTTTCATACTCTAGCCAAACCGCTCTATCCATGGTTTTTTTGGCGATTCGGAAATGTTTTTTTTTTTGCCCAAGCAAAAAACTACAGGTGCTGTTCCACCAGGGGTTTCCTTTATCATTTTTGATCTTGACTGTTTTACTGTTTTTTTCCATAGTATTTAACATAATAATATTAAAATTTTTTAAGTTATCTTGTGCCATATTCAGTAAATTTTTACTTAAATCCGTTTCAAATACATTCCAATTAATCTTGCATCTGGTGTTAACAATATGCTGCAAGCCATTGAAAATGACTTTCACGGCATGATGATCACTATCGCAGGAATCAGGGAAAATTTCAAAAGTAACCTCATTATATAGGTCTATCGACACAATCGTAAGGTCCAGCAGATTTGACAGTCAGCTACATGAGTGGGGATAGAAGTATTTAATAGGAACATCTGGTTGTTTAAAATCCAGTCTAACAGACACTCAGCGTCTGGTGAATTGTCCTCGCTGCCAAGGGCATTGTGATGGACGTTAAAATCTCCCACGATGATAAGAGGAGGGATTAGGTGATTCTTGAGACTATTCAGCCAGTTAATGTTAAATTTACCATCAGGAGAATAAATATTAAAGATAAAAACATTTTTATTATACATAAGACAGAAATCCCCATGACCTCAACATTGCTAGCCGGAAGGTTAAGTTTTATTTCAGTGGCAGAAAAAGAGCTGTTAACAGCAATAAGAAGTCCTGCACCCGGTCGATCAATTCTATCTTTTCTAAAAATCACTTTATTACGCAAAGAAAAGGGAATATCATTCTTAAAAAAAGTCTCTTGGCAAATTATAAAACTAGAGTTTAAGAAAAGGGAGGTATTCAACCAGGTGTGCTTATTTCGGACACTACGAGCATTCCACTGAATTAAGTAGGACATAAACACCACAAAAAGGGGGCAAAAACAAACAAAAAACCCCAAGCGACCGCCCAAAACAGAAAAAGCCCCAGCCAGGGAGCAAAGCAGAGACCACGGAACAAAACAGAAAACTAAGAAAAGGCAAAGATCACCCAGACCAGAAAGCCACCCCCCCCCCCCCCCAAAGAAAAAGCAACAAGACACCAGAAAACAGGACCCGGACCATCCCTAACCAGGAGGCAACTTCTTGGGGTGGCCTTCACAATCCATAGCAGAAACATTGAACCTATCTCTATTGCTCGGGAGGAAGTTATTTGAGCCTTTATGTTTTTTAGCTTGATTTTTACCCAAAGCAGAGTCATCATCAACTTCATACCCCTCAGCTTTCCCATTGATCATGGACGAGATAATTTTGGTTACATTTTCGTTGACTTTCTTAAGACAATCATTCATTGCCGTAGTAATCGCGTCCTGCATTGCCTGGAGTTGTCCAGAAAATTCTTCCCGGAGCCTTACCTCCATATCAATGAGAGCAGTCTTAAGACCCACGTCAAATTGTTTTTTTGTAATATAGTCATCAGCCTTACTGGCTATCAACACGTATGACTGAGATTTCCCTTCATATTTTCTATGCGCCTCCGCAAAATTTAAATTGTTCCTACATTTGAATTCAAGTATTTGAATTTCTTTAATTCTAATGGAGCAAGAATTAAAGTTCGCAGGGTGATCACTTTTACAAATAGTGCAGTTAGGAGGTCTGCTGCATATTTAATCAGCATGTGCAGTTCCACAATTCATGCACGTGGCTTCATTCTTACACTTTAGCGTCGTGTGATTGAACTGAAAACATTTTTGGCATTGCCTGGGCCTATCAATGAACAAATTTACTTTAACATTCATGAAAAAGAATTTTATATAGTCCGGTATTTCCCTTCCAAAGACCGAAATTAAAACAATATCCCTGGGGATTTTCCCATTATTTGAACTCTTTAAGAATCTGCGAGCTTCGAAAATTTTTATGTCATTCGAGTTCTCTAATTCAGTTATTAATTCATTAAGACTCTGATCAATACCTATTTCACGGATAATAAATCGAGTTGTGACATTCTCCATGTTGACATGACTAGTAGTTTCCATATCCAACAGGGATTTAATATCTGCAATCTCCATCGCGCATTCAATATCGTCCGTTTCAATTACAATTTTATTATTTCTTGTCAGTTGAAGGCATTTGATTTTATCAGCATTTTTAACCGTAATCAGTAGTTCCTCTTTTAGAGATTTAGGTTTCCCTTTCGGAAAGGACTCCCCATCCTTAACCAGTGAAATAAAAATGCAGAAATTTGCAATACCACTCGTATGAGCAAATTTGAGTAACTCCGCAGTGGAAGCAAAAAGTGTCACTTGGTGGTTCATTATAGACATACCAGGCACGTAGCTAGAACTTTGTTAAGGGGGGGGGTCCAAGGTAGCACGAACTTCAAAAGAGGAGGCATGCTAAAGCAGACTTAGTAGCTCATATTTACGTTAAAAAATAAATCCAATTAAAACTAATTAAGAGAATATGATAATTGACTAAAATTAATTAAATGATTGAAATTGATAGAGCAATTAGTTAGAATTAGTTAACAAAAATTTTATATTAAGTGGCAAAGAAATTGTCAGTTTATGGAATTAACATTAAACTCAAAGTTATGCCTTACTAAGTTTTCATACATGGATAGAAAAATTCCATCACATAAGCTTCCTCTGTTCTGATGCTTTGAAAATGAGTGACATAATTCCTATTAATAAAAAGTTCACAATAAAAGAAAATCGGAAAACAAACACTGTTCTAGGGATTACTTGGAAAATGCAGGTGATAATTTAATAAAATATTAAAGCTTTGTTTTATATTTCGACAAAATATGTACAAGTCGTTTTATTTGAAAAAATAAATCTATATCTATCGAGTCGAATGTATAACTGTATGAATGCTATATAACGTAATTCCGCCACTCTGTTCGATTTGAACAAAATTTCTGGCAAAATTCAGCCACCCTCTCAACAAAAATATTAGCAAGGTTTCATTTTAAAAACTTGAACTAGTTTTTTATTTATTTACGTTTATAACATTCTCTTGATAATACGAAATTAAATGAAATTTCTAATTTTATCCGTTTTCTAATTATCATTTCTAACCATCATTTAAAAACTTGAACAAACTATTAACTCTTTGAGGGACAAAGACTTCCTTTGCTGCAATCATTTGAAAAAAAAAGGCGTATTGAAGTTTTTTTTTTACCGTTATTATTTTTTTGCAACGAATTGGTAAAATAAGCTATCTTAGGATCCATTATGGTATTTTTTTTTCTTTCTAATGGGGTTTTGATAGAGGCTTTAGCCTTTTCGGACATAGTGCGAACCACCGATATGGCATCTAGTCTTTCATATGCTACCATTAAGGCGCGGATGTGACTGGCACAGGAAATTTAGACGCCGAGTTTCCACCAGATGGAGACACTTGAGCTCTTTGCGATGCAAAACTGCACTAGGGGTTTAATTTTGTCAAACCAAACGAATACCTGAGAGATCTTTTACCTGACGAGTAATGCAATGTATAATGATTGAAATTAAGCATCTATGCATTTTTATTTTAACAACATTTTGGAAAAAATGTAAATGATTGCTTTTTATAAATGTTTTTTTTATAAGATCATGACTGATTTGAACATTATTGGCAATTTTCCTCTGATGTTTTCAATTTGACGCTTCATTTAAAAGATCAAGAGGAGGCATTGCACCCACCTATCTCACCACCAAACACGAGTTCTGTTTATTCTGCTAATACAAACAACTTCTGTACAAATCAGTCTTTTTCAAATAAAAAAAAATAATCGAAAACAACTGCAGGGAAAATGGCAATATGCTCTGTTACGAATTATCGTGACACTATTTGATTATAACCTGGTTACTTTACAGTAAGCAAGTGTTAGACTCGAAAATTTCATAATTTGGAGTCAAACGTCAAATTTTGATCATTAAGGTAGTCTTCGTCCTGTTTGCGATAGTACAGCAGCATCAAATTAGATACATTTTCAACTATATGCATGCATAAAGCTAGCCAATTTTTGGAAACAAAACTTATAGGTTTCTCATAGCCTCAGTTTGCAAATTTTTTGCTCCTCAGTTCCAAAGTCTAAAGACAATCTTTTGTAAAAACTCTTAGAATATTTGTGGTTAAAAATCCAGTAATGATTTAAATAAATCTTCTAAAATTAATATAACAATAATAGCACTTCTGATTCTTTCATTTTCAAATTGGTATAACTTCCATTATAGGAGCAATTTTGTAATAATCCTGTATTTGCGAAAGCATATCATATTTTATAACGTAGGTATTGACTTTTTTTTTCGTTCTTTTATGTGATGTTAGTAAAATATATTCTAGTGCAAGAAATAGCAAGCAATTTTAACTTGAAGAAATTAAACGTTAAAAAAAAAAATAATAATAATAATATAGAAGTGAAAAACAAAAAATTTACCTCGCATTCACCTTTTTTTTAATTATTTGCTTGTAATGCAGTAAATAGCAGAAATTTTCACCTGATAATTTATAGTTAAATGCACGTGTCCGTTTTTGTTATGTTTAATGCTACCTTCACAATTTACTAATGATGGATGCATAGATGCTTACTAAATAATTCCTCAGTACAAAGGCGGTAAATAACAGTCAGAAAATTTATTCCTATGAAGCAAATATAAAAATGCTTTACTTGAAAAACAGAACAACATCGAAGAAAAATTTTGTTCTTGAGTTAAAAGTAACTAACGGTTCTTTTCTTGGAACCATAGACTCACAATTCAGTAAGACTTAAAAGTACGAATTTCAAATAATTACTTTTAAATTACATGTGTTAATATGGCCGAACTTGCAATTTCATAAACTGATCAGAGTAAAATATTCCAGTAATTTTCAATTTTATTCTTCGCTTTATAAAATTTTGATACAGCGAAAAGTAATTTCGTTGCGTCAACTTCAAATTTTATTTATTCACTTACTTTACCTTCCAACACAAATTCTTTTTGGGCATTTAATATGTTTCATGGTCATGTTTAAATATTGGGTGGAAAAACATCCGTAAAAAATATAGTTTGTTTCTCAGAAAGGATAGAGAAGTTTCTCAATGTTATCATGAGCTAAAAATAAGACACAAATTCAAAAAAAAAAAAAAAAGAACTTTTTTTCAAGATTACAGTTCAAAAGTTGTAAGCTTCTGGGGACATAAGTAATCTATTATTGTTAAAAATAAACTTAAAGTTTAAATAAGATTATTAATCAAAATATAAAATGAATCTGAAATGAATCATCCCAAAAATATAAACAGCAAAAATAAATTAATTAATAATTAATGTTCATTTTTTCTCATCCTCAAACACACGAAATGTGCAGAATTTCTTTTTCGTTTCTATCTGAACTAAATTTTTAAATGGAAAAACACATTAGCACATAAAATTGCTCGTATTGTTAAGAAACCTTTAAAAGGGAACAACAACTTACCGAGTTTGTGTAAACTTAATTTTCTTCTGATTACAAATTTGTTCTAGATATGTTTCCTATAAGTGTGTAGTAGAAAAATACTGTGTGTTAAAACAGAAAATAATAGGAATTTCAATTACTGATTCACCACACATGCACCCAACTTTGGCTGTCTTTCGTGCAGCATATGTCTAGGAAATCAAGTCCAAAGGGGAAAAGAGTCAAAACAAAAAAGAAAGAAAGAAAGAAAACCACACCAATGAAAAGGGGGGGTTAGGCGAAAGTGACAATAAATGTTTGTTTTCAATTACTTTGCCGATGGCAATCTGGTGGATCAAGGGAAAGGGGCCGAATTTCAAGGTCACAACCCAGGTGAGTTGAAAGCAGAAACGAAAATTCATCATTTTCGGATGGAGTAAGCGACACAGCAAAAGAAAGGCGGCAAGAGGGAATTGCAGTTTCACGAGGTTCTAGTGTTCTGAATTGACTCGGATGCGGGAAAATTGCCGATTAATGGGAATATTTAAGGGGAAAATACCGATTTTCATAAAATTTTTCTCTTTTGAAAAATTTTTGTTGATGTAAGGTGCAACAACTGACAAAAATCAGACAGTGGTCTTTTGGGAAGGGGGAGGGTCCGGACCCCATGGACCCACCCCTTGGCTACGTCCTTGGACACACAACAGCAAAGTGCCGAGCAGGAAAAAAAAGAAAACAAAGTCCTCAAATAATAAGAGGAAAAACAAAACGAAGACACTGTAACCTATCGCAAAATCACAACAAAAGAATACTATTCAGCCATAAACCCAACATAACACACAAATAACCCAACAGCGAAGAAAGCGCAAAGGCCGACCACATACCACGTGGAAGCTGAGAATTGCCCACCAAAACTACTACTAGGAACGACATTCGATTAACCCGGGAGAACTCGCATCGGGCCTCTCAGGCCCGGTCATTACAAAACTACACTGCCAAAAATCAACCCTTCAAAGGAAATCAATGAGGTTCACAGTAGCTGCGTTCGAGGTGACTTACATACTGACCACATGCTTTTCAGGAATGTGCATTCCCCCTTTTCTCCGGAAAATTCCGGTTCGGGCCTCAGAGGCCCAGAGAGAGCGCTCTTGCTTTTCATTTCAGATTGTGAATGTAAAGGAAGAGGTTGTGAAATGCATCGCTATTTAAGCTACAAAGATGAAATGAAGAGGTTGCAGACCTTGTTGGTTGAGGTTTCAACTGATGAGAACTCCCTTAATGAAGATGATGAAGAAGAAAATGACACAGAACAGTAAAGCGATCATCAGTAATGCTTAGAAGAAGATTTAGATTCATGTATCATAAAACTTTCTTAAACCTTACTTTTTAAAACATATTTTAGAGGCTGTTTATCTATTTATAATTCAGTGTTGAAAACATATTTTTTTTTTTTCTATTTTTCAAACTTAATTTACTGAAATAACCACTCCGGGCCTACGGAGCTCCTCGCGAGCGTTCGTGTGACGAAAAGTACCGCGAGTTCTCCCGGGTTAAAAAAAACAACCAAGAAACATGAAGGCAGAAAAAACAACGCTACACAAGCGTAAAGCCTAAAGCCACATTTCCACCGAAAACCCAACAGCTGTCCAGCAACAAGCAAATACGCACACAACTCCCAGATTCAGGAGACACCACTTCACAATCTAAAATAAAGTTTTCAAACACATCAAATCAGACAGAGTTTCATGTAACCAATGCAACACTCAACCACAAGACTAAAAACAACAGCTCATGAGCATGCACTGTATGTGTGTGAAAGAAATAGTAGTAAACAAACAACGAGTAGAAAATGTATTCCTCCTATCCGATCCGATTGCTATGAAAATAAACTTTACACTTTACGCTATATAAGACGTGATAACACAAACGGAAGAAACACAAGCTCAAGAGCGAACTGGTTCCTCCTCTTCATATAGCTTAGTTAAGCTACATTTGCAACTTCTGCTCAGTTTATTGGAAATCGGAAAGTAACTATAGATAGCGCTGAAAATAGGATAGAAGCGAAATCTACTTTTATTTGTGCTACAGATTTTGCGATATTTTTAAGTTACTAAGACAAGATTTAGTTACTCTAAATACATTAATAATTCACAACTGTAGATTCATATTTTGATTTTTTGTATTAGTACGTGCTTGCGTCGCTGTGCACAAAACGTCACTACAAAGTCATCAATAGGTTACAAAAACGTACGAATCTGAAGTCCGCAACGGCGTCACAAGGTGACGTTTCTGACCTGTCCCATTTCATTGTTACAATGGTGTCGAGTGAAGTAACACGTCATTTGTCACATATATGTGTCACATCGTGACTCATGTGAGAAATCACACTTGTGTAACTTTGTGACTGTGACCACTTGAACGTCACTGTTACTTTTCCGTGACTGCTATCACTGTATGCAGTGTTTTCATTTTTTTCTTAGTTTTTCCTAATGACTTCAATTAATTTATGTTTAGGTCTGATTTCTCTTCAGACCTAAGCAAAACTTTACTAGTCTAATTAAAAACGAATGCTTTTAAACTTCTACGTCCCAAAGTTGGGAAGCGATCCAATAGATTAAAGGGTTTTATTCAAAAATAAAAATGAGAGACAGAAAAGTAATTTGATAAAATAAAAGTTGAACACGTTACTCATTAAGCCCGAAATGAATAATACGACAAATTGGTTAAAAATGTGATTTTTCTGACGAAGTTAGAAGGATTGAAAAAACAATCCAACTCTACCTTCTTTAAATTTTGGGCATTGGTTTGTGGAGCCCCATAACCGAAAATTTCTATAGCACGAGTTTAAAGTAACACAGAAATAAAAGTTTGGTTTAGATTTCCATAAAAATAGATTGAGGATGTCAAAGCATGCACAAATAAAATTTAATTTTTATTCTTCGCAAAGAATAATCTGTTCCATAAACAGTCGTATCTATCATTTTATGGTACAACAACCTGCCTGTCAATGACGAAAATAAAACTATTTAAAGAATTCGAAATAAAAGTTACCCAAACCGGCATCTTTCAGTAAAGAAATAAAAGGGAAAAAAATGCGTCGAAAAAAAAAGGAATAAAAGCACTTCCGCGTAAAGAAAAACAGCAGACAGAAAAAAAACAAAAAAAACTGAAAAAGAAATAAATAAAAAGTTGATGGATAAAAAAAAGCCACCCCGAGATGGGGGCGGGGGGACATCAGCGCGCCTGAGCACCTTAGTGTCAATGGAAGTGGCGGCATCTTTTCTCTCAAGGTCAGAGCGGTCATCAATAACGAGAAGGGTCACGTGATGAAAAGAATGAGGTGAGGGCGAGGAGGGTTTCCCCGATCACACACACGTGAAGACATATTAGTCCAGTCAATAGGTAGAAAAAAACGGGCTTGCCTTACAAAAAATGGGGTCAAAGATTTTATTTTTTAAATTTGTGTATACTAGTGCCAATATGAAAAAACCAAGTTATCCAACACGAAAGACCTCGGGAGAACTTTTGGGGGCTGAAAACCCCCAAAAATTTGTGACTTTTTGTAGTATTTTCAAAATATCTCAAAAATGGTTAAAATTACAAAAAAACTTCCAATGCAAATGTTAAAGAGGATTAAATTTCCTTCAACTTTTGTCATTACAACATTTTTGTAGCATGAAAAGCAAGCGAGTTACAGCTTCTTGAAAGTCACACTTTTTCTTAAACAAAACAACCCCATTCCATCCCCCCTTTTTTTTCTCCAAATGAGATGAATCGACTCAATAACTACTCATGTTGGTCACTTCAGAGTTTGAGCGAGAGTATGTTTTATCAATTTGTGTGTTCTGAATTACAATTTTTTTTCCTAGAAATGATTACGCCTGACCAAGGTGTTTTTATTATTATTATTATTATCATTATTATTTGCGAAATCAGTTTGCATGAATGCGAAATAAAGATTGTGAAGGAGAAGGAAACAGAAAATTTTCAAAGATTCAGCGCAAAACGGCAAAATGAAGAACATCAGCGTTTTTTGAAGTTCTTAAAAGAAGTGACAATTCACACTGCCTGTCACAAATGCTATATCAATGAGCAATCAATCACTTCCCTTGAACCTAACATGTTAACTAAATTCCTCAAGAAAGATTTCTGGCAAATTATAACAAAAAGAATTGTCTTATTCTACTTCTTGAGACATATTTCGAAGAGTGTGGCATTGAAGTCTGGCAGACTCAAGATGATGTCGACTTACTTACTGCTCGTTCAAAGGCGAAGGAAATTGAAAAGGTTGTTATAGTGGGCGAGAGGACTGATGAGAGCTTTACGACAGCCTTTCAGCAACTTGTTCTTTTTAAAACCTGGAAGAGGGAATGCTTGTGATTTGTTTTTTTCCCTACTAAATCTTTTAAGTTTGACCCCAGCAATATTCTTTTCATCCATGCGTTTAGTGGATGTGATACGACTTCGGCAATCTTTGGCCAAGGCAAAATTAAGTTGTACAAAATAGTCAAAAAAAAAAAAAAAAAAAACAACTCCTGAAATTAAGGAAGCTATTGAAGTATTTATGGACCCAATCTGTCATCATGATGCCTTCCTTAGCTGCAGCTGGAGAAAACATTTTGCAAATATTATACACAGGTGACGTAAAGTATTTGAACCTATTTTTGGATACTTTGCAATTTAATCTTTTTATAAAACTAGTATACAGGGCTAAGATAAATCTTGCAGAGCTACCTCCAACGTGCGGGGAGGGGGGGATGCTGGACGTTATCACTAATATCGGTTCTACCACCAAATTCAAGGTTGGTTGGGCAACATAATTGATCCAGAGAAATGGGGTTGGGAACGCAGGACGCAAGGTCTATTGCATGTTGACACGAAAAGAGATTCAGTTACTCAGAATCTTTTGAAGATTGTACCTTGTACCTGCCAGAAAAATTGTACTGGAGCCTGTTCTTGTCACAAGGCAGGTTCAAAATGCTCCAGCACGTGCAAACACTGCAGTGACACAAATTGTGAAAATGTTGCAGAAATTTCATCTTTGGATGAGACTGCTGAAGAAGATGATTTGTTCCAGGAGCTTTTGGAATTACCGCAACAAGGAGATGAACAATTAAAGGATCACAGCTTCTTTCTACCCCCTACAGATTCTGAACCGGGAGAACCTGGACCTTCAAAACGGCTTCGAAGAAGATAAACAGCCTATTTTGTTGTCATTTCTCTATTTGCTTTAAGGTCGAATGAATCTCTCTGTAATTTAGATATATGTATTAATCTTCTACAGTTGGATTTTCATTTTGTAAGGTAATTCTTTTGGGTTTTTCATGCCTCGAAAAGTCAGTTTCTGCAGAATTTTCTCAAAATGTTCATTACGTATTACTATTGTACAGTCATAGAAAAAAAAACGAAACACTCGATCGTATTCCAAGACTATTGACACTAGAGACATGTGTAAGGTGTCATTGTTTCAGAAATAAAAAGTTCTACATAATTACGGTAAAAAATTGTTGTTAAGGGGTCGTCTTCATATTAAAACGAGCATCAACTTCAAATTTTTCAATAAGAACCCCCCTTTTTTATCACATATTTGTGATCAGTATCCTTTTTTAACTTTGTATACAAAGTTTTGTTTAATTCGATCCAGCCGTTACTTCAGAATCGAGTTTTGAAAAATTCCTCTCGTAATGTTAAAACGTATTTTGATATTTTTACTCATAACACAAAAACTATATTAGGCACGGCAAAGATTGTTTTTTTTATATCAAAATATGAATCGACCCAATAATAAAAACATAATTTAAAATACCTAAAATGTAATTTTAGTTTTTTTATGAATTATTTTAATATTTTTTGAAAAAAATATGATCTGAAACCATATTAAATTTTAACAGAAAAACAATCTTGAAGAGCTTTTATGTGGGAATCCAAAATTTTAGCTCGAAATATTCAGTAGTTTTTGCGCTATGCTTAAAAATTCATTTTTTCCTACTTTAGGGGACCGTATACTTTTTTAAAACAGAAATTATGAAAGTTGATTTCTTCTTAAAAAAAGAAAAAAATTGTTCAACAAAATAAGCAAACCAATTATAACGTGGATTTTTTACATTAGAGTTCGTCTATGAATTTTTTAAATGCATAAATTTATTCGCTGTCTCTGCAGAAGAACAACACAATATTGCAACCATCAGTTTTTTTGTGGATATCGTTCAGACGTCAATGTGTAAATAATGCGAAACACTACTTCATTGTCTAATAAAAGAATATTTTATAGAACTTTCTAAATTAAAGCTACACTTAAAATACTCGTGTGTTTTTTTTTTTTTCTTTCTTTCTGCGTTTAGCCATTGCCTTTTGTAAAACAATAACTCAAAAAAAAATAAATAAATAAATAAATAAAATAAATAATAAACATGCACAATTTTTAATAAAAGAATATTTCGTAGAACTTTTTAAATTATAAACTACACTTAAAATACTTCTGTTTCTTTTTCCCTGCGTTTAGCCATTGCCTTTTGTAAAACAATAACTCAGAAAAAAATTTAACACGCACAACTTTTTCACAGACACATACAATAAAACCTCATTGTCTTGCTAGTTATGTTGCAATAGACAGTGTAGAATTGATGGCTCTTTCCGGTGATAATTTTCTAAAAGGAAAAATTATTGCCTTGCCTAAATCGGGAAAAAGTACTCGAAAAATAGCCGACAGTGTGAAGTTTCGCCTTTAACAGTATCCAGATGGGTCAAAAAATAATATTTGCTCTTAGATAAGTTTACTGGTTTTTAGGAATTATTATTATTATTATTTTTTTTTTTTTTTTTTGTATAGTGTTTGAATAATTTTTCAATGTGTTAAGATGTAGGAGAGGAAATGTCAGTCGCAATAGTGGGCCGCGTGCTTTGAGCTGTATTCTGCACAAAAGTAGTAGCTGTGGCTAATTGTGAACTTTTTTTTTTTTTTTTTTTTGACTTCGTCAAAGATTTAACGAAACATAAATTTGCGTGTTAGATTAAGTTGAGTTTTTGTCTATTCTTAATTATAAACTTATTTTTCTCTTTACTTTCTCGGTCATTGTCCGAGCATTTCCATTAAAATCATTCTCGCAAGAGAAAGATAAAATGTCAAATTATTTTCTTTTTTGAATAACATGGAAAAATATCGACGAAAAAAAAGTTACATAATAAATTATTGATATCAACTAATATATGCCTATCTTATTAAATGCATGTTTCTCAGAATACAATATCTGAATATTCGGCTCCAACTTTATGACACTGGAATTAATTCTACTTTCTGATCTTAATTTTTAAGTAAACAACGGGCCACACGCGTCAGCTTCTAGGACGCAATGTGGCCCGCGTCTCTACTGTGATATAATTGCGGTTTGATTATCCCATTCGATGACTGCTGTGGGTCCTAATAATGAACCCAACAGTCTTGAACTAGATTTAACCGAACAATGAAGCAGGTGGGATGTCATTGAAGCTGAGAGTGCCTAAAACATGGTGGATGAAGAAAATTTATCTGACCAGTGAGATGCCGTAAACAAACAGCAGATAAATTTACTTTACCTACCAGTTTATTCAAACTCTCAGCTTCAATAAGGTGACTTCTGCAACCCGCACGATTAGTCCCGAGTCCAGTCTGAAATGTCTACCACGAGGACGAAATTGTAGTCTCTGGATAGATCAACCCGCCTGTCGGGTATGCCGCGTATAGTATTTGCTATAGGTGCGCCAGCCTGATACTATAGAAAATGTTAGTTTGCAGGTATACAGTGCGCGAAACAAAATCAAATAATGCTAAGTTTTGTTTGTAATGTTACAAAATCGGAGAAATGACAAGAAGTCAGATTTCGGTTCACCTTGGTTTAAGCTAAAATAACTTTTGTCTTTTTAAATTACGGGTTGGACCATCTCGAATCTCGTTGCTAGAAACCGCAATGGGAAATTACTTTCCTAAATTGCTTTTACGAGCCATTACATGTTTAACTAAAACCGCCGTTTTTTTAAATAATACCACGCATTATGATCTTTCGCATCAAATTTAAATTTGAAACAAATTCTCTTTTTTTATTACAAAAAGTCGCTAGAACAATTACTGTGTTTGTCCACTGTGTTAATTCAAATAACCAAATTTTTCCCAAATCAAGTTCGAGTATGAACTGTTTGCTCATTAACAGGTATTTATATTCTCCTGTTTCTGTTTTATTTTTTAGATTGATACTTCGTTCATTTTATGTATTCACAGCAAATTTTCACGGAATAAATTGACCTTGCTTCGCTCGCGCTTCCAATCTATTTAATGCTGCGTCTTCCCACGTAGTGCGGTATATTTTTTATATTTTTGTATGACCCAAATTTATGCCGATGTTCTGCAAAATTAAAAACGCGCAATTCTATTTTACATCAAAAGACTTTCTATTCATTCTAAAATAAACCTGCAACATAGATGCAATACATTTATCAAACATATTCACATCATCTTTCTAGGTATAAGGTTGGATTTTTGGACATTTCTATGGTTGGACATTTCTATGAGGCTAATTTGCTGAATGATTATATAAGCAATCCAATAGGTTCATATTAAAAAAGGCAAAAAGTTCCATTACTTTTAATTTTTCATTATTCGATTTACTAAACAACGATCTATACGATAGACGAGCCAAACCCCATACGTCTTTCTCTGGTTAATCCAGATAAACAAAAATCATTAAATATTTTAACTTTTTTTTTCAGAAAAAAAAAAAAAAATTTTCGACCGTAAATCGCTTTTTGCCGCAACATAATCGGCTAAAAAGTATCGAATTACGGAAAAAAAAGAGAACTTCAAAAAATCATGAATTGAGATGGATAATCTCGATTTTTTCTTTGTTTACATTCCATTTAAGCCGTAACCTTGAAAGAAGCGTTTTCAATGTGGTGACGGTCCCTAAAACGTTTTTCGTTAATAACTCCTGTTCTACTGCTCGGAATGCAGTGAAATTTCGTACCCTGGCTGTATTTTGCGGTCTAAACATAATTATGTAGCAAAAATTAGGGGTTCCTATTTAAAAATCAAGAGTTGGTGCTCGTTTTGCTTTGTATATGGTCCCTGATCAAAATTTTACTTACTTAGTATTAAAGAAGACTTTAAACCAAGTCGGATGACACCTTTCTTTCCTTTCTAGCATGTATAATGGCCGAATAATTAAAAGTGTTTCGTTTTTTTTCTATAACTGTACCTTTATTTATTCATTTTTATGTCTATTGTTTGCTTATTATCACCCTAATATTTATTCATTCACATTTATATTCGAATATTGCATTTTCGCTTGTAATAGAATAGATGGTACGAATTATGTGCTTTAAAAGAATGAGAAGATTATGTAATTCAATTACAAACTGCAATATAAATCATATGTTATTGGAGTCTGACTGAAGACTACCTCTGTCAGACTAGAAATATTAGTTCGTGAGCGGTGGGGGAGGGTTTATTATTATTATTGTATCAGAGCATAGGATGCATGACTGTGTTGATTGTTTGCTTATTAGCTGCCTAATATTCATTCCTTCACATTAATATTTAAAAATCGCATCTTTGTTTGCAATAATTAGACTAGAATGTACGAATTATATCCCTCAAATGAATGTATATATTGTGTAATTCAGTTACAAACAACAATATATCATCTATTATTGGAGTCTGATGAAGACTACCTCTATCAGATCAGAAAAGTTAGTTCGTGAGCAGTGGGGAAGGGTTTTTTTATTATTATTATTATTATTGCATCGTCGTATGTGCTTTAAATGAATGCGTATGTATGTATTTCAGTTTCATAATACATCGTTTGTTTTTGGAGTCTAGTGGGAACTAATCTGTCAGGCAGAATTACTACTGTGTCCAGCGGGGGGGGGGGGGGATCAAGAAACTCAAACTACTCTAACTGTCGATAAACTCTCTGAAATTAAAGTTTCTATTCAAGTTCTAATAATTATGACGCCTTGCTTTCAGTGTGAAAGCTTTTTTTTCGGAGTGGAGGAAAACTGCCTATTTTCAAAGAGCTATAGCAAGCGTGTTATTTGTGCTACAAAAAAGTTGTAAATACAAAAGTTGTAGGAAATTTTATGTTCTTTAAACTTTACGCTTAAAACTTTTTTCTAAGTTGAACCATTTCGGAGATATTTTGGAAAAAAACAAAAAAAGTCATAAATTTTTGCGGTTTTTCGGCCCCCAAAAGTTCTCCCGGGGTCTTTCGTGTTCGATAACTTGGTTTTTCCATACCACCGTTGCGGACGGGGGACCGTCGGCACCAATATGAGCAAATTAAAAAATAAAATCTTTGAACCCATTTTTTGAAAGGTAAAATGTATCTATTGACTGGACTATATAGCACAGGCGGCCACCTGTTTCCAAAAAGAATCAGCTGATGGGGCGCATAGTATTTACCATAACAGGTGCATTGAGGTTTTTTTTCCCATTAAAAAAAAAATCTTTTCTGAAGATTAAATGAAGCTGCATGAGTGCTAAGCAATGGAAGTAAAATTGCACAATAAAAGTATCATTATCAATTTTAAATTAAGAAAAACACTTTGTTTGCGAGCTTCACAGATTAAAGAATGCTTTTCAATTTGTCAACAACAAAGATATAAAAAAAATTAACGTTGTTAATCATTCGAAATCACAAAAATCATTTCAAAAGCCTATCATCACGAAACATTTTGAAGGAGGGGGAAGAAGATTAGTAGACTATGTTCAACATTCTAAATGTACCAGATTGCTTTGTTTTCGGATAAATGGTATAATTCTTCAGCAAAACATGCATATATATTTTTTAAACAATCTGAATTTTTTATAAGGCTTTCTTCTGTCCTAAATGCAAGAGTTGAAAAGAGAAACGAATGAAGAACAAAATTATTTTCTTTTCTGCACAAATTCAACATTAAAATAAGCGTTAATTCGAAAGAATGTAGAAATACTTCCAAAAACCAAAAACATTTAGAAAATTTCACATCTAAAATAACACGATTGCCCCAAAGTAAATAACCTCATCCTATAGTTGAAATAAAAGTTATGATGCATTCTATAAATGAACATGACCTTACCCGTTTTACTAATGAGTACGTTCCAGCATTGCTTTTAGGCTTTTGGTGATTTTCCTGTGACTTCCCCTGTTTTATACTCGTATTCATTTTTATTTTTAATATCAAAATATTTGTGATAGTTCTGATAATTTGTGATGATTTAAAAACATTTAATTCTTAACTCAAATGCCCTTCACCCTTCAGGCGAAGTGCTGCTTTAAGCGTAAATCAGTCGCTGCTCGTAACAGTCAAACAAAAGAATGTCATAAACGTTAACTTATCGACATTTCAATGCTGGAAAAAATTATTATTTATAACTATGAGAGATGGAAAATTATTAAAAGAAACTTCAGAATAAATATTTTTGAACAATTTGATAGATGGTGACATTACATGCATCATTTCTTATTCATTTGCGGCGTTCCAAAGTTACTCGAAACATGTCAATATTGTTTCCTTCAAAATTGAGTAAATGAAAAACACTTACTCTTCTTGTATAACGGTTTACTCTTTTAAGCACAGTAAATTAAAAAGTCACTAAATTTAGTTCAAACACTTCGTATGCAAAAACCAGATAAAAAATAGCTCCATTCGGTGTTAATTTTAAGAACTTTCAATGAAAAATGGCATGAAAGCTTGACACAGCAGTAAGTTTCGAAAGCGGTACCGCAAAAACTTAAAGCAAACAGAGAAATTACGAAAACACAAAAACTAAAATATCAGACACGCACAAAAACTAAAAATATCAGAAACAATATGAAACCTAAAGATATATTAACCAACAAATATCTTAAGTTTCGGAAATAAACCTGTCCACATTAAAAAAAATAATAATAATAAAGAAATTTAAATTTAAAATGGAAGCAAGGAGAAGTAAGAGAGCATAAAGAAAAAGCATTAACATTGAAGTTGGGTGGAAAAAATGCTTTTATCATTAAAAATAGAGCACATTCATTTCAAACAAATTTACTATCAGCGAAAATGTGACAAATATGCGAAAGTTCCCTAATATGCGACGCCCCTATTGTAGACAAAGGAAGAGATGAGCTCAACCGAAGGCAAAGTAACACATATCTTAAGGTCGTGTGAGAACTACTAAAAGAGAACAGAAATCTGTTGTAAGCGGCAGTGGGTGTATCTAATGTGTTTTCAAAATTTTCCTTTTTTTATTTTCAAGTGCCTAACTGAAAAATATTATTGTTAGTCAAAGCTGAGTAAATATTTTGTTGTTATGTTTTTATATATTCTTGTTTAGAGTAAAAGAATTAGTTAGGCATGGTTGGTTAAATTTTAATTCGACCCTTAACTTTGTGAAACGGTAGTTTTTGCGCAATATGGTTAGTTCCGAATATCGATATCACGTGTACCTAATGCCGAATCTAATATTAGGTAACTATGCTCCATAGGTTAAAACCTTATGTTTTGAATTTATAAATAAAATGAATTAAGTTTCCTTCGTTAATTACTTTAAACATCAAGGCGAGTCTACGGTAACATACGCATCAATTGTTGACCAAAGCACTCTACAAAGACTTCAAATATGTTTTTTCAATGCTTCATTGCATGCAATTTATACAAATACAAATGTGACGACCAGCAACAGGCTCTTGGCCCAGTTAGGCTGATCCTAGTCAATTTATTAGTCTTCAATGAAGATCAATGGCCAACTTAAAGCTATCCACCCCCTTGCTCATTACCACCTCTTCCGGTAAGCTGTTCCCTACTAAAGTAGAAGTTTTTCCTAATTTCCAGGTTAGCCTGAGGAGAAGTAGGCGAGAGTGTTGTACCCAGGGCTTTCGAATACAAGGGCTAGCTCGTTCCTTTGATCTTTTCATCCGCCGCGAAGTGGACAGCGAGAAGAGAAAACTCGTTTTTGACGTCATCGGGTACACTCCGCGGGACAATCCAGTGTGTGTGTGCCCTAAGAACTGTGGTATGCCTTAGCTAAAATACAATTAAAGAATTTTTACTCTGTACAAGGATTGTTGAAGGGGCTGAGGTCGCTCCCAGACAAGGCTAAAAATCACTTATTATGAATAAGGATATGAATATTGTCTTCAAGGTTTGATTTCAATTTTCAAATGTCTCATAACATTTGACTACGGTTTCTTCAGAAATAAGCTCCTGCTCCTGCGCTAAATCTGTTGGCAGGTTATTTTCCCTTCACGTTATGCTAAAGTAAAGGTCACATTTTATAGAATCGAAAATATTTGTGGGTAATTATATTTGAAAGTATTGAAAATGCCTTCACGTGCTGATTTCCTAGTTGCTGAAAAAGTTCTGGAAACTTAAGCTTCCCCTCAAGATTTTCAAAGAGCTCAAAACACACCCAAAAATTTAGGAATACAACCTTTTTTTCTGTTTTGAAATGCTTTTTATTTATTTTTTTTTATTGAATACTAACTTTGAAGCTGCTTCAATAAATAATTGGGGGAAGAATTTTAAAAAGTTAAGATAAAGAGCAAGACAAATTTTATAAAATGTGGTGTACGAAGTTATTTTTTAATGTAGGATTTGGTTCAACCCTGTCACAATGCAAATTTATGATATTTAATTAGTTTAGTAACGGCACTGTGAGACCGTAATAAATTTCCTTCAACCGTAAAATTACAATGCATTTAGATGTAATGCATGAAATTTCTTTGTAAATATTTTTCAATAGATTTAACTCTACAATTTCTTGAACACTGTTCGCATTGATGCGACAATGACTTAAGGATGGGAGAAGAGAGATTGAAAATGAGTACTATATCGTGATTATCTCAATCGTGTATCTATTTTTGTAAAGAAGCTTTTTTTTTGTGATTATTTAAAGCTTTCAAATCAGATACATTAGTGTTTTTATGATTGTACAAAAGCAAGGCCATTTAATTGGTCTTCTGTATTGAAAGATCAATTGCCTGACCCATATAAAAAGGATATTGAACTTTTTTCTCGAGTAAGAACATTTGGAAGAATCCGATATTTGAATGAAAAACTTTCTGAGGACAAAAGGTAAGCCGGCAGAAATATTTTTTTTTTAAATGGATTTTATCACAGAAGAAAACTTTGTAGAATATTGGGAAAGATTTCATTTATTACTGTAACGTAATGTTTTGGAGAATTCAGACATGAAGAAATTTTTCAGCCTACAAATAAGTTAGCTTTATAAATTTGGTGATAATCATTGAAACTTTAAATTTGGTTTACGTTGATAAATTTCAATATATTATTTTTAAATTGAAGTGATTGAAATGCTGATTAACAATTTCAGTAAACACCTATTAAACTGGACTTCGCTTTATCCGGACAACCATTTGAATGTACATACGGTATAAAAAAAGAACGCGTTAGCGCAATAATGTATTTTTGTAAGGCTGTAACTTTATTTTTTTAACTTTTTCTAATGCAGCTTGATATTTCATTCTCTTTAATTCAAAATACAATTTTTACTGTGCTCAAGTATTTTACTTATGTACATTGGTTCAATTTATAGGTTATTTTGCTTAATTCGTTTTAAACAATCTAGATGACCTGGATCCTCAATTAGTCCAGGTTAATGAGGTTCTACTTCAGTTTTCAAATACAACGTTTGTTAAGATTCTTGGTCAGAGTTATAATTACTTCGTGAAAAAAAACTTCCTCTAAAAATATCGGCAGTATTTAGATTCAAATGGGTTATCACGAAATTCCAATATGTTTTAGTTATTCCTTATATCTATCTTATCTCTTTCATTTTCTTTGAGACAAGGTTGAAATAACAATATTATTATTGTTTTTTAAAGTCGAAACTGACAAAATTATGTATACACACATGAGGAAACTTGACAAGCACAGTAAATTATTTTCATTTCTTTATAAGTTCAATTTTATTGTGCAGAATTTCCGCTTTCTACCCCTTTAAAACATGCATATTGGATAAAGAATATCGAAAACTACACAATAGGAACTAAAAATTTGCATTGTAGATTTCTATTATGTTTATTGTTTTTGGTATCGCTTATTAACTTGTCGATAAGACTCAAAACATTTACTCTTGTATTTCATTTTTTTGAAGCTTAACCCTCAAGAAACTTTTAAACATAAAAACGGGAAAAGAGAGTGAAGAATTACGCACGCAAGCACTATACAAATGTCCCAGATCGAGTCTACCCAGTGACGTCACTGGCACTTTCCCCCTCGTTCCTACTTTCGCGGCGCTAAGAGCCAGCCCTTCTAACTTCTATAGTCCTGGTTGTACCTTGGGACACTGCTAATTTCTAAGAATCTATTTTTAGCAGCCATGTTTTTGTAATACCTAATAGTAAACTTTACCACTAAATGGTGTCATAGTAAAAATCAGCATCAAATGAGCAAAAATGACAATTTTGTGAGCGAAAGAAAGTTTCATGACTATAAAGTAAATTTTTTTTTCATTTTTATTTCATTTTTTGTCTTCGTATTTGTAAAACTAATCAATTGAATTTTATTTTGTTATAAAAGAGAAGCACTTTAAATATTTTGGTTATGAGAAAATAATGATAGTGCATCTAAATTGACTACGATTTTGGTTTTTCTTAAACCACGTACAATAGGGTGGAGTGAAAAAAAAAATAAATTTTCGAATTTCGAAACGCCTGGGGTCTCAAAAGTTGCCTATCAATAGATCACCCCTAAAATTTTAGCTTCCTAGATTAATATCTTTAGGTTCCCAAATCACCAAAAAAATGCAAAAAAAATCCTATTTTTTAAAAATATTTTATATAAAATTGAAAATATATTATTTTAAAAATGTTTGAGGGGGTAAATGTTAATTCTTGGTAACATTAATATCTCATAAAAGTTTTACTTCAATAGAGTAATTTCTATAAATTTCCAAAAATCAGGAAAAGAAAAAACGAAAATCAATCTGCTTTTCTTCCCAAATTATACAATCTTACAAAACAAAAATAGGTTAAATGCACAAAATATAAATATTTAAACACAAAATCTAAACTTTTTTACAAGTTATATATTTAATTTCTCATTTAGATAATTTATTGTAACATTATAAAGGGACAAAAATAGTACTATTTCGGAAATAAAAAACATAATATTACATGATCTCACTTTCCAAGAAATTTCTGTACTTCATTATTTATGAATAGCTGTATGTTCGTAAAGTACCTCAAAACAACTTAACAAACACCCAACATGAACAACAATAGCTTAGGCATGAGGTTCTGATTTAGCGTCGAACTAATGCATTTTTGATCTATACTCTAGTTTGCTCAAGATGAAACTATCACATCTTTTTGCACCACAAACAGCTCCTGAAGCCTCAGTTACCAATCTGACGCAGCGTTCTGCCGCTTGGCTTCACATAGGTATTTATGAATGTTCGAAATGCAAAATGGTTCCTTCAAATTAATTTCATCTTGAAGTAATTGCTTTAAGAAAGACTTGATGGTAGACGTGGGTAATATTTTCCTTAGTGGAGGTTCATATATTTCTATTTGCGGTTTATGAGTTCAGTGTATTCTCGAGAGTTAAAGTTTAATTCGGGCACTTTAAACTGTCTAACTGGTGTAGCTGACTGTTCACTTAGCTAGTCTCATAATCACAAAATCCTGCGGTAGGCCAGAACTTAAATGTCTTTTTTTTATCAGCCAGCATTAATAATAATATGTTCTCTGAATGAGCAAAAAATGAATTACGATGAATTACATTGTCCACGTCGTTCTTAAGCTGCTTGGAAAGTATCTGGAAAATGCGATCATTCTACAGAGATGCTGTGGAGTGCACAGATTGGTAACAGGCTTCAGAATCTGTTTGTGGTAAAGAAAGAAGTGATGGTTTCATCTTGAGCAAACTAGTTTATAGATTAAAAATACCAAGATCGACTCTAAATCAGAATTTCATGCCTAAGCTATTGTTGTTCATGTTGGGTGCTTGTTAAGTTGTTTTCAGGTACAGGAATAGCATAAAAGAATATCCCGGTTAAAAAAATTTATATTTCATAAACTATTACACTTAGCACTATAAATGATACATAAAAATAAAGATCAACAGTAAGAGTTTTTTTTTTTTTTTTTTTTTTTTTTAACGTATGTAACTATTTAAACGTGCACGTTCCACACTAGCGCAGTCAGAAATCCGTCTGGAGGGGTTGTTTTGGTCACAACAGTCCTTACACTTGTATTAACTTTTGTATTAGGATTGCCAACAATTTTCAAACCAAGACCTCTGGGGGGAGTTCCCCCTCCCACTTCGCTGCACCACTGACGCTCCGCAACGCTGGATTGTCGGTGCAGGTGATGATGATTTTCCCTTTATACGTTGGTCAGCCAGATCCCCAAACCTAACCCCCATGTCATTTTTTTACGAGGTTTTGTCAGACAGTGCTTTTACAACACTATTGCATACAACATTACGAGCCAAAAACCTAGCCTTGTTCAAAAAATCTAATCAAACCAACCATCATTTCAAAAACTGGAAATCGCATATGTGTAGTATTACGAAAAATTGACAGTGAAGAACTCCAAAATATATGTTATAGATGTGTGTCGCGTTACGAAAGGCGCACACATCGAACCTTTGTGAATGAAAAAAAAAAAAAATTTCACAGTTTATCTTTATTTTTATGTATCATTTATAGTGTTAAGTGTAATAGTTTATGAAATATAAATTTTTAAAACGGGGAATTTTTTTACGCTTTTCACGAACATATATTCATGAATAATGAAGTACTCAATTTCTTGGAAAGTGAGATAATGCAATATTACGTTTTTACTTCCAAAATATTATTTTTGTCCCTTTATAATGCGACAATAAATTATCTAAATGAGAAATTAAATGTATAACTTGTAAAAAAAGGTTAGATTTTGTATTTAAATAATTATATTTAGTGCATTTAACCTATTTTTGCTTCGTAAGATCGTTTAAATTGGGAAGAAAAACAGGTCGATTTTTGGTTATTTTTGCTGATTTTTGAAAATTTGAAGAAATGACTCTATTGAAGTAAAACTTTTATGCAATATTAATGTTACCAAGAGTTAACATTTACCCCCTCAAACATTTTAAAAATAACATATTTTCAATTTTGTAAAAAAGTTCAAAAATATCGATTTTTTTTTTGCATTTTTGGACATTTTTGGGGCGGTTTTGGAACCTTTAACCTAGGATGCTAAAATTTTAGGGGTGATCTATTGATGCTAAAAGGCAACTTTTGAGATTCCAGGCGTTTCGAAACTCGAATATTTATTTTTTTTTTTTCACTCCACCCTAACGTAAAATCGGATGTTGTACCTTTTAACAGCTTGGAACTCTTACTTTAAATGGTTGGCAATATTTAATATTCGAACTGTCTGAATTAAAAAAATATATTTTCCATAGAAATATGTTGGGGTATTTTAATGTGACTTTTAGATTTTAAATTTGATTCAAATAATTGACGTTAAAACTTAAAATAAGAAAAGTGTCCCAAGGTACAAAAAATTGAAAATTTAAAGAAACAATATTCTAATACGTTTTTACTCGGTAACGAACGCATCTCGAAAGATACGTCTGTTACAGAGTCGAACAATTTTATTTGATAATGTTTAATAAAAAATTTCAAAATTTAATTACATTATATAGAAATCGAGACCATGTTTTTCATAAAGGTCATGCAATGAAACAAAATAACACATTTGGAGTTTTGCAGGGCATTTTATAAAACAATTGATGCGTTCATTAAAATAGAAATATCAATCGGTGAACTCGTTCATCGTTTGACCAAGTTATTTCTGGGCCCAGTACAGCCAGGAAAAACTTATCGCCCGGGTTCTGCTCGATTTCTGACATCATCTCCCAATGAATGACAATTGTAACAAGCAAATAAGAAGACAACTGTAGTCGAGACGAAGAAAACTACAAGGAAGAGGCTTTTTAAGAGGCGTAAAAGCCATCGAAGACTGAAGTAAAAGACTGCTCTAGTGACTCAGATTGCTAGCCTTTCTAGAGTAGGGTTTCCAATCCCGCACCAATCTCAGTCCCGCGGGATTTCGGGATTGTAAGGAGCCAATCCCGCGGGATGGGCTCCTTACAATCTGACTGACTAAACTCTTCAAAACGTTAAATTTTTTTGTCAAAAAGAAAAAGCTGTGCCTTTTAGTAAGGACTGCTTTTGTTACATGAATTAGTCTTTATCTCGAATTCCGCTCACCAATTGTAAAGTACTTCAAAGACACATCTCAATTAGGGGCTATCGTTACGTACGAAAAAGGGCACTTTAAAAAAGTCCAATGCGTCTTAACAAAGCATCGCTCGTATGGGATAAGAAAATATTTTTTCGCAAAAGATAATGGGCTTAAAGAAAACGCGTGATGTGGCTCTACTGCAGTTGGTTTTACTGAGATTGAATAGTTGTAGACATTTATCAAAAGATCCCCTCAAACTTCAGCACCTTTTAAAATAGATTTTTCTTTTCTTATGAAGATCATGTTAAGGGCTTTTGCTCATGAATTTCAAATTTCGGACTAAAACGATGTCTATTTGAATTGTATATTACTCTACCCAATACACCTTGCCTTGCTGCTTTATTAACGTTGGTTATTACATCAGTATACTTGACAGCAGATTGTGAACACTGACTGGGTCGCAGTCTCAAAAGTTTTTCACTAATTTCGCTAATTTTACCTCTCACTTTAAAGAGACAATCATAAACTTGAGCAGCTTAACGTACTGCACTCTCATGCAAGTCATCTAGTGTTTCGTCCAAGTTTCTGTCACCTCTTTTAGAGTCGTACCGAATATTGAAGATCGCTCAGCTAATTCATCCAACATAATTTTTTCAAGGTACCACCCACATTTATATTATTAGCTTCACGGTGACAAAGACATCAACAGGCTCTTCCTACAGGTTTCCCTCCATAATTTATAAATAAGCAGAGCATAAACCAAAATTGTCATGTTTTTCATTGCTTTATTCTTCGGAAAAAAATATTGTTCACTTTTAGTAAGTTAGAGGTTTCGAGTGCATTCCTTAAGTTTACAGAAGCGTTCCAGCATTGCATGCAGGCTTACTCAAGCGGATTTTTCACAATGTAATACACTTTCTCTCTTTTTTTTTTTTTTTTGAAGCCCAATTTTCTGGTTTTCAATATTTAGTGATGGTTTTCGAAAGGGCTTATAATTTTTACGCATTTTCGCAAATGCTGAACGTATGAACACTGAAACCTCGAATGCCAATACCTTCTCAGAAAAATATACTCTTTTTTTTATTGTTTTCATGAAGAGAAGGAGAAGGGGACACGGTAGGTCAAATGGAATTTTTTAAATGATTCAAGTAATAAAAAAATCGAAAAGTGTGCCATATTTTAGTTAAGTTGTGTGCTAACACCATGGAAGCAAGCCACTGCCATGCTTTACCTTGCAGGGAATTTCTGCAGCCCTTTTATTTCTACTATCACTGTTAGAAAAATCATAAATGTTTTATTCTTTTAATTTTTTAAATTTTAAGTACAAAAAATAATTCAATAATTTAAAACGATGAATTAACTTAAAGCTGAAACTTTCTTATTTGCATATACATAATATTTTTCATTTCATTGACAAATTTGGTGCAACATTTGACTTTTGATTTTAAATTACTGCTTTGAGGGTGCAGTGGGACATGTTGATGGGGGTACAATGGGTCAGTGTCAAACTCTACCTCCATCAATATTGTCCACTATAAAGTAAAATTATTAAGTAAATACACTATAAAGTACTAACACGATGAAGTAAATACATTTCAGAAGACAGTAATTTAACATTTAATTATTAATAGTCATTGATTTTAACGATGTTTTATTTAGGCAACGTTTAAAATGAAATGCAACTAAAGAGTGTATTATACAGTTGAATGTTAATCTGAATACATTTTTCCAAGTTGTTGTGTCTCCAAACACACAATAACACTGAAGCTATCAAAACCTATGGCTTATGGAGGTTCATAAAACAACAAATAAACGTTTATAATTTCATGAAGATTTCCGATGTTTGTTCAATAAAAAGTGAAATTTATTATCTCTTACATTCTATCCTTCTCATTTTATTTTTCCTTAAATGTTTAATTTATTGCTACTTTATTATTTTCAATGCATCAAGCATTATTTTGCAAGGAGTTTTCAACTTAAATGTGCTTAGACATTATAACATTTTTCATGTTTTGTTATTTAAAAAAGATTTTCATATCTGCAATGTACTATTTATATCTCAATCTATATTTTAGAATAATAATATGTTGTATAGCTCATTTTTAAGAGCCTTTCTCAATGTCCCACGGTACTCCATGCTCTGTCCCGTTGCTCCCACAAGGGGAATGTTTTACAAAAACTGAACAATTACGGATTTCAGGTTTTATTTAAATTATTTTGAAACTGCAGTTCTTTAAAAAGTAATGCAAGAATAAGTAATGCAAGAATAGCATTTCAATTTTTCTTTTTGATAAGTATACTAATTAAAACTGCCACAAAACTAGCTATTTACAAAACTTTCTCTTTTCTTGGCTTCTTTAACTACAAAGAAATAACTACCCCTTAACAGTTTTCCTAAATACTTTCTAAAAATTTATTTTTAGTAATTATCTCATACCTGAAAAGGCAATCTAACTCTTAGTCCAAGAATTTAGTTATAACGAAAAGTAGTGATCAGAAGAGGATTCAATATTTACGGGTAAAAAAGGAATATTAATTAAAAAAAAAAAACTCAAACACGTTTTTAGTAATTATTTAACTAAAATACAACATTATTTATGCATCGATTCAACAAGAAACATTAATTTTCAATAAAAGTGAATAAAGTTAGAAGCATTAGAATTCAAACTTTTTGGCTTGAATACAAAGCAACAAAAACAGAAATGCATGACTAGAGACACTCTTAAAAATCTTGATTCTAAGCCTTTGTTCAAATTTCTTCCCATTGTGTACCAAACACAATTTGAAGAGAAATATGGTTCCGTGAATTCGACTCAAATGTACTATCTCTCTCTCTTTTTTTTGTGTAACACTGCAAGTCTAGAATAATGTCATCACACGAAACATATTTGACATCGTCTTTCTTGGATCTTAAAAAAAGAGAACTTCGTCTTAACATACGATATTGCAATGGCGTTTGTTCTAGGCACTTGAGCGTCTGACCAGCATCCGGTCGTTAAATAGAAATTGAAAGGGTACCTTTTAAGTCCTTTTACAAGTTGGGGTTTATGAATTAAAATATGGGTTGTCGTACAGAAAAGGCTGTTAATTAAAAAGAGTCAATCAAGGAATTTTCACCAAGGAAATATAAAAATAAACGTCTTCGAAAGAAATATTAAAGACACACAATTAATTTCACACACAAATCAAAACTTTCATGCCTGACGTATTATGCTTTTGAAAGAAAAATAAACCGTAGATTTTGCATCGAAAAACAGTAGACTTTTATATCAAAAAAGAGAAGAAAACTAGTAGATTTTACATTGAAAATACTTTAGGACAAAATTTTTTTAATTAAATTTATTCGGTTCAGCATTTGACATCATGATATTTGAAAACTCACTCAAAATGAAAACAGAATTTTGTTTAAATACTTCTGAGTTAAGGCTTTAATGAAAATTAATACATATTTTATTTGCTAGCTTTAACAAAAAAAAATGAAAATTTAACAAATGAAAAAAATTTAATTTCCAACACAGATTCAAAAATACCGCATGTTTCATCTTTTTAATTAATAAAATAATTTTGCACTTGAATCTGACCATTGTTAATAATTACCGACATGATCGTTAAAACTTTTTAATGATATAAAACATAATGGAAAGAAAAATCTGATTTGGGTTAGTTTTTCAAATTTTATCACTTTCTGTCACGCATAGTGATGTGGATCGGGTAAATACCCAGTGGATAGGTAAATATTTTTTGGGTATTTACCCAAGTATTCACCCAAGGCCTGGGTAAATACCCAAAAACTGGGTATTTTACAAAAAAAAATGCAAAAAGTGAATGGGATTTTTTTTTTTTAAATCTAAATATGAAATAATTGGTAAAACTGATACATATGTGTATTACACAGTTTATAATATTTTTTATTGAAAGACTTGATGAATTTATGAAAGAAACATGCCGTGAACCAAAGAATCTTTCCTTTCAATGCCATGATTGGAGAAGTATTAGGAACTCAATGATGAACTTCAGGATTTCAAAATCACAATCTAGGTTAGTCATATACAAAATGGAAAAAAAAGGAAGCATGAGAGATTTTTGAAAGAAGAAACTCATGTTAATAAAAAGTATCCTAAAGTATACTTTTTGACATGAAGCAAAAACGTGTAATAAACATTTTTTTCTTTCAAACATAATCACTTTTGAAAGATATAAATATCTTTGTGCTTAAAAATAAAAGCAAATAATACATGATGTGCTTTATAATGTTGTATTATTTGCTTTTATAATCACTTTTATTTTAGGCTCAAAATTTCTTCTTCTTAAAATACTTATTTTGCAAGGTCCATTCTTCAGAACAACTTGGTTTTGTTTCTTTTTGTTTTTGAATTTTAAACGTTTCTGTAATATTATGTCTGTATATTATGTGTGCTATATATATATATATATATATATATATATATATATATATATATATGGTAGAATCCATTTCAATTCAACAAGGGCTGTAACATGATGGTCTCAGATTTTTTTGAATTTAATATATGTTAATATTCATAAAAAATTAAGAAATACGATTTTTTTTTTTTTTTTTGTTTTGCCAAAAAAATTTCTGGGCCGAGATACAGGCCGCCAAAGATGGCGGTCCTGTCATTGATTTCTCACTTGGGATTTTCGTAAAAATCTTTAAAGTTCATTATCTCAGGAATGGTAGAATATCTTTTGTTGCGGTTTGTTTTACCTAAAAGTTTTTTTTTTTTCTTGTTTAAAAACATATGCTACATTTTGAAATGTGTGCTTTATTTTTTTTCCACAGTCTTTTCAAAAAAAAAATTTAAATAACGTTTTTGATTTTTCTCAAACATGTCAATTTCAAAAATTTTCTTTTTTTTTTTTTTTTTACACTTTATTAGTACCACTGAGCACTACGTTCCCTGAAAAGGAGAGCTTCCACTTTTTATTTAACAGATTTTAGAGGCATTTGAAAAAAATGAGGGTTTTTAAGGAACTCTTTACATAGTTGCAGACCTGAAAATTCAAAAGTAAAAATTCCGCAACAAGTGGCCAGAAAACACTTTTAATTAGTTTATATAGCGAAATTTTTCATTTTGAGTCACTACTTTATCCAGGAGTTTTATTTTTTATGAAAACTAGAACGCGGTCTCCAGCCGATTCGCTGTTTTCATATCCTGAATAAAATGGCGACTCAAAATGAACGGGTTGTAGCAGTTTTTAAAAATAATTTGAGTTAAATTATTTTTTAAAACGGGAAAAAATTATACTTAAGAGTGAAATCGGGAGACAGCCTAAAAAAGAGGACAGCTTCCGAGAAAAACAGAAGATTCGGCGGACATGAACTTACATAATGAGCATTCTAAACGAACAATGTTGGTACTCAAAGACAGCTAAGCCAAGAGAAGGTTGAGGAGCGATATGACAACAATGTTCGAACATACTAAAAAGCAACATTCAATATTATTGCTCTTATCAGCAGTAAAGCATAACAACACAGCTGTTTTGCTTATTATATTGAGTTTAATATTAATTTAAGAAAATTTTTTTTTTGGGGGGGGAGGCCTACTCGCTGATAATAAATTAAATACAATTTAAAAAATGAAATATCAAAAACGTTTGTAAGAGTGAGAACAAATAAAGTGGTTTAAACCGACAGGGATTATCCGGAGTTGCATTAATATAACGGGCGTGTAAATAATTCCTTGTTGTTACTTACGAAGTGGGGACAGACGCAATGTTTTGTAACCAAAATAATTATGCTGGTAACTACAATTTTGTACCTGGGAAGTACAGAGCACTATATCTCTCCTTTTTCAAAATCAGGATCTAAGTTTATATAATACAGCGCCCTTCATTTCCATCGTACAGAACTGAAGACAATCAAAAGGTAGCTAACTAAACCAGAAATAACTGGAAAATGTTCACCGACCCGAAATTTTACAGGAAAATTTTTTGCTGATTTTGCATTGAGTTTTGATTTATAAATTCCCTAAATCAAAAATTGTAGTACCCCAACGCCTCGACCGCGCCACTCTTCATTCCTACAGTATTACCACCATTAATCCCTTTCAAATGCATTCTTTAATTTCTTAACAGTGTATGCATTAAATATATAAATCATTCTTAGGCTTTCAATTGTTGTGATTCAGTTATCTGTGTCCCAAAACCTACATCGATTCCCATTAGAAAATGCATTAGTCATACACCACTTACGAAGCTGAACGAACGTTTCAAACATGCGAGCAGCAATAGTTCCTTCTGAAAGACGTAAGAAAGACTTAGGAATTAGGTTTTTTAGAATTATTTTACTGCATAAAGAATCGAGCGTTAAAATACGTATTTTATAGTTATAGCGGAGGGATTTGAGTAAATATAATCCAAATACAATTGTATTAGAACTATTATTTAAAAGCTATTGGTTTTCGGGCAATTGAATGAAAAGATTACTGCCTATCTTTACTAATAATAAAGCTGAAAGTCTGTCAGGATCTCTGTCTGTCCGGATCTCTGTCTGCAGGATCTTTGTGACACGCATAGCGCCTAGACTGTTCGGCCGATTTTCATGAAATTTGGCACAAAGTTAGTTTGTAGCATGGGGGTGTGCACCTCGAAGCGATTTTTCGAAAATTCGATGTGGTTCTTTTTCTATTCCAATTTTAAGAACAAAATTCTCATAAGATGGACGAGTAAATTACGAAATTATCATTACGTGGAATCGTAACATGGGCACAAACCAATTGGCGAGAAAATTCACCATACATTATTTGTAAATATACAGGCGAACCAAAAGACCTTTTGATTTTCTATTACGGGCAAAGCCGTGCGGGTACCACTAGTAAATTAATATTACAGAGATGTTGTTGGAGTTTGTTTTAAGGCGTGAAAATACTCCTTGAATTTCTTAAAGATGTGAAATTCGTTTTGGAGGAGGGAGTACAATATACCAAAACAGTAAAGACCATTATTGGGATCAATTCCATAATAATAATAATAATAATAAACTTTATAAGGATGGGGGGAAGGTGGGAGGGAAAGAAAAGATGTATACTATTCAAATTTTTTAACCATGAGTAGGTTTGACGTTTTGGATTTTCAAAATATAAATAATATTCAAATGTAATATTTTCAAAATTTAAATTGATTCCCCTCTCCCCCCCCCCCCCCCCCATTTTCTACGATGCTAAAATTTTATTTTAGATACAAAGCTTGACAATACGCAACTTGACTAAATTGTTGAGGCGTGTTTTCTATTTTCAACGCTTGAAATACTCTTGTAAAGGCGTAAAATATGTCTCTGACTATATAGATAAAACTTTACATGCATAAGAATTTATGTTATTTTAAAACCATAAAACTGAGAACACACAAAATGTTTGCTCTTTATACAATATTTTAATGAATAATATTGAAATGAATAAAATAACCATGCGCAACAACCAAGCTTGCTAAGACAAAATTAGGCAAGGCACTACAGGAGCCTTAGGAGCCTACATAGAGGAGTTGATTCTTTAGAAATACATGAAACATCCACTCCTGTTTGTGAAAATTGCAACACCACGAAGGACTTACGCGAGTGAGCTGAAAATTGCATGAAATATAAAGTAGGGCATGATATTCAAATGATTATTTGTTTCACTTCATGCCGAGTCGTGTAGCAGCTCTTATTGCGGCGAGTGGTGGCCACACAAAATACTAATTTCTATTTATTTTTATTGTTTGTTTGGTTTGAAAATGTAATCATTTATTTGTACCATTACCACTAACTGTGTATTAAATTTCATTCAACTATGATGCTTCCTTCATGGTGTTGCAATTTTCACGAACAGGAGTGTATTTGCATTGCTCAGGACGCATACAAGATAAAAATCAAGACAAGGTCGCATAAGCCGGGGCAACTTATGAATCTAGTATTATTCATAACTCATGAAGAAACGTAATGATTGCAGTAAAAATATTTTTTCAATATATTTTTAAATCATCCAAATAATTTTAACTTTACAATCGAAGAAAAAGAAAGCAAAATAAGATCATAATGTTTAA
The DNA here is from genome assembly GCF_026930045.1 of Uloborus diversus. Lineage (NCBI taxonomy): Eukaryota > Metazoa > Arthropoda > Arachnida > Araneae > Uloboridae > Uloborus > Uloborus diversus. The sequence continues at coordinate 71,061,569 of NC_072733.1, forward strand.
AACAGCGGTTTTATGACTTGGGGGAAGAAAGTTATTCCTGATTTTATATATATATATATATATATATATATGTATTAGGGTGGTCCTTATTTTTGAAGTTGCAGATATTTTACGCGACGCCCCTTCAATTTGTTCCATTATGCAAATAAATGATCCCTGCAAAATTTTAAGTCAACCCATGAATATTAACACGTGCCCTAAGGGCCTCTTTTTTTGATTTTCAAAGAAAAAAATGCGTATTTTCTCACTTTTAGGGGAAAATATTCTAACGTTTTATATTAAAGTAATTTTGAACCTCAATAGGTGCTTCTACTTGCAGACTGACCATTCCCTCACTTACATTCTGTAAAATTTTACATGTTACAGAGGGTTCATATACACAAATGGCCTTGGATCAGGTAAATCGCTCTTCTGCGCTCGATCCAAACTAAGCGACAGGGAAACATTTCTTTCCACCAAGACAGATCCAAGGGATTCTAAAGGCTATTAATGAATGGCCCAAGTCATTTATGAATGATTCTTTGGCAACAACAAATTGCTTCTCCAAGCTTTGGGGGGGGGGGGTGTGGATTTACAAATTTTCCTGTAACTGTAATAGGTGTGGCAAATAGGGTCACTAGGTTTCAATGCTATAAATATAAGTGATGGAAATTATATTTTAATTTTCTGTTCTTTTGTTATAAATATAATTAAATGTTTATGAAATTTTTAATTTTTGAAATAAAAATTTCGAAAAATTCTCGATTACTCTAACATAAAAATGTTCTATATTTTCAAATCTAGGATACAAATTTAAAATATTCCAAATAGGAAGAAGGTAAAAATCTATACTTTAAATTATTGTTCTTCTATTTCAGTACATAGTCCATTATTATCATCAAATTCTTCTTGCGATTCACAAGATTCAGAAACCGAAATGAGAATCTATCCTAACCTGTTGAATTTTTTTTCTGCATCTGGTCTACCACAACGCAAAAAAGCTTGACAACTATTGATTTCTGCTCGCTTTTCAGCACTGTTAGAGAAATGCCATATTGGGGATATAACTACTGATGTTCGTATATTAAACAGCCTATGTAGATGCAGTAAATTTAAATCCAAATGGCCTTGTGATCAATCTTACATCCTTCAAGAGAGCAAGAGAAAATCTTAGAACTGTAAAATCAAATTTTATGAACCTAAACTAAGGTTTTGTAGTTATTCACTGGGATACAAAGCTACTTCCAGATGTAACTGGAAAAAGAACGCCGATAGGCTTCCGGGATAGCTTCAGGCCCCAATGTTGAACAGTTATTTGGAATTCCTGAGATACCTTCAGGTACTGGACTTGAAATGTTTTCAGTTGTATGTGATATCTTATATGATGGCTCTTTATTGCTAACTGTTCAAACTGTAGTGTTTGATACAACGGATTACAATAAGGGCCGTATAAATTGATCATGCAAATTTTTAGAGCAAAAACTGAAAGGTGATATATTACATTTGAATTGATATCATCATGCACTTGAAATCTTACTGCAGAGTGTGTTTTTAAAGAAGTTCTTGCCTTTCTTAGTTCTAGACCCGATGCTCCATTATTTAAGCGCTCAAAAAAATTGCGCAAAGATCTCCATCATTCAGAACCTAAAATGTTTCAATCGGTCGCATACCACCTTAATTCTAAAAGACGATGTTGATAACACATTCTTGCTCTTAGAAAGCGGAATTGAGAAAGATATTCCCCTTTAAGATTACAGATAATTCTCATAACTTGTAATAATATTTCATGGTGCAGTCCCTCTTAGAGGGATATGTTTTCGGCGCAGCTTATCCCTGAGCCAGATGGGTGGCAAAAGTAATTTATTGTTTGAAAATTTATATATTTAAGAAATAATTAAAAATGACCTTACATGAAGAGAAAGAATTTAAATGCTGTTTTACTGTTAAATGCTGTATGAAGATATGGTTTTTCGCTACTAACCCCATCGAGGCTTCTTTAAATAATATAATGTGTCTAAACAAACTAGCAGCGTACAAACACGATGACAAACATGCAGCAGAAGCAGCGATTGGAAAATTCATAAACCACTTATGGTATTTAGGGGATGAACTAGTAGCTTTGCCCGCATTGGATGAAGGAATTAACTTTGAAGATAGGAAAAGACTACTCTAAAAGTGCTTGCTGATAAGGAAGACGTGTCTGATGACTGTATAAAATATTTCAGATAATAGTAGATGATTTGGAATACTTTCTTAGAAAATCTCTCCCTCTTTATAGAATCAATTACAAGTCAATAAAACTGTTTGATAAGTTACAAACACCAAAAGATGTTTTCTTACTTGACCCTGATTCATGGCAAAATGATGGAAGCTATTTAGAAGGAAGAGAGATCGCTAAAATGCTGAAAGTTGTGAATGATGCAACTGAAGGAGGAGCACAATTAATCGAAGAATTTCACAATCAATTTACCAAATATGAGTCACAAAAGCAATTTATTTTACAGACAGTCCAAGTTCATCGGGGGGGGGGGGATGCACACAATCGAGATACATTGAGAAAAGCGTACGATTAAGGTAAAGTTTCCAAAGCATTATTTCATTCTTATCCAATGTAAAATCTTTAAATCATGCAAAGTAATTCAAAGAATTCATTTTAGTGCTACCTCTGTCTAAAAATATTTTTCTAATCTAGGAGAAAAGATGCACTGGATCTAAAGTAAAAAGTCGAAGATTTGTGAGAAAATGATCAAAAGTGTAACGTCCTAGGGGCACGTGTTATTATTGACCGATCGAGTTCAAATTTTGCACACGTTACTTTTTATCATAGTGTCACAAAACTAGGAGGCGTCACTTGTTGAATTCCGAAAAAAATATTTTTCCATATAAATAAGGACCACCCTAACATATATATATATATATATATATATATATATATATAGTAACTGCAGTAAAGTGTACGACACACATAACAAATAATTGACATTCATACAATACGTTTTGAAGGCAGAACTACACTTAAGAATGATTTCAAATGCTGACCGATGCAAGAAAACATCGTTTTCTTGCATTCTCATTTTCTAACGTGAAAAAAATCGCTGTTACTACCTTTTCTTTTAATTTTTATAACGTTGAAAAAATTACATAATTATACAGCACGTTGCATAAGAAACTTAAAGTAGAAAATTTAGGTTTCCAAAATATTAAGATGTTTGAAAAATCTATTGATAATACGACCCATAAGGCCCAAAACCTTATTTATTTGAGACAATTTAATTCAGAAATTCCCGGTTTTAAAAAAAAAAAAATCTTCTCAATGCTGGAAAATATTTTCCTCGAAATGTTAGTTTTTATACAATTGAGCAGTTGAGAGCAAAAGTGGAGAAGTCATTTTTTTTAAATTTGTATTTACACCACCAGAAATGTACCTCATTCTACAGTGGGCGGCCAAATTATTAGGAACACTTCTCAAATTCTCTTATCTTCAAGTTTAGGCTCACTTTTTGAAGAAATAAACTACGAACCACATTTTTTTTTTAAATTCTGAATTGCTGCTGGTATCATTATTATTGTTTTTTAGCAGTGGCAACTCCACCTGTTTGCGTCATTTTACAAATATTTGAGGTTATTCCAGTTTTAGTCTCTAGTGAGAAAAAACTGCTGTGTTGTCGTGAGGTTATATTAAGGATTCCAGAATTATTTCTTCGAAAGTTTTGGTGTCTGCTATAGTTAATACGTAATAATAAAGCAATGTCACTACAGTTTACGATTTAATTTCAATATTTAATTTATACTGCTGTTTGATATGGTCAAAACTTTTTTTAAAGAATGGACAAGGCTTCAAACATGTCTCCTAGAAAGTGTAGGGAAATACGAGCATTGCTACTTCCCTCCACGCATACCCAGAGAGTTATTGTAAGTATAACAGGTGTTTTTAGGTCAGTAGTAGGATATATCGAAACTAAAACTGCCCAAAACATGCCACTGGAAGTGGATCATTTAGGAAAATGTGTCAGAAATCAGATCACCAATGCTCGTACCGGCCACAGGTAGTGATATTTCCCTCAAAAATCGCAAAAGGAATGTAGTCCGTCTTACTTATGAATGAACAGGGTATTGGAGTTTCCAACAAGACTGTGCGGAGGCAATTGGTCAAAGAGTAAAAAAAAAAAAAAAACCCACGCCGCAGCGAGGCTGAGAAAAAGCTTATACAGTGGGCAAAGGCATGGAATTGTGTAAGTACTATTTGTAAGTAGTGCTATGTTTTTAGGCATGCTTTTCCGACGACTCCACTTTTAGCATTTTGGTCGAAAAAAATTCCTTTTACCAGTGCCCCCCAGGCGGCGTGCAAATCCACCTGGGGGAGCTATTTCATCAAGAATGTTTTTTAGAGAGTGATAACCGAAAAAGTATATATCTCTGATTCTACGGCTGGTACAAGGCGCACTGATGCGTTTTCTTTCACATTTGTCTACTCGATCTGCTTTCAGTGGTTTTGGTCAATTTTAAGCTTTTAATGCCTGCAACTACTTACTTAAAAACCCTTGTTAAATTTGCAATAGCTTTTTTTTTAGAAATGTAAGGAGGGAGTGGTAATGCTTTTATCTCTCTACATGTTCTAGGGGACGTGTCTGAAGCCATGCCCATTCTTAAAAAAAGTTTTGAGAGCATCAAACAATAATACGAATCAAATATTGAAGTTTAATCGCAAAATGTAACAACATTGCTTTATTTATATGTGTTACTTACGTATTGATAATAGCAGACATCAAAACTTTCGAAGAAATAATTCTAGAATACTTTACGTAACCTCACGACAACACACACAGCAGTTTTTTCTCATTAGGGACTAAAACTGGAATAACCTCAAATATTTGTAAAATGACGCAGTTTGGTATTGTTGCCACCTTCTAAAAAACCATAATAATGATATCAGCTGCTATGCAGAGTAAAAAATTTAAAAAAATGTGGTTCGTGGTTTATTTCTTCAAAAAGTGAGCCTAAACTTGAAAATAAGAAAATTTGAGAAGTGTCCCTAATAATTTGGCCACCCACTGTACTTCATGTGAAAGTGGTGCAAGGTTATCGTAGAGGTTATCGTAGAACGGAACAGCAGTGGTGTTATGTACAAAACCTTGTTTTATGGACTTCATTTTTCCTCTCAGCTGGGGTGGGGGGGGGGGGGGAACAATTATAGGGGGCAGACAGAAAACCTATTTCTACTCTAATATTACAAATATGATCCCCCCCCCCCTCTCGAGTTGTGTGCTTATATTTTAATAATGACCAACCACTAAAATCAATGCTGGAAAAACCCGTGTTCTGGTTCGAGATTTTCCAGTGTTTTGTGCTCTTCTGAACTTGGTTCCGGAAGATTCTCGGAAAATACAAAATAATGTCCAAGCAGTATTTCACTGAGAAAAACTGGTTTGTTTAGACACCAAAAAAAGGTTGGTATAGTTTGATGGCAATGCTTGAAAGATTTTTAGGGAAAGAAGCAATAATTTTTAAAAGCACTTTTTTTTTTTTAAGAATAAAAAAGTTTGCCTAGTTTAGAATTTGAAACACTGTGGTAGCAGGTTTTAAGACAGAAAATTTCACCGAAAGAGTTTGTTTTTATTATTGGATAGCTGAACCAAGAATTTGCTGATATGAAATGTGTTCTGGTCCAAAGCGAGCGAAATGTCACCTCAAAATAAAATTAACAAAATAAAACCGTGTTTTGACTTTTTTTATTTTTTCCAAAAAATTATGAAATGGCGCACTTACTAAAATAAAATGTTTCATGTTAGAAGAAAATATTTAATAAACAGCTTTGCTCTCAACTGGAATGTTGCTAAAAATTATTCTTTTTTTTTACACATTAGCGGTAAACTGTATTTTAGAAAAAATGTAATAGTATTTAACTGAACACTAAGAGCAATTAAAATAAATCACACTATCACAGAAATCGCTCAGTAATACAGTGAAGTAGGAATAAAACTTCCACGAAGTTTTCCATTTACAAATCTATACAAATGAAGCAAGCTTAAAATCTAATTCTATAATAGCGAGGTTTTTTTTTTTTTTTTTGTTTGTTTGTTTTTTTCTCTTTTTTACATAATAGTCATTGTTCCTTTGTCAAGAAAAGTTTGCTAATGATCTAAATTCAGAACGAACCTGGTTTTTGTGTTATTGGTTTATTTTTCTAGAGTGCAAAATGCTCAAGAATCATGGTTGAAAATTGAAATCAATCGATGGAATCTTATCGGTTTATTGTTTTGGAATGTTAACAGCTCAAAAGAGTATAATTAATTATTTATAAAAGAATCCTTATTTGATTAATTACATTTTCTCGTGAAATTTTACTTCTTATAAGTTTATTCTTTCATAACGCAAACAGCTCAATGAAAAATAAACAATAAATAAATAAATAAATAAATAAATAAATAAATAATAAACTAAAATTTCACCTAAAAACATACAAACACGCGATTTCCGACAGAAATCGAAATCTATCAATTCGCAGTACTTCTTATTGATTTGATCTGAGAAGTTTGAAATGATTGCTTTATAAACTATTATGTTTTAATAACTAAGTGTATTATTTCCTTAAAGTATACAAAAATTAAAAACATCAAAATATGAGCTACTCTGCATTGACTTCAAAGCGATCCCACTCACATACTAAATATAATAGAAAATGAAAAAGATCTTTGATGCTTTTGATTTGAGATCTAAATACATAATCGAAGAACTCTAAAATAATAGGACTTTTATGGAATCTGGAAAAGGATTTTATTGAGCTCTACAATATCAATGATTTGAAAAACTCTACAAATTATACACTTTGCGCTAAACGCCTCTTAAACCACAACTGTAGCGAAAATTTATCTGGCTAGATAGTTTAATACAAAAAATTATGGATTTATTTTATTATATTTTCAAAATTATTTAAAACCAAAGGCCGATGTTTCTGTTAAAAGTTTTTGCGATTCAAGCAGTAGTTGCTTATTTCAGATAAAAATGTTGAAAGGAATTAACAACAACTTGAACTGTCTAAAAGTAGTGTAGCTGCTTTTAAAAATTTAACCTCAAAGCAACTTATGACTGCTTTAATTGTATCTCAAATGTAAAAATCTGTGCTAAAATTATTTATTAATGATATTTGCAAGGAATTTTTTATTTTTTGGATAGATTCATTAAAATAGTCTTATATGGGCCAAGTGAACAGCCAAAGAAAACGGAGTAAAGGAAAGTTGAACAAGACCGGGTAGGCGCGGAAGACCGGCAGGTACCGACAGTTTTGACCAAATTGCAAGCTGTTGGAAAACAAATAAAACTAGTTGCAGATAGCCTTCATGTTCTATTGAGATGGAAAAAAAAAAGGGTAAGAACGCCAACGATCTGAAAATTAGGAATCGAAAAAGTGTCCATGTTTGCTGGAAATATATTGCTCCGTAGTTATAATTCGGTTGAAGGTTTATTTTAGGCAAAAGTTCCAAGTTCAATACTTGACAATACATCTTCAACCCAGTGGCGCAGCGAAGGGAGGGGGGGGAGGGTGAAAACACTCCCCAGAGTCATGGTTTTAACATAAATGCAATTTCTAATACAGTAGTTCATGCATATGAAAGAGCTATTTTGATCCAAAAAAAAACCCCTTCAGAAGGCATTTTTGATCAAAAACCCCTCCAGAAGGTATTTTTCATCAAAAAAACCTCCCTCCAGGAGGTATTTCTGGCTGCGCTAGTACTTCAACGTGTTATTTTGAATCATTACTTGATTTTGAGCTACGTTTGGAATATGATGCGAATTCTTTTCTGCTGAATATTGCAGTCGGGAAAAAAAAACCTGGGCAGTGCATAAAGATCGAAGATTAATGACAAGACTCGACAAGCACAGATAGGGAAAACGAGAACTCAACCCTATTTCTAACATAAATCCGAACTAGAGATTAAAAAGCAAGAAAAACAAACAAAATAGAAAAAAAAAGTTGTTCTTCCTTCTTAGTACAATCGAAACTTCTTATCAATACAAGAAAAAACTTCTGACAGCAAACGAAAATGGAAAAAATATTATTTTAGTAAATCATAAGGCAAATGTACGAAAAATGCAACGCTATGCAAAACCATTCAAAGAACATCTAACATTTTTGAAATTTCTAAACCTGTATATATTTTGTTAAGTGAAATGCGAAAAATGTGTGTCGTTTTTATTTGTTCCTCTTTTCGGATTAACATACGTTGAACGTAAAATCTAAACATAGCCGAATGCAAGTAAAAAATAACTAAAAATAACTAGCTTAAAAATACTAAAAAGGTGCAATTATTCGTTTGTCTTTATGAATAATTTATTAGCAGTTATCATCTACTGCCAGATGGGTGAAAGTCCCATATCAATGCTTGGCAATTATGGCAACCCAAAATAAGGTACATTATTTTAATAGTAAATATTGTTGAATGAATGAAAGACTTATTACTTAATAAATATTTACGGAGGATGGATTTTTTTTTCTAGTTTTAATCGAATGAAAGCGTATTTTATAAATTTTCCCGATGATTACCGGCGTTCCTTTTTCGATTTACGTTTTGTGATTACAATCATCAAAAAATAAATTTTTGAGAACAGTTTCTAAAATCATTATGGACTATTTATGTTTCTGAAATCATTATGGACTATTTATAAGTCCCTAACTAATTAGAAAATTCAAGAAAGTTTTCTAAAAACGTTGAAATAAATTCATCACATTTGATTACGGAGAAAAAATAGCAAATTAAGTGCTGTTGAAAATTGATATTGTCAGCTTTTATCATATAAAAATAATTCCATTATCATAAAACAGTCGAAATTTAACAAATTATTAAATCGAATAATTATCACATCAAATGAACCCCCTATACTGACCTCTAAAAACACTTAATTCACTAAAATTATTTTAATAATGTCTCGCCCTGGTAAAAAAATTCTGGCTACGCCCAGAGATTCAAAAGATAAAAATTAACCTAAATATTATATGCTGTTAACAAGTTTATTGAAGTTACAATATGTAACAAAAAAGAGATTTTTTGCTCTGTAAAAACATAAACAGAAAACTTGATTTTGCGCTTGATTTTCTAAAAATCATCAAACTATTTGGGAAAAACTGGTTAAGATTCAAGAAACTCATTTATTTCTGAAGAGAATGGTATATGGCAAGTGACAGAATATTAATTTTTGAAATTCAAGTGTCATGTCTCCTTTTTGCTGGAATTCACCCTCTTCAAATAAGTTTGTTAAAAACAAATCTGCTTTTTTGGTTCGAGATTTTTAAATGCCTTTCAATTTTTGCACGTGTGCTTGTGTTGTTATTTTTGATCTATGGGAGGGGGGGGGAGGGAATGGAGCATCCCAGTCTAGAAATTTTCCTATTAGAATAAGAACAACATACAACAGTACCTAAAATCTTGCAATGTAATAAAGACAGCAGACTCTAAATAAACCACAAAATAATGTCAACAGTTCCTCTAAAATTCTCATCAAATTGAGTAGGGTAGGGTAAGGTAAAATTGATCGTTTTTGTCCTTTTTTTCACATTCACAAAATTTTAATAACAACAAAATCAGTGTTTCATGCTTAATTATTTTTTGACATTAGATTCAGTCTGAACACAACTGTATAATAGTGATTTTAGGAAAGATTTTTAAATTAATTTAAAAATAAATCACAAAAGTTTTGATCCGTTTTGTACATCCCATTCACCCATGCTGTGGTGGTCATCATGCATAGATGATGTTAATTTAGAATACTGGCGTACCAGGTTATTAAGGAAGAAACTAATGAATAGAGTCAAAAATGTAACACTAAGCCCTTTAATTTTCATACTTTAAAATTAAAAAGTTGGAGCTGATTAAAAAATCGAAACATCCCGTATTTTTAGGACGTCAGGTTTTTATCAAAATATCAGTCCTCTCTTTTTTTGGGAAAGACATAAAATTCGTAGTTTTATACTTGGTTAAATTCTTTATTATATTTCCTCACTATCAACATGTGTGATTTGTCTTATAAATGAAATTGTAGATTTTTTTCTCTTTGTCTAACAGAACGCATTTTACAGGTAATATATTTTTTTTCATTTTGAGCAATTAGTCCTTATGTGGTATTTTATTTATCTGGCTTGGTAGAGGAAGAAAGAGGTGCTACAACAGGATTTAAATTTTATGGAGTAGATTCTTGTAGCACTTCGTTTTTCAGCGATATATTTTAAATTTATAAATGTGTTAATAGAGTGAGTTAAGAATAGTATCAAAATTTATTGAGTGTTGAGTTTTTTTCTTTTTAAATCTTTCTAAAAAAAAGATAAATTTGAAAGGAAAAAGGCTGAGCCAATCTATGATCCATTTTACATATCCACAACGAAACGAAATAAAAAGAAAAAAAAAATAGTTTTTTTTTTTAAACCTAACTTTTTTTAGCGGATTCACAAATGATGTCAAATTTTAGGGCGGGGGGGGGGAGGCGCGAAATTGTGACAAGAGGGAGGAAAGAGGTAACAAAAACACACATTTTGGTTCAAGTTTCGACATTTTTTAAAAACATTTATGTGATATTGCGTGTATGATAAAGGGAGGGGATAAGGTGAAGTGTGACTTTTTGAGACAAATGTGTGGAGGCTACTCAAATACAGTCGTATGTTGAAAAAATATGTGACATCATTTCTGGACAGCCTCAATCGCTTGTTATAAGAAAAAAAAACCTTTACTTTGCTACGTTATTTAATAAAATGTAAACGATTTTTAGAAGTTTATGAAGTCGTGAAAAGTTATTAGAAACCGTGAGATTTGCAAAGCATCATCTGCTAATAAAGTATTTTACTTCTGTATCCATATGAATGAGAGGAACTGTTCTGAAAATAAAAATTGTTGCTGATTAGACATGGGAACGGAAATTGGAACAGAAAACCTGAAAATGGGGGGGGGGGTTGGACTTTTTTTCGGGGGGTTTTCCGTTATTTCCACAAGGGGAAAATTAGAAAATTTTAACATTTCTGGCACAAAATAATGTGTCCAAAAGTTTATAATACTTATTTTCCAATGCTTTTCTAGTTTAAAAAGTTTTCTATGTTCAGTAACATATGAAAACAATAACTTTAACAATGCCAGCGGTAAGAAAATTATATCTCCTTGTACATCAAAGTATTATTTGCTGTTTTTTCTCAGTAAAACTGTTGTGTATATCAATATTATTAATTAGTGGAAAAGTTTAAGTAAAAATTTTACTATACTTTCATTTTATGGGTGTGTATATATGTATACACATATATATAATTGCATGGAACTCTAAAAGAAAAAAGGCAACTTTCGGTTAAAAATCTCATAATTAAAAAAAAAAAAGACAACTTCTGTCAAAAAATTTCATTGAACTTTTTACAAAAAATCACATCATATTCAAAGTTTATGGTTAAATGATGATGATGAGAATAATTTAGATAATGTTTGGTGTGTTATGAACAAAATAAGCTACTGGCTAACTTTTCAAATAGGCTTAAAAGTAGTTGGAGTATGTTCTGTTAAAAAGAAATGCGAATATTCATTGCATTTATATTTTTAAATACTTAACATTTTTTACGTTTTTTAAGAAAACAGAACTAGTAAGCTATGTTTTAAATTGTTAAAAAAAAATCGATTTTTTTTTCTTTCGTCTCAAAATTTCCGGAAATTTCGCATCTTTTGCTGACAAACTGCATAACATTGTTACAAACATGGGTTTAAATAATGATGATAAAAATGAATTGCGTTTGCAATGAGTTAAGTACAAACTGGCTAATTTTACCCCACGCCATCCTAAACAGTAAATGGTTGAGTTAATGAATGACATCAATATTAGAATAGCTACTGATTTATTTAAAAAATTTACACACAATGCATAGAAAGCAGTATTTGACCTAACAAACGAAAAAATAAATAAATAGTTCATGTCATGCTGCATTGATTTTCTGAGCTCAGTAGAAAAAATATTGAGAGTTAAAATTAAAATATAATAGAAATTTAAACTAATAGGAAATGTTGGGAAAGTGTTCTCTCCCGAAATCTTTTTTGAAACTGAATTAAATTTGAAGCTACTTTTGGGAGGGAAAGGTGTGGGATCTCTGCAACACATATTTCTAAAAACGAAATTTTTGACTATCGTTAGAGAAGTTATTGAGAGGGAAGATTTGAGAATCTCTCTTGGATAGTGTTTAAAATTGAAAAGTTAAAAGTCTATTTTTAATAGTTAAGTTAGAGAAGGGGTTGGGGTTCGGGAACCCTACACTGTAATTTTCGAAATTGGAGCCCAAAATATGCAATCTTAAGTCATCTTCGGTAACTTTAGTCTGAGGGGCGTGTTAATCGAGTGGTCTCACTGAGAATTCTCCAGAATGAAAGGAAAAAAAAAAAAAAAACGGAATGAAAGGGAAACAAAAAAAAAAAAAAAAAAAGAAAGAAAGAAAAAGAAACAAGCAATTTTAGGCTCTTTGGCCTCGTAAGAGGAGCAATGCTCATAAATAACATAAAATCCTCACAATGCAAAAAGATTTTTGTTTCCAGAAGGAAAAAAAACAAGCCTGCTAACCAAAGGAGCCAAAAATCTTTGGTACGTTTGTGGAAAAATAGCACTAATTATTGAACTGAATAATTGGATTATGGAAACCTTCCAATCCAACTTTAAAACAATCGTAGCTTTTGTTCTAATTAGTTTAGAAGCAATGAATAAACTTCATCTTACGCAGAAACAAGAGCACTTTTGAAAGGTATAAAGATTTAAATCGAGAAAGAATTTGTTCTTCTATTAGAGACTTCATGTTGATTATTTCATTTTAATAAGAAACAAGAAAATCGTCCAGAAAAAACGAGCCTAATTTTCTGTGTACCAAAATCGAATTATGTTATACATTTCACACATTGACGAATAAAACGTTAAATTTAAAAAAAAAAAAAGTAAATCAGGTGAACGATATCAAATTGTGTCTCTTAAGAGTGCTAAGCATTATCTTTCAGTTAGTTTTAACCATCAATATTTTTAATAGGAAAAGTTTTCAAGCAGTTTCTCAACCTGAAGCAAACCCACAACAGAATCTCAACAAAAATATTTCCCTGTAAAACAACTTCGGGACAATCAAAATAAATTCACAAAAAAAGTTTAGTTTTTTTTTTTTTTTTTCTGCTGCATGAAACTTGAATCGCTTTAAATTTACTGAATAAAAGTCACCACATAAATCACTGACTTTCAACAGTGCATGGATAATTTTATTTCTAAGAAAACATTCTCATGCAATACTGTAATTAGAGTACCATTGGGGGGGGGAGGTAGAAAACGAAAAGAAAAAAGGAAATTTAGGAGTTTCAAGAAAACCCAGAAAATTCGGGGTGAAAACTGAATGTTTTTGGACATTGAAAAGAAAAAAAATATTGTTCTATTTTCAGCAACATTTTTATTTTATTAAGACAGAAAAAATATCCTTTTTTAAAATGTAGGTTTAAAATTTAACTTTTAAAATTTAAATTAAAAAAAACGAAATTTTCCGCCCACTAAAATTTGCCACCCTAGGCGACGGCGCGGATCCCATGAGCTTGTCCTGGTTTTGTACTATTATAACTCCAGAAGGAGCAAAATTATTAGCAAGGAAGGACAAAAGATTGAAAGAATACTGGGAGAAAAATAAACATCTCTAGTCTCACACAATATTATGATGTGATATCATAAATCATTTACAGTTTGACACTATGGATTTAAAACATCTGCAGTTAGGAAGGGAAAGAAAAAAAAAATACTACTAGAATAAGGTAAAATACTTAAAGGTAAGGAAAAGTAGCTTATATCAAAAATAACTCTAGAAAGATTTAGCATTTTCTTTCTTTTTTTTTTTTTTTAAAGAGGGGAACGTAGGGAAAAAATGGAAGTAAAAGTAAATATACTTGAAGAAGGCAGAGGGGTGGGAGGAAGATAAATTCTAAATAGTAAATACAATGTAGGTAAATAGATGCACAACGTATTCGAATTGAAGCAATGCAAAACAAAATGAATCAACTTTTGAATTTTTTTTAATTGCACACAGGAGATCAGCAAGTAAAAAACTAATACTGAGATAGATATCGATTTGAAATAAGGGAATTTTCAATTTGTTTACTGTTATCACGTCTGTTTACTTTTGGCATTTAATACACGTACTCAAAAGAAACGGTCGCGCCATCTGTTGCAAAGCAAAATAAATAAAACATTTTTTTCCTTCTTAAATTTCATTAGCATAAAAATTGAAGCATTCCAAATGATGTTACTGCGTTCAATTGAATCGACAATATCTAAAACAGCAGTGCTCAAATTAAATTTTTAAGTGGTCAAATAACAAGATTTCAGACAGATTAACCCTTTAGTATAAAAATTCTTACTTTTAATAATTGTAATCAAACCATACGTCCATACCCAGACAACCACAAATATCTCAAAGACATCTAAACAGGTCTATAACATGTCCAGACGTCTTTTAGATTTCTTAGACATCTGAGCAATGTCCAAAAATGTCTAAATCATTGATATAGATATGTGGACATCCTAAGGATATCATGGTATCCCCAAATCATGGACATAGATATTTGGACATCCTAAGGATATCCAGGTATCTCCAAATCATGGATATGGATTTGTGCATGTATTCCAGAGATCTAGGCAGTAACATGTTTTAGATATAGATATTAGGATATCTTATAGATAACTACTCAATATCCCGTACGTTGCATTATAAATATCCACGAATGTCTACTTCCAGGATGACTTCAAGATATTTGACTTTTAGATCTGACCGGATTTGTTTGTATTCTGAATTCTGCGGCGAAATTATTTTATTTTGAAATTTTATAGAAGAAAAGTGATTTCTTTTTTTTCCCAATTCGTACTACTTTTTAAAAAAATCGAGTTGTGTGAAGTGAGAAAACTCTAACTTCTTTTATTTCTAAACTTTGTTGATATTTTTCAAGATCGCTTGTGACGATGCGGAGATTCAAGTCTGCTGACTTTTTTTTCTTTACGCAAGATTAAATTGATAGTGAAGGTGATATTCATTTCTTGATTTCCACAGGTGTTAATTTGTTTTTCAACGGAAGTTTGTAATGAAAGGTTAGTGATATGAAGAGTCAAAACTACAAGTTTAACCCTAACAAACTTTGATTCTGTGCGTGTACGGTTGGTCTGCATTTCTTCAATCTTTCATTCGTTGCTATTTGTTAAATCTTAAAAATCTATGTACAACTAGGCTAGGTACTTTGTTTTCTATGCTTGTGTTGCTTTGTTGTGTTACTTTGCTAGTAAATTATATTTAAACTCTTATAACTGTGATGAAAAATGGGATGCTAAAACTTAATTTTATAAGTGTCAACGTATCCGAATGTCCAATTTAATGATTTGTATTATGCTCAAATTTCTCCAAAAAAAAGTATATCCTTTTAATTAAATTGTTCAAATGCATACATTGCTCAAAATTAGGTTTGCATTAAAAAGATAAAGCAAACTCAATTTCCACAAATTCGAGTTTTCTCTCAATGTGTATTCAAATATCAAAGAGTCTGAATCTTTTCTTTAAATTGTATCAATTCTTTTGATTTGTAAAAATTGAAAATTTTGTCGTTGTGTTGTGATAAAAACCGAAAAACTCTTCGTCTTGCCATTCATATTATGTCTGATATCCTACGTATCATCATTTACATTAGTCCGATGTGTACTTTTATTGGTTTCTTCCTGTAGTTATGTTATCAAATATGTTAGAATTTTTTGTTTTATATACTTTACCTATAATAACTAATGTATTTATTTCATACTTCTAATTAAACCTCTCCGTATTAATCATGATTTTGTTTGATTTTCTGATTGTTGCACTTTAATGATATTACAGTCGAATCCAGAAAACTCTGCGGGACCAAGAAGTATTGTAGCTCTAAAATGCTGGGTTATTGGGTAGGCATTAAAAGTTTTTCATGCAAGTAGGGGAGCCCTGATGGGAAGTTATGCGTTTTTTCAGCATATGTTTGGTTATTTGGAAAATATAACGACATTATTTCCATTATTGATTGCCTGAATCTGAATAAAGATTTTCATTATTAATGTATGAATGTGTGTATAACCGTATGTTATAAGTCAGCAAAGTTTGAAATTCCTTTTTGGCAAATTAAGAATTTCACCTATCCAAAAGTTTAACCGGGCATCCAAGTTTTTTCATCTTGCTGGGATGTGGTCCAGTTTTCCTTTCTTTTCTTTTTTTTTTTTTTTTTTGTTGGCTTACCAAGTACCACAGTGTTAAAAATAAGCAGTCATCAGTCACATTTTGAGGCTGAAAATTTTTGATTCAATGCCTAGTTTTCAAACTCTTAGGTGGCGAATTTGACTCCATTTTGGATTTCAATAAAGCTTTTCTTTCCTGACTCTGATTAGGACCAGTGATTGAAGGAGTAAATTTGTAGAAGTAACTTTCAAATGCTACGAATTTTGTTTTTAAAAAACCATTTTTTTTCTGTGCATGTTAGAAATATGCTAGTGGTTAGTGATGGGCATAATATAGTTCTCATAATCAAATCACTCCATTATTCAAGATCCCTTGAGAACTCAATTATCACAGCTCAAGTTCTCGATTGACACACCTTGACTTCTCGATTCCAAAAGCTCTCGTATCAATCACTCGAATTATCGATTTTAAAAGGTTTCTTATCAATTGCTCGAGTTCTCGATTTGGAAAGGTCTCAATTATCAATCACATCGATTATCAGAAGTACTCGATTACCGAGATCTCGATTATCAAAAGTTCTTGATTATGCCCATCACTACTATTGGTAGTGTAGTATACAGGAGAAGTTATTGACAGTGAGCTTTCTATTTGGGACATATAGTTGATTCATTAAAAATGGCCGAGGTTGTTTGTTTTGATGACTAGAAACACATACTAGGCGCCATTATAATACCTAGATTTCATTTCTTGTTTCTAAGGCTGGTGCCAGGTTTTCAGGATGCTATTGTATTGAAATTAGAGATGTTTAAAAACATCTGAATGCTGTAAATTTTATAAAGTTGGAATATGAATTATCATAACAGTGGTGCTTTCAAGTTTTCAAAATTCACGTTTTGCGTAATTGATGTTCCTAATTGATTTCACAAGTGCCGTACCAAATAGCGCTTTAGGTGAGTACTCAACTTGGCAGTGTACTGAAAGTCAGACATGCTTCAAACCATTGCCTCATGAACACCATGCCAAGTATGCACTAAGTACTCGGTATAGTGATATTTTTGAAGCTATTACTAATGCTATGCAATTGATTCACATAAAAATATTTGTCTGTTTTAGTTCAGGAAAGAAAGGAAGGAAGGATCCGGCAAAACACACAGGGAAGAACATGTAAGAGGCACTAGTTTAATTGACGTAGTATCTCTTTCATGTTTCATCTCTGTGAAGTCTATATTTTCCGAGCTGTATCCTGCTCAAGCACGTAAGGTAAGTATATCTCAAAATTTAATCATTATAAATAGCAAAACACATGCTTTGTACATTATCATCCATCATTATACTATTTAATCTTATTTTCTGAATTGAAAAGTTTACTTGACTGTTCTTAAGAACAATAATCAGAAAAAAGAGATGTGTTCAGAGAAAATAGGTAAGTTCCAAGCATTATATTTATTTTTAATATGTATTTTTTAAAATTACTTATATTTTTCTTAGTTTTCGCTCAAAATAGGAATAATCAAGTATTAGGCTCCTCGCAACAGATTCTGCTATGGAAGTTGCAGTTGAAAATTAGTTACGGTACATCGAAGCTTGAAATGATGAGAAAAAAAAGGAATGGAGATGTTTTGTCCTCATCACTTTTAGAAGAATTGTGATGTTTTTTTATACTGTATATTTTAAAAATATGTCAATAAAAATATTTTATAGTGTAATTTTGTTGATATTACATCTTTTTTAATTACATAGAATGTTGTTTTGAAATGTAGAAGCTCCTGCGTACTACTTAAAGGAGCATATAAAGGTAGGTCTGCATCGGAATGTCAACATTTAATTCAAGTTAAGTTTTCACGTACGAAATTCAACATTGAAGCAATACAGTATAACTTTGATTTAACAATTTCCTAATTTTATTTATACATTTCACTGGTCCGGATCTGACTGCATTGAACGTCTATGCTCTTCGATTTAATGATAACTTTTTCCAGTCCCTTGACAATAGTTAATTTGAGGTTATACTGTATTTCATTCGAGATAAAAATGAATACATGTTTTCACCATTTGCCTGATATATAATTTCTAGATTATGAGATGCAGAAATGACAGAATATGAGAACAAAAATAGTTCACAGATATTTTAAAGTAACAGGGAATTATGTACTCTGGGGGGATTTTCTTCATTTATACATGTTATATTAGTTTCTTTTAGCATGTGAACTTATAAACATTTATTCAAACATTGTTTTGTTGAGAAGATTGTAGTAACAGATTTGGAAAAACACCAATATGTAAATCAAAAGGAATGTTTCGTAAAAAACCCATAAATTACTTCATTAAAGCAATTTAGTTAGATTCATATTAACCAGAACTGATATTTTAAAAAGTTGAAGGAAAGCTAACTATTTCAAACAATGATTACATGGATGAGCTTGAGCTACATAATTTCACCCGAGTTCTTCAATATGCAAAAAATCAAAATTTGTTATTTTACAAAAAGTAAAACTTGGTTTCTTGTGTATGGTATTTGTTTGTAGTAAAGGAATGTAGAAAAAAATATCTTACAGGTTTGACAGAGGAACTTTAATATTTAAAACTCGTAATAAACTTAGTTGTACTAAAATGTATTCTTTTAAAAATGTAAACAACTTTATGGGTTTAAAAAATGGTTACTCATGGTGTCACAAATAAATTACTTAAAGTGTTAAAACTTTTGCACTTAACTGCAGTTATTAACATTTATCCAAATTATTATTTGCAAAAATGTTGTTTTTAATAGATTATTTATTCATTGACACCAAAGAGTTACCACTTTTTAAATTAAATTTTTTTAAAACATAAATCATTAAAAAAAAAGACTACTAAATCCAGCAGTCACAAAACTGAGACTTGAATTTAAAACAAGAAAGAAAAAAGCATCTTGCTTCTTTGTTTTTTAGCAAGGAGGGGGGGGGGCGGAGTTAATTGGGGAAAATCTGGAACAGTATGCAAAAAAAAAAAAAAAATAATTCATAGGTACACATAGAATGAAACCCCAAAGATTTTTGAAAAAAGAAGAAAAGTATAAATAACTAATGAATGCCGACTTTATAACTTATTAATTTTTGTGGAATATATTTTAAAGCTGTAAACAAATTTACTGGTTTCAAAATCACAACTTTTTTTCATATATCAATAAAAAGTTATTTACAAATATCAACACTTTTATTCATAATTATCAGTAAAATGGATCTTATAACTGCATTGAGAATGTAAAACTAAGATATTTACAAATAACTTATTTATTAATATACAATAAGTTGCTTGTTTTAAACCTGTAAATTTGTTTACAGCTTTAAAATATAGTTATTAAGACATCCAAAAGCTATCTGGACATGACATCCTATGAATATTCAAGAAACATCCTCCGGATGTCTATGAGATATCCAGAATATCCCCTGGATATCTCTGAGATCGCCGCGGAACGTCTAGATATTTTCGACGTCAGAGGGAGTCAAAAAAGTGCAACCTTTCGACCACTGGTAGATATTCATTTAGACATTCGGACATCTTATAGTCATCTTCTGGACTTGCCTCATCTCTAGTTCTATATCTAGTGGATCTCTTATAGATGACTTTTAAAGATTGGTGGTTGTCTGGATAAAAATGGGGGGGGGGGATAGTTCTTAAGAATGTGCGAAGCAAATAAATACGGAATTCAATGATACTCTATGTCACATAAAATGTGGTAAATGTACGCAAAAAGCGTTGCAAGGCGTATCACATATATGATCATTGACATTAATAATGATTCAAATTGTGTCAAAAGTTAATACACGGATTTAAAAAAAAATTGTTCAATATGTTTACTAAAAATAACACATTACTATAGCAACGTATTCTTAACACTATTAGAAGGAACGTTGCAAAAGTTTTTATATATTGTAGAATTAAATTGATTGGAAAAAAAAACCTCAGGTAAACTTCAGCAATATAACAAGCAAAAAGTTATTTTTTTTACGGAAACATTATAATTAACTGCACGTTATTTAACAACTAAGTGCTTCTGTAAGGTTCAGTTTCAAAATCATAGTATTTAGAACACAAATTTTAAACTGAAATACATCTGAGTTCAATGACTGTAGGATGCTTCTTTACGAGTATCCTACAAGATGTTAAACTACTGCTATTCAAAATAACTCGGTAATTTCAGTATTAAATTCTTTGTATTGTATTTTTAAAAAATTGCCGAAAATAAATTATGTATTATTTGGAGACAAAAGTTGGTAACTGTATTTTAAAAATAATAATGAAGGGTTCTTGCTAAAAATTAAAAAAAAACACCATCACCCTTATTATTTCCTTTGACAAAAAAGGAAGTATTGTATTCGCGAAAAAATTTTCACTCAAAAATCGACCTTAATTTCCATTTTACTCACCCCCGAATGAATATTGAGTTTTTTTCGACTCGACCCCACGTGGATAAGTGCCTAAGGACATATAGACACGCGAAATATCCATAATCACAATTCCCGAGTTAATTACAACGAATTTTCTCGTGAGGTCTATATATACTTATGTATGTGCATATGTATGTTACATAACTCAAGAACGGTAAGTCCTAGAAAGTTGAAATTTGGTACGTAGACTCCTAGTGGGGTCTAGTTGTGCACCTCCCCTTTTGGTTGCATTCGGGTGTTTCTAAAGGGGTCTTCTGCCCTTTTCTGAGGGGAAATCATTGATAATTTCGATGTAAACTCAAGTGGTGTTATAATTTGGCGGACACTTGGCGATATATCGCTAGTCTTTTGGTCGCCAAGTTTTGTCGCCAACTTGGCGACAAATTTGACTTTTTTTTAAATTTTTCAATTTGGCCACTGTTGATGATATTTAGAGAGTAAACTATTGAATCACATTAAAATTGAAAGTAATGGAGAAGTGACATTAAATTGGAGTAAAAGGAAGTCATGTGATGTAAAGCTGTGTGTAAAATGTACATATGTGATGTAAAATGTACACATCAGTTCGTTTATTTTATGAATACAAGAATTAAATCTGACAAGAGGCGTTCTAATGAGCAGTAACAAAAAAAATAACTATTAATTTTGAAATTATACATCGTAAAGTACGAAGTGGACAATAATATTGTAGGATATTTTAAATGTAGAAATTCGTTTCTGATCACCACATGATAGCTGAAATATACTTCTATTTGTTTTCTAGGATCAGATTCTAAACGCATGAATGCTTTAATAAACGATGTTATTGTTTGGATTACCAGTTTCAATTTCAACAACTGATTCAATAAAACTGTTTCTGAATTAAAAAGGAAAAAAAAAACTAAACTAAGTGTAAAAAAATAAGTTTTTTTTAATAAATTTATGCAATTTTTCATTCATAAACAAAAACCCGTTTTATTTTAAATTTAACTACAACAATGAAAAAACGAACGCAAAGCGAGTTTGCAGTTATTCTTTAATTACAAAAACATTTTCATCTAAAATTATGAAAAATAAACTGCTGTAAAAACACATAAGTAAGCTCATGACCCACAAATTTAACCATTCAAGTTTAAAATCAATATTAAACTGCATGAAAACCTTCTTTTAAAAATGCCGAGCACTTTCACAATTAATGTAAAATATATATGTATCTGACAGTTGACAAAAAACTAGTTTGATGAGTACAAGATTAAAAAAAAAAAATCTTGAAAATATAAAAGATCTACACATTTCATATGAAAACTGAAACGGTAGCCATTGGCGAGAGCTTTCGTTACTTGTTTCCTAATATGTGCTACCCGCAACGAAAACAAAAATACAAGGTAAACACAAATATTTCTTTTTCTTCACGACGAAAATTATGTCATGAGACAAAATTTTGTGTCCAATTTCGACTAAAATCTCGTTTACTGTGAGTAAAACAAATTTCTAATCAAAAATTAATAATCAACTACGATATCTTTTAAGCATCAACCTTATAAACATAGTACCAAAAGCACTAATCAATTACAAAACCATAACTGATAATCAAAAGAAATCGTTGCCAACACTCACCACAAAGAAATAAAATGCAGCAGCGACAAATTATTCCGAGGAAATTCAAAGGACGCATAGATTTTGAACAGTCGAAGTAGAACACACACACAGCAAGAGGACGAAGGCTGTAAGCCTCGCCAACGCGACAGACTTGGAGGCCCGGCTTTGGGCCTTCGATTGTTGCAACACACATACACACGCGTTCGAAACATCCATGTCGAACTCAGCCATACACACAACTCAGACTCTGCTCTATTCAGCAGCGCAGCCTTTGCTGATGTCGAGGGTTGCCTATTTCCGCTTTTCGCGCCAATTCCTTGCGTAAGCCAAAACAGTACATCTTTTGATGGGACGCCGCCAAGCAATTTCGCCAAGATGCAATAACCTCTGGTGAACAGCAACCATTTCATGCTCGTTCAGTTTGGTACACAGCGCAAAACGAAATGCATAATATGACGTAGGAATCTGTACAGGCGTTCTAATAATTGTCAATATTTTGAAATGAAATGATGGCTCACAACTTTCAGTTACTATTAAATTTCATGAATGTTTTCCCCTGAGTCACTAGCTCCAGGAAATTTTTCGTCCTTTCGAAAGAGCTATCAAGCAAAAGATTTTCATTAAAAATTAAGATTTTAAAAATTTTAAAGCCATAATGATGTGTGTAAAGGAGTGATAATTATAGAGTTTCATTACAGGGCAAAGTAATCACAGAACACAGCTAATAACTTGATTTTAGAGCACATCAAGTACTTTATTGATTAATCATAACCTTTTTTGGGGGGGGGGGGATCAAAACAATGCTCCTCGAAAAATCGAAACAGATATGTGAAAACGTAAGAATGTTGCTTTTAGCCTTTTGAAAGTAATAATTAAAAAAATCGGCATTGTGGCTTTAAAATACGTTGCCAAAATGTTTTCCTCCTTGAAAAAAGAATAAAATAATAAGAAAGATTTAAGCGTAGGCAGTTTCATTACACATATACATGAAAGAAACATTAAAAATAAGATTTTATAATATTTGTTTAGATAGTATTGGTTGTTTAGAGAGAGCGAGAAAAAGAGAAGTAATTTGCTCAGGTTCCCCAAATTCAGTCTTCATAGAGAAAGGAAAAAATTAAATATTTTTCATTGATTTTCTTATTCTCGGGAGAAGTGAGGCAGAAAACTTTTGCCCCAGGTCTCCAAATGTTTCTGGTTTGTCCTAGGAGTACTAGGTAGAAACAAAAATTACATAGATATGTGGGGAAAAAAACTACAATTGTTTTTGTTAACAAAATGTTCATTACGTTGCAACGATATTTTATTCTTCACAAATATAAGAAACATCTGACCATCTTTCAATTGCTTACCATAGCCTCTTTTTGTTTCAAATAATATTTGAATTATTTGAACGAAATTCCCTCACAAAAACGTTTAAAAAATACGTTTTATAAACAAATGTTGAATAAAGCTAAGATTCATTTCAAATAACATGAAAGGAAGTTTTAGAAAATGCTTCCTTAGTGTAATGCAAAGAACCACGCAAGAAATTATCATTTTTGCAATATTAGTAATCCATTTGTAACGTTTCAATTAAATTTGCAAAAGCAAGTCACATGTCGAGCAACATTTTAAAACGTCAATCATTTACCTATATTTTTTAAATTGTTATTTTTAAGAAATAAAGTTTGATAGTATTTATGAGTTTAGGGTGAAGTGAACATTGAAATGTGACACTAACTTTTCGCTTTACAATGTAAATTAAATTAAGAAAAAGGTCGAAACACTAAGTTCCTAAATTTATCAACATGCTTTTTAAATATGGGAGCTTTAAAATGTATAGAAAATTAATTAGTTATCGTAAGATAACGCAGTTCAAAATTAAGGATTTTTCTAATACATTCAAATAATTAAAAAAAACTGCAATGAAAAAGTATTAATGTATTTGATAAGTAGTTGTAATCTTAGGATATGCTCAGACAGTTAAAATTATTTACTAAATGCCATACGCAGTGTAGTGATCAGAGTTGAAAGGTTGGAAATACATTCAAAAGCATCCAATAAAACAATTTCCAATTAAGTATTAGCATTCAGGATATAAATTAAAACCCTGCAAAAGCTCAGAGATCAGAATGTCAAATTGCATAATACTTGACATTTCAGTAAATTATAGCTGTTGAAACTCAAAGAACTATTTCTTAATTGTAGAATTGTTAACAAGAGGAGGAAGCGAAAGTATACGTCTCTTATATATATTCGCTCACCGTTTTAGGCGATAGTGCCAAACGTAAGGTAATATAATAAAACTGTAACCCTAACTGCAAAACACAATCAATTTGGTTGATCGGGATTATAGCAATTTTATACGACTTATCAACGCTTTAAGTAAGTCATGTCATTTACTTAAGATTGTTTTTTATGTAATAAATTTCTCTGGTGTACGTTATTACGTGCATTTAAGCTACAAATAAAATATTGAGTGGCTAAATCA
Source organism: Uloborus diversus (assembly GCF_026930045.1). Lineage (NCBI taxonomy): Eukaryota > Metazoa > Arthropoda > Arachnida > Araneae > Uloboridae > Uloborus > Uloborus diversus. Next base: position 71,086,230 of record NC_072733.1, read on the forward strand.
ACGCTTAGTTCGTTTAGTGGGTAAAAGGTTTTAGACCAAGTTCTTTGAGACCAAGTTCTTGAAACCAAGTTCTTTAAAATTGCATATTATTGCAAAAAAAAAATTAATGTTTTCCAAAACTTTTTTTTTTTTTTTTTGTAAAATCAAAAACGAAAGAAAAGGAAATTCCGATCTGTATACAACTAAAAGAAAATACGTTACAAACGATAAAAACACAATAAATGAAGTCATCTTTTTAATCCGCTCAACTCCGCCTCTCCCCTTCCGTCAGCTGTTTAGATGACAGCGTTGAAAAGCAACAGGAAAGAAAAGGAAAAAAAAAAGGAAGGAAAAAAATGGAGAGCATTTTCGCTGTGAATACTTTTTTTTAATAGCACTTTTCTTAAGCTTAATTGTTTTAACGTTGAACGTACTTCTATTCCCCGACGGACCAAGTAATTTCTTTTAATACTAGACCTTTACTAGTGAATTATTTGCCTAGGCACTTTCACTGACTCAATTTAAAACTCCCAATTTTTGTTCTAATTAACAGACTGCGTTTTGATGAAAAACCTTCTGTATGGTTTGTGCCCTGTGCTTTAGCAGCGGGATTAAATTTATATAAACTGAATAAAAATATTTTTATAATATTGAAAAGCATTATTTTTTTTTTTTTTTTTTAGCATTGAAGTCATTCATTCCTTTTTTTTACTTTTTGAGTGGAAGCAATTTTTACACGCATATATCAATAGCGTACACAAAGATTGACATGTAGGGAAAGATCTTTTTTTTTTCATATTGCAGGTCGTTCGTTTTTTTTTTTTTTTTTTTTTTTTTGAGATGCGTCATGAAGAAAATTTTTAACTCTGGTTACGGGTCACTCTCGTGAAAATGGTACACACTATGTCCGACACTTTAGATTTGTTTAAATCAATTTTAATAAAAAAGTAATTAATTATATTTTTATTGATTATCCATTTAGTTATGTATAATTAAATATCAATTGTTTGCACATAAGGAATTAATGAAGGGTTTGAATATTACGCACCCTCTTTTTTTAAACATTACTGTGATTTTTTTCCCGTTTCTCGTTCCGTTTCTGAGATAAGAATGATAACTCCGAATTTAGCCGCCAGGTGGTGCTGTAACCCGCTTCATTATTTAGCGCATGGTAACTTTACTACACTTAGACACCACTTTTATGACGATAGCTTTCGCCGTTCAGAAATTATTGGGATGACAACGAACTTCAGTCTGCATATTGTATGTGTTACTGTGAAAGTCCGAAATCTGGCAAATGTTAATATTAGCAGATGAATATAACCATCCACATACCAAAGACATTGGCGATAAACCAAATATTTCCCGTGAATCACCGGTAAAAGTCGATATTCTCCAATGTCAGTCTCTCACGGTATACCACGAGTTTCAATACGATTTCTTGCAATCTGAAAACAGAAGCTTGATTCTTGTATGTACGATGAATGAGAAATAAAAACTTTTACCTTTTGGGAAAAAAATGAATTTAAAAAAATGTGAAAAAGTCAACGCAATTAAACAACAAAAATTGCAATTCTTGTTCTTTAATAGTCGTGATTTTATTATTACTTTCGGATAATGGTTTCATATGTATTTTCCCTTGATTCATGAACTAGTGTTTGAAGATGTTTCTTTATTTCTGTTTGATTTCTATTTCTGCACATTTGGGGGATTATTTATTCTAAGGGGATTTCATATAACTCCATAAAATGCTAAAGAACTGAGACATCTTAACAAAAACGAAACAGAAGCTCTTTAAGCAGCTTGAGTTAAGCTGTATAGCTGACTGAAGAAGTGATGATAAGTCTTTCTATTGGGATATCTACAAATAAGCCTCTATACTCAATAACTGTAACATATCTGAAACAATTCATTAAAGCTTGTTGAGGTCACATTCCTATTAATCTTTTCTTTTTTTTTTAATGTCCGATTAAAAAAATTTTCTTGCCAAACTTAGTTCATTTTCTTCATTATCAATTTCCTGTTCCATATTTTACGACTGTTTCATGTTTCACTCCAAACATTTTTTTTTTAAATTTCTATGCGTTGGAAAAGACTTAAAGCTTTGAACAAACATAAGTATTTACATTTAGGCAAAGCTTGCATCAAGTTTGAGTTTGACTTCTTAAATTAATTATACGGATGAACAAAATTCAAAGCACAAAGTAACCAGTATTCGCAATGATGGGCACATCTAGAAGCTTAACTGAAAGAGGTAATTAAACACTTTCTGAAAGAAAAAAAAAATTTTTTTTTGTGCTTTCTTTGGGGAAAAGCAAAACGCTAACCTGAGAAAATTTTTAGAAATTATCATCAAACTAATTGGTTATCTGAGGATTATCTCCATGTTGAGTTTTCTATCACACAACAATTACTTTAAAAATGTATGGATTTTCTTGTGAGGGGACAAACACTTTTTCCAGGACCTGGGCATAACCAGGCGCTCGCGGATACAGGGAGAGGTCATGACCCCTCCTAAACAGTCGGCGCTATTATCAGGGCCGCGCCAAGCTTGATTGGCGCCGTCATGCAAATGTCTTTTGAGCGCCTTTATACACTGGCGTTAAAGCAAAATATAGTTATCTCCTGGGGTCAGGTTTTGTAGACAAATGTAATATGAATAAAAATACGTTTGGCATTTAATTTATTAAGAGAAAAACAATCTGCAAATATTCAATTTCGGAACACAGTGTATGTTTTTACTGCACATCTCAAAGTTATTTCGAGTATGGGCGGTTGTAAGGGAGGGACAATTGAAATTGACTTTTGGAGTCTGACTTTTTCTCTTGGGAACCGTGCATTGATCTGCCGTTAAAAAAGAAATTGCCAGTTTCAGTTAATCAAAACATTTTACCCCAACAATTAAAAAAAAAAATCTTGGAATATGATCGAAATAATTATTACTTGCAGCTTAAATTTCTAATATTTGATATACTGTCCTGAAAGCAAGATGTATTTCTAGACTTCATATTAATCAATATTTAAATTATTTCTGAAGAAAATGTTTCAAAATATAGAAAATTGTGAAAAACCCACTTTACTGAGATAGTGGGTATTTTTCAAGTATGCCTACCCGAAAAAAACCGGGCGGGTTTTTTCAGGCTGAGCCCGGTTTTGACGAACCCTGCCTTTGATATGCTAATGCGTTTTGGAAAAGGAAAATATTTTAAATATCAAAGTTAACACTGCTCTAAATATCTATCTAATTGATAAATAAGTATTCAAAGTGTTATGTCTGTCAAAACATGATAACAGAGTACTGAATAGATTTCAAAATTGAAGTAGACATTACTTCCCTTAAAATCTGAAACTAAAGTCATATTTCCGGTAAAAATCAAAAATTCTAAAATACAGAACAATTACAAAATGCATTGAATTTAAGATTCAAAACAAATATCGGTAGATGGGTAGATCCAGACCAGAAACTTAGCATTCCCTGGTCCAGCACCCCAGAGGTCTTTCAAAAGTTTTTTTTTCTTTTTAATTTAATGCACAAATAGCAGGGGTCGATCCAGCGCCAAATTGGGACCGCTTTGCGGCCCCTTCACAAAATTCCGCATGGCAAAAGCGGCCCCATTCACAAAATTCCCCATCGCAAAAGCGGCCCCATTCACAAAATTCCGCGTCGTAAAAGCAGCCCCTTCACAAAAATTTATATAAAGGCAGCCTTTTCACAATATTTTTTAACCGCAAATGTGTACGCATCTACGCGGGAGCCTCTTCCACCTTCCCCCATCTTATCTTTTTGCTTGCTGCGTGAGGTGTTTTTGCTTCAGAGCGTCAGAGGGGGGACGGGAGAGGGACACTTGTGATTGGTAGCTTGTTTTCAGGAAAATCCTAAATTTTACTTTGATTACGCAATATATATTTAGTATTAATTTGTGTTGAGTTTCAAAATCCAATTCTAAAATAACTTTTCTTAAAATAAAAATATTTTACATGCTGTTTTTATATTTTTATTTCTTTTGAAGATCTTGATTTCCTTACATCCGCCATAGTAAACGAATTTTTCGCATTTTTGATGTTTACTGTACCTTGTTAAGAGGCAAACAAATAAAATTTCTTATATATTTATTAACATCATTAAATTGCAAAGTTTTAAACGAAATACCTACTCTGCAAGAACGTCAAAAGTCAAAAAATTAAACGCTGAATGCTGGTGCAGTATTATTTTGGGTTTTAATTACTTTTAAGTTTTTCAAACACATACATGGAATCTTTAATGAGTATTTCACTTCTGTGTTAAGAAATATGTGATATCTTTGAGTCTGTTCATTTTGTATTTATTAGGAGTTATCATTACGTTCAGCAGCATGTGCAATTTTCATTGCTCTTAAAGTATTTGAGAGGGGCAAACAGGAAATCTGTTGTGAGACTTTCACCTTAAGAAAGTGTGCCTTGCATATGTATATTTGTAAAAAGCAATAAATGTAATGTATGTGTCAAATTACGAATAAAATGTTAAGGGTCTTACTTCCCCCCTCCCCCAGCGCATTTTCTCTTGACAGCTTTCAGGTATTCTTCAAGAACTTGCAATCACCCCTGAAACCTGTCTAGGGCTTTTCTATAACGATACGACAGCTAAAAATGCTTTAATGTAATCTTTTCCAAGAAAAAAATCACGAGAAGGTCTTTTTTACAAAAATAAAGAAAAATAACAAAAATATTTTGCTTTTTCACAAAAATAACGAAATTTCACAAAAATATTTTGCCTTTTCACAAAATGGGGACCCAAAAAATAAAACCTGGATCGACCCCTGATTCGAATGTAAGGAAGTTGTATATTCATTACAAGAAACTATTTACAGGTTAAGTTACTACAATAGTTTTAGATGAAGAATAATGAAATAAACAGTAAATTTAGCCAGATTACAACAAATTAATCACAAAAATAATTACTATTTACAGAATCTGTTACAATATTATTAATAAAAGAGGTTTATACTGAGAAATTGTTCCTATAATTAAAGTGAAATTTGAGTTGGATTTCCTTTCTAAAAAATCGAAAACTGTTATGTAGTTCATTGACGGCAACCTTCCCCTATATTAATATAATTTTGTGAAAAAATAATAAATAAATTCATGTTTTCACTCTGAAATTTAATTTAAAACAATACTACCCATTTCACCCCACCCCATGGGATGGAATGGGTATAAAAACAGACTTTGAAATAATAGCTTTTTCATTAAACAATAAAATTATTTCAGCAATAATAACTATAAATATGTGAACTGTATTGTTGAAATGTAAAAACTCAGTTATGGTTTTTTAATTATTGGATGTCAGATTTGAATAGTTTGATAATCATTTCAAAAATACCTATTTTTATTTCCATTCTACCCCACCTGACTCTAAGTGTTATATATGCTCCTCCTGGACACATGATATGCATGCATGCCCTTTCCCTCAATGTTTCGTGATAAGTTCAATGATATTATTCATATTCGAAGAAACTTTTCACTTCTTTGGTCTCTGATAAGTTTTATTTCCCACTGACGTTTGTTTACGTTACGTTCCTCTTCAGAATAACTACTTATTATATCCTATAAAAAGTTAGAAGTGCGTGTAGTTGAATTCCTTTTTGAATGTGGTCTTTTCTCAACATTATGTCTAGTTTTGTATTTTTGTCAAAATCTTACTTAAAATATGTGTAGGACAATTAAAAAAACTTCAGGTGATTTATCGATTAATAATTATTTTATTAACTTGTTTTGATTTTGATGGCATTAGTTTTCATAACTTGAATTCCACTCTTTAATAAATTATATAGTAGTGTTTTGAATATCCTTTTAGTTTGGTATTATAAAGAAAACGTTCGTTGACTTGAGACCGCATTAAATCCGGTTTTCTTTCGAATTTTTTTTAATTTTGTCACTTTGACCAATTATATAGGAGAATATGAGGTAAATTGAAGAAGTAAATTACATTTTTCAAAGTGAAAAAAAATAGGAATTTAGTTTGAAAATACATAACAAAGAGAGAACATTATATTTCAGAGTAGAACTTGTACTGAAATGTTATTTTTTATTTTCGGCAATCAGTTCAAAGTAAATTCGGCAGTACTTCAAGTAAAAGTGGAAGGTTATCACTTTGTTTTATATATGGGGGTAAGTTATAATTAAAATTTTTCTCACATGAAACATTTCTCATTTGATTGCTGAAATTATTTTTCTTAAATAATTAAATGACTGAATAAACTGCTAACGGAATAAATATATGAAGTAATTAATGAATGAATAACCAAATAAATAAATTTATGAATGAATCAATACATGTGTGAATAAAGTAGAGAAGGATTAATAAATACATAAATGCATGTACAAGAATGAATGAATGTGTAAGAATTAATTTACGGATGAATAACTCAATGAATATGTAAAATAATTTAAAAGGAAATGAATAAATATATTAAATAAACTATTTCACTTCGCACCGCATGGCTTTTGACAAACTGCCGTAAAAATTTAAATTGAAACACATGCCTGTTATGAAATAAATAACTACTGCACTGAACATCAGTAGGTTCCAATTAACATTTGAAGTGTTAATAATGACTTTATCATTTTGTGATTACAAAAAATATATTTAATATATCACAAAATATTACAATTTGAGTATAGATTTTGAAAATGGCTTATATTATCATACACTTGGTCTGCAGAGGTAAAATTTTCAGAATGGAATCTACTACATGTTTAGTAGCATAATTAAACTATTACCAAATATATGCGCTGTTCTAACAAGGAGACGGCACGACCGTGGGGTCGGAGATTTACGTCAATTTTTTTGTAGTGAAAGAAGACCCCTAGTACCTTACGTGGTTAAAGTTGTACGACGCAATACTCTGAAAATTATGAGAAAAATAGATTTAAAGTCACCATGGAGTCTCTTAGGCACCTTATGAACTTGAAATGTCAGTCTCTTGTCGAGCTGCCGCTAGCCTAGTTGGTTAAGGCGCGATCTTGTGCTCCAGAGACGGCACGATCGAATCCCACACTGGACCTTTTTCTTTTCTCTTTTTTTTTTTGCTACCACAACAATTAGTGGTAACGAAGTAGTGGTAGAATGAAAAATGTGAATTATTTTAAATTGTTTTGCTGGAAGAAAAAGAAAATAATTAAAAAAACAATGATGTAAATAAATTCTTAAAAATTATGTAGGAAAGAAAAACTATTTCAGTAATTGCTGTGATAACAAAAAAAAAAAAAGATCCGAATGTCCTATGAGCAGATGTCCCTTATAACCGTAAAGGGGACCACAGATCAAAAACCTTTACTAGTCAAATCAAACCGTAAAGAATAACGAGCAGGTATGTTTTTCAGTGAATGAAAAAGTTTGCGATCCTTTCAAAAATAAATTTCAGAAAGTAATATAGGGGTGAAAAGCGTTACCACTAATTAAATCCCAGATCATACTGATGTGTTTTTAATAAACTAGAGAAAATGCCAAATTATTAAACTTCAAGTAGCCTTCCTCAAATATCGCAGCGAAAAGCTGCTTTAAAGAGAACATTCTGGAAGGTTTCTAAGCTAAATAGTGCGGATATTTCAATCTCTTTGAGGTTTGAAAGCATAAATCAATACGAAGAAGTTAATGAATAACAATCATAAGGCTGAATGACATAAATGAATAACATACATAAAGCAGGGGTTCTCAAACTGGGTGCCATAGTAGGAAGCGAGGGGTGCCGCGAAGTGTCCAATATATTTCTTGGGTGGGTTTGCCAAATAAGTTCAAGCAGAGAACTAAGCCCCCCCCCCCCCCTTTTTTTTTGATGTAACATATCAAAAATTCGTTTGATCGTGACTTCATCGATCATTAAGAAGAATTCATCGAAGTAAACATGAAAATTTTGGTAAAGTTTTTGATGCTTTCAAATGTGGTATAATATTTATTTATTGCCATTAGGACTCTTTCAATTCGTGGTAGCTTGATAATACTTTTCTGTCGTTTTTGTCTTCAATTCTGCGTGGAGTAATCTTCGCACAGAGTTTTCTTTAAGGGTACATGGACCTAATAAGGTCAAATCGCTTTTCCTTGCTAAAACTGTTGAAAAACATACATGGAAACTTAAGTTTTCACTTGGTTTTTTAAAATTAGTTTTAATGAGTCATCTGATGAATACGCAAAGGCAGAAGCTATTCATTTATAAAGAAGCGATATATTTGCTTTTGAAACTTAGGGTAGCCTTATTTGGCAGTTATGAACTTATCTCAAACGAGCTGATGTGTGAATCACATGACTTCTTTTTACTCCAATTTAATGTCATTTCCCCATTATTCGCTATTTTAATGTGATTCAATATTTATTCTCTAAATATCACCAACAATGGCCAAATTGAAACCAAAAAAAAAAAAAAAAAAACTCCGCCAAATTTGTCGCCAAGTTGGCGACAAAACTTGGCGACCAAAAGACTGGCGATATATCGCCAAGTGTCCGACAAATTATAACGCCACTTGAGTTTACATCGAAATTAACAATGATTTCCCCCCAAAAAGGTGCAAAAGACCCTCTTAGGAACATCCGAAAGCAACCAAAAGGGGAGGTGCACAACTAGACCCCACTACGAGTCTATGTACCAAATTTCAACTTTCTAGGACATACCATTTTTGAGTTATGCGAGATACATACGCACATACGCACATACACACATACGCACATACATACAGACGTCACGAGAAAAGTCGTTGTAATTACCTCGGTGATGGTCAAAATGGATATTTCGCGTGTCTATACATTCTTAGGCACTTTTCCGCATGTGGTCGAATCGAAAAAAAAACTCAACATTCATTTGGGGGTGAGCAAAATGGAAATTAAGGGCGATTTTTGAGTGAAATTTTTTTCGCGAATACAATACTTCCTTTTTTGTAAAAGGAAGTAAAAATAAGGGTGCCGTGAGAAAATTCTAATTCTTCAAAGGGTGCCGCCAGTCGGAAAGGTTTGAAAACCCCTGTATTAAAGTATAAAAAAGTAATTTGGGTAAAAAGATGTCTGAAGTCTCTGCATTTTTTTTCCCCACTAAAATGTTTTGGAAAAAAAAGAAAGAAAGAAAGTAAATAAAACAGAAAAGAAAATGAATGCAACTTTACAAAACTGACTGTTTTGATGAATCAAATATTTTGAAAAGTTCGATCTGTATATAAATTCGTACAGTGGGTCGTAAAACAAAACATAGTAGTTAGAGATTTCCATTTTGTTCCTGTTGGAACTTAAATTTCTCCTTTATCTTCTATTTGTTATAATTCTCGTTTCTGAGAAGTTTAGTCATTTTGGAAAGCATGGGTTTAGGGGAATTTTTACTCCTTTGCTTGAAGAACGAGTGTGAGAACACATACATAACGAAAACAAAAGCATCCAGATTCCATGTCGTCAAAAACCCGAATCACCAAGTTTACAAGAAGCACCAGACCAGGGTATAACCAAGAGCCTCTCAAGGGACACGCATGGCTGACTCGATTAAAGGGCGTCATTCCATATTGCTTCCAGTGTTTTTCGACCGAATCAGAGAAAGAAGTCACAACCTTCATCGAAACGCATAAGGTTCAAGAAAATGGAGAAGATACAATTACGATTGAAGAATTTGCTTCAAAAAAAAAAAAAAAAGAGTAGTTCAATTTTCAAAGTTTTCGAAAGGTCTGCATTAGAGCTGGAAACCCTAATCCACCTTTTTTCGTTATCATATTTTAAAGTTCCCCGTGCTATGCTCATGAGTAAAGTAATACGAGAGAAGACATGAAAATTATTTTTAAAAATGTGATTTGGTGTTTTAAGCTTCAATGCGGATCTTTTAAAAATTGAAATTTGGAGCTACCCCTTTTTTGCAGCAAATCCTTCAATTATGTGCAGATATACACGATATCGTAATTAGACCTGTTTCGATTAAAAAAAAAATTATAAGCTCTTTCTGAACTTTCACCCATAAACTAATTTTACAAGTGACCATTAAATTAAACCAGCTGCTCCCAATCTGTGGCTCTCGACCCCAAATAGGGTTGCGAAATAATTCTCATGGGGTAGAGGAGTAGCGACATTATTCTTACTTTTAAAATATGTAACATCACACGGTTTTAAAACTATTACAGAAGAGAAACATCAGTATAATTTTTATTTTCCTTTGTGGCGATGTTAATTTATTTTAGATAAAAATGCGTTATTTAAATTTGTGTTTAAAAAGTTGTCACTAAGTTTCTATTATTAATATTAATTGTATCAAACGTTACTTTTTGCAAATTGATAGAATTTGATTTTTTTATAACGCGTACTTAACCCAAAAGCAGGGAAAATTGAAAAATCAATAAATGAGTGCAAGAATTTGGAAATTGTCGAAGTATATGATAAAATTGCAGTAGCAATCTTTTTCTGATTTCTGCAGCCATTGTGTGTTGCATGCATTTTTACGCTCAAATAATAATCTCAACACCTTGAATTTTCATACACAATATGCGCGAGGTATGCATATGCATATAATATTTATCTACGCTGGTGTATATATGGGGTCGCGGGTTATTTAATTGTCAAAAAAGGGGTCGCGACGGGCAAAGGGTTGGAAACCACTGAATTAAATGATTAAGAAAAACGCGTAGGGCAAAATAGAAAGATGCTTTCTTGTTAGAAAAGAAAAGGACATGGAAAAAAGAAAAACTACTAACGTTTGTTGCATTTTGTTCTGACTGCAAGTAAAAAGAAACGCTCATTTAACTTATTTTTAACTAAAACATTATTCCTAAAACAAGAAAAATGTTGTAGCTCATAGCTTTTTCAAGGGGGGGGGGAAGCAAAATTTTGCAATGAAACTTCCTAACACGTACTTCAAAGCTACATGAAACTATTTTTCACAGTTAAGCGAGATTGCTCCATATTAACGCATTGACGAAAGTGATTCTTGTAATTTATTCCGTAACACTTTTAAACAAATTTCACTCAAAATTAGGGTCAAATAATGAATTTTTCTCAATATGCAGACTGGGGAGCAACCAGAAAGATGGAGGGGGTTCAAATTACCCCAAAACATGACTTTGAGCTTTGCTAGTCAACCTTTATAGTTGTATATGAAGCTATAAGGATAGTTTAAGAATCAAGCATCCCGCAGCAATGCTTTAATTCGAGGAAACGGATGAGAAAGCGTACTTTTCCAGAAATGTTTGCTTTATCATAAAAACAGAGGTGCCTAAGAAAGGGGGGGGGGAGCGTATGGGGTAGATTGCACCTTTGAAACTTTTAGAAGTATTTTCAAAAGGGTTTAGACTCATGTTTATGAGTTTTCATTGCTAGAGGAGTGCGCCATCACTCTGGGGGGGGGGGGGTCTGTTCATTTGTTAGAACAACAATTAGGGAATATAACAGTAAATTTGAAAAGCCTAGCAGCAAAGGAGTGAAAGTGCAAAACCTAAACAGTTGGAGATAAGCAGTACAAATAGTAGAAAAAAAAAACTCATCTGTTTTGGGGCCAGAGTAGCTCTGGAAGGTGATGCTATACAGCATGATTGGGATAAACTTTTCAATGAGAGCGTACCTACAGTTTTGAACTTAGCAAATTTTTTACGTAAAACTTCAAGAAGTCCACTGACATCTCTTTGCTCCTCATTGCTTCATTTTAGAAAAGATCTTGGGAATAAAAAAAAATTTCGCTCAGAATAGTTCAAATTATAAACGAATATTCACGTTCACGCATTCATACATAGTCGACTTCAACATGTAGCAATCCAACAACCAGCATCTAAACCACGAGACTACGGCTATAGTCAACAAATAGCATGTAAACCATGAGACTACGGCGGAACGTGCCGACTAATAACAAGGGCACTAAAAGTGACTAAACACTTAACTTACTTATAGGTTTCATCCCGTCGAACATTATTTGTCTACGTAACGCAGATAAATGCAAATATGCAAATAATAATAATAATAATTATTATTATTATTATTATTATTATTATTATTATTATTATAAGCATGCATTCCCACATTTTTTTTTTCCAGTAAAAGCACAGTCCGCCAGCAAAAAAAATCTGATCGCACCTTGCGATACAAAGAAAATTACTTTTCCTTGTTTGGATTTTTTTTTTTTTTTTTTGCATTAATCCTGTTCTTGTAACAAAATTATATCCCTCCATCGAGTTTGCAAAATATGTTTTCATTTAAAGCGACTTAGTTACATTCATGTTTCCACTACTTGTTTTAACTCATTTCTAGCATTACAAAAACGTAAATATGCATTAATAAAAACTACACTAATATTAAAAAAAAAAAAATATCGCTAACAGTGGAAAGCATGTTTTGTGTACACATTATTTAGCAGTTAAAAAAACTCAAAAAGCAGCAATCTTGAAAAACCTTACTCCACCACTTTCTATTCATTACCAAACTAAGTATACACCCCCCAAATTATGAGCAAGTGCTAGGCATAGCAATCGAGAACTCACAATGAATAAATGCAGGGAGAAAGTTTTTTCTTAAGTCAATTCCGTTCTTAACACACAGCGTGGGAATAAACATTCAACCTTTTCCCTCAAACCGTCATTATATTGTTAAGCTAGACTATTAAATAACGTGAACAGTTTGAGGGAGTACAAAATTAAACGGGAGCAGTCAGCAGCACAATAATAGCTTTTACCAAACGTAAATACAGACTACACGTGTTTGCGCTTTTGTAAATAAGACGTAGGTAAATTGTAGCTTGGAGAAAAGAAATATCGTGACTGTAAAAGAAATGAATGAAAATTGTAGCGTATCATCTCACATTAAGTGGTCATTATAGTTTTCTTCTTCTTCTTCTTTTTCTTCTTTATTTGTTTTATTTGACTCTTCCACTTCGTAAAATGACCATCAAATGATAGATTTAAAAAAGACTTCATACAATGCTAACAGAAATACATGGGCGGATTTATGGGGGGGCAGAGGGGGCAATGCCCCCCCCCCCAGTTTTGGGAGGACTTTATGTAGTAACAACACATCTTCCAAAAATAAAAAATAAATCATTATTTTTTCTTTTTCAAATAGTTCAGAAGAGCATGGGTGTATTTATAGGGGCAATACCCCCCACTTTTGAGAGGACTTTATATAGTAACAACACATCTTCCAAAATCTTAAAACAAAACATCATGACTTTTTTCTTTTTTGACTAGTTTAGTGAAAATAAAGAGAATAGCGAATGTCCTTTTCTGATGGGAGAAAAGAAAAGAAAAAAAAAAACCGAACATTAAATACAAATAGTGCAGCTGTCACTGGGGTACTGAAAATGTGCTTAAATTCACTATTTTGGACTGAAAACCATTTGGGCAAGTGTATGAAAATATAGGCTAAACAAGCTATACATTAAGCTGCAACACTTATAATAATTGACGATTATTTTAACAAATTAGAACCTACAACAAAGGGAGGAAAACTCCCCCCCCCCCCCATTCGCGCTAAAAGAACGATCTACTCGTTATGATTTGTGACCACATTTAAAGTATATTTGTGCATAATATTTATGTTCTTAGTAGATTGATTGGCTATTTGAGAGATTCTAACAAATAGTTTTTTTTTTTTTTGAAAGAGACCGAGATAGAAACTAAATTATATCGCAAACTGAATAAATTTCAGTTATCTGAGTATTCTGATTAATTGAATCTTTTTATTTACAGGGAAAGTACAATTTTACTTACTTTATAAATACTGTTTAAAAAGTAAGGTAAGTGATAATCATTTAAGTCTAAAGTCAGTCCTTGTCATTATTGAAATCTAAATAATTGAGTCATCAAAAGTTTTGGATAAATTTGCTAAAATTTTATAAAAATCTATAAAAACCTAACAAAGATTGGTAAAATCGTAAAAATTTTTTAATCGTAAAAACTGACGAATTTTTGTAAAAATTACAAAAAAATCAAGCAAAAATCTGCAGGTAAGAGTGAATTACAAACAGGGCTGAGTTTGCCTATAAGATAAACAAGCTACTGCTTAGGGCCCACGCTTTGAAGTGGGTCGCTAACTCCCAAAAAAATTGCATGATTCGTTCCTTAAAAAATGGAAATTGGTTGAAAAAACTAATTTAATTTTCAAGTGCTTGAAAACTTTGGAAACATGTGGCTACAAACCTTAAATTTTAAAATTTCTAACAAATGGTAGAGGGAGAGGAATGCCAAAATTTGTCAAATTCAGCTCCTGACCACATCCTGCATTAAAAATGTAAAACTCATGGTTATCACGTTTGTAACATATTATTCGAAATAAATTTTTGTGACTCACATGTTTCATATCTTGCAATATATTCAATCCCGAATGCAGTATTTTGGAAATTCTTTTCTATTGATTGCTTTTATCTTACTTCTACTGCATATTGTTAATCTGTTTAGCCAAAAAAAAAAAAATAAATAAATAACTACCTCTATTCCTTTTCGTTTTTTGCACTATTTATAATTAAAAAAGGTTGTTGTAATGAGAAATCCATAGTTTATTTTTTCTTTCAAACTTAAAATGGCTGTTTCTTACAAAGTTTGAACAATACTGTACAACTGTATAATCTAGTTATCAATTTCTATGTATGTCTCATTAACCTTTATAAGGCTTCAAAATGCAGAATTTTATATCCATTTTACAAAATTTCCTCCGGGGGAGAAACCCCCGAGATCCCTAAAATTGGAGACATTCTATTTCCCTTTTAAAAGGGAGCCCTGCGTCACTCTCTTAATACCGGCCCCCTCTCTTAAGGTCAATACAAAAAGGACAGCATGAAAACACACATTAATGAAAACAACACACAAAAAAGCAAAGTATAGACATGCATCACAGAAAACAAACAAAAACATGAGGGTGGGGTCTATGAAAATGTTAACCAAAAAAAAAATAATATCCTGCCCCCCCCCCCCCAGGAACTTAGTCCTAAATCCGCTTATGCAGAAGTATTATTACAGTCACCCAGTGTATCTTTGAGCCCGTTCGGATAACTTTGCGCCAACTTATGTATTTTAATTTATTTGACTTGTGCATACTTTATGTATTTTGAAAACTAGAAGTCCTAGTGATGCATTCTTGTTGACGAGGTCATAAAATAAGATTTCTGCTCCTTATGATTTTAAAGTATACTATTTAATGTAAAAAAAATATGAAGTAGCGCAAAGTTACCAGGACTGGCTCAAAGATACTCTGAATGACTGTACTGTGAAAGAGTTCAGAAGTAAGGATGATAAGACATTAATGTTTTAAGAAAATATGTTTTTGCCATCCATGTATTAGGGTTAGTGTTGCAAACGAAGGAAAAACCAGGTTCATTCCCGGGAATAAACTGGGATTTTTGTGAAGGAAATTTTGAAAATTCCCGGGAATATTCTAGTAATTTAAAGAAAGGAAAACATTGCTTATATTTTAACCATTTTCCTACACTATTTCAAAATTTTAATGCTTTTAACAGCTGTAAATGCAATTTAAGTAACTTTTTTCTAAAAAAATTTATGCCAAAAAGACTAGCTACCCTTAACAGACGTTTTCTAACTGGTTCGCAATTCAATATTTTACTGATTGATTTGAATATTTAACATTTTTATGAACACTACTAATCTGTAGTTAAATATTTAAATGATTTATTTGTATATTTAGTACTCTTTAATAATTGTACTGATATAAGTTATATCATTCGTAACACTTATCACGTCAGCAAGATTTGCTTGCTTAGTTATTTTTGGAAGTTAACCAACAATTTGAATTTCTTTCAAAAAAAAAAAAAAATTAATTTGAATTCTGAAATTTTGAATTTAAATTATGTTTTTCGCAATCACGAACTGAGACAGGACCCTACTCATTGGAGTTATTGTTTCTAGAAACAGCTCTCCCCCCCCCAGCCTGCCTCTCCTCCTGGGCGGTTACGTGTGTAGGCTTGTGTGTGTGCGTAGACCTGTGTGTATGCACGTAGGCGTGTGTGTGTGTGTATGTGTGTGAGTGTGTGAGCGTGCGTGTGTGTAGGATATGGACGCCTCCGACCAGGAGAAGCGGATAGCTCAGGACCGGAGCAGCCGCGCCGCGCCGCCTGCAGAGGACGGTGGACGGTGGTGCTGCAGAGGCTTCTGGTCCAAGCTGAAAAAGGCACGGACCTCAAAAACGGTCAAATGAGAACAATGAGCAATTGTGATTGCTCAAAAAAGAAAATTCACAACAAGCATATTTTTAACTTTAATTCGATTTGAATTTTAAATAAGTAACTTAATCTATACTGAGTACATAGAAGATATTTTGGCAATGATGTCAACAGAAAGAATCTTAAGTAATCGCTTTTTAAGCCCTTAATCAACGTGGAAAAAAATAGAGTTTGTTTACTTCCAAAATTTCAAGTGTTCCCCAAAGTTCCGGGTTTATTCCCCAAAATTCCCAGGTTTATTCCTCTAGCTCAAAAACTGAGTTTTTGCAGCTCTAATTGGGGTCGATGTTTTATCCGCATCAGTGTTCTATTATTCAATCAAAAATATCATTGAAAAATATGATTAGGGGTCAGCGTCATCCATAAATATCGCGTTTTCAGGGGGAGGGGAGTTCGTGAAAACGTGACAGTTTGTGGAAAGGGGAGAGAGGGTTTAACAAAAAGTATGACAAAACATTTTTTCACAATAATATGTTTATGTAATATAGTGCGACCAGGAGAGGTGGTAAGATGAAGAGTGACACACAAAAGGGGAGGAGGGAGTGAAATACTAATTCGGGGTTTAAACCGTCAGTTGTGGGACGATTGGATCAAACCTTTCTTTACAATTATATATATATATATATATATATATATATATATATATATATATATATATATATATATATATATATATATACAAATTATTTAGAGCTAAAAGTTAAAAATTTGCTGATCTAGTCAAAGTACTTCATTTTTGTGATTTTTCAAGCAATTTTCCCCCCAATACCTTTTCAAAATACTATTTTTAAATTGAAGTTTACTTGTCACGTGCAGGACACCTTTTTGGTCACCAATTTTAGTCTTCTCAATTCTAGCAAAATATCCTCCAAATCTAAAGTTATATATTTTTTTTAATTTTTAATATATCCTTTTCTACTGATTATTTTTTTAGCGTAAGTAAAAAAAAATAGTGTGCTATTCAACATAAAATCAGACATTTTTTCGTGCACGTGGCAACTCTATATTTAATTCCAAAAGTAATATTCTTAAAATAAAATAAACAAAATGTTTTTGCCTAAGAAACAACCTACATGTGTGACTTCTTAGGATTTTTTTTTTTTTTTTTTTTGTTGAATGTACGTTTTGAAATGAAATATAGAGCTGTCACATGCAGGACAACATGGCTGTTTTTCCGTGGAATGGCCCAATTAGTGATCGCGGCATTCATCACTTTAGAAAAAGTTTTCTTTAGCAAGTTGTTTAAAGAAGTAGACTCGGAGAAAAGTTAACCATTTTTTTTTTTCCAGGTACACTGTAAACTAGAATATTCATTTATGTTGGGTAGCAGCTCCCTTATATTGTGGGTCAAAATTTCCATACACTTGGAAAACCACTTAATGGAAAAGGTAGCTTATGGTTTCAATTTAAAAAAAAAAGAGAGAATGTAAATTAGTCTGATATCCAACACTATAAATGCAAACAAATGTCAACTGAGAAATTGAATTAAATTAAAAGAAAACTAGAAAAATATTTTTGCAAAAATCGGGTCAAACCTACTCTGTTCTCTTTGCTAATGAATAAGTGGTTATTTAAATCCAAGGGTCTAAACAACCAGTATTTTATGAGAATTAAATCACAGAATGACGTTCTATTTTAAATTTGCACTCATTCGTGTTAAAAAGTCGCTAAAGATTTGAGTCGGTTAGCTTTTTGAAGGAAATAGAAATGATGGCTTTTGTGTTTTTCCTTTTAAACACCGTCTCATATAGACATAACTGTTTCAGTCCAAATTTACAAATATAGTAGAAAGTACCCAAATGTTATTTTGAGACATAATTTACTTCAGAATATATATATATATATATATATATATATATATATATATATATATATATATATATATATATATATATATATATATATATATATGCAGTAGAACCTCCATTAAAGGACACCTCTATTTAAGGGACATTTTTTCTGGTCCCAGTCCCTTTGAATAGGGACTTCCATGTATTTACCTCTAATTAAGGGACAGTTGCAAAGCCAAAATAATGTATAAGTGCATAAGAAATAGTGAATTTTTCTAGAATTCAAGTTTCACTTTTCCTCTAAAAACTAATTGAGGTAAGTTTGACATAAACATATGTGAAGGAAACAAGTAATGAGCTGTAAAAAAAAAAAAACTTGCTGAAATTAACATGCATGATTTATCCTCTCAACAACGTATTGAAGTAGGTTCAGGGCCGACAGAGAGTGCACAGCAACTAATTAGCTTTGTACTATAAAACTTAAATTTGAACATTAATTGTAATTCATAGTATTACATAGTAAATTACATAACATAAAGCAATATATGTAATGAATTACTTCAAAATTATTTCTGTATGCTACAAAACTTTGCCATTACAAAAATTTTTTATTAAATTTTAATTAATAAAATAATATAAACTTAGAAATTTGAATAATTGTGAATTTTATTTAGCATATATGAAACATTTTCAGTATTTAATCAAGTAAGTCAATGTTTATTGTGATATTATACTACTAAGTACACATCAATTCATCCGCCTCCGAATAAGAGACACCTCTATTTAAGGGACAAAATGTCTGGTTCCCTTAGTGTCCCTTATTGAGAGGTTCTACTGTATATATATATATATATATATATATATATATATATATATATATATATATATATATATATATATATACTACGCAGGTAAGTGAAAAAGTATTGAGTTTAAAGCTATTTATAATCGAACTCATGTAAAAAGATATTCACTATAACATCCCAAATTGATCTTCTCGTGTGTTATGAAACAAGTCCAGATGTGCTTGCAAAGCTGTTAACATTCAACTCAAAATCATATTTTTATGAACGCATGAAACTGTGTACAAAACATTCAACTTGCGGGATGCTATATAATTTTAGGGATAGAAACATCAAAAACCGTTAGTAGAAGGGGATGCAAAGAAAATTTTAATTTCTGGTATACTTGGTAATCAGGTTTACAAACACTCAATATAAACAAGTAACACTGACTGCCCAATTTGCCATTAAAATCCAGTTTATATACTTCACGCTATCCTTTAACACGCAAAGAAATGAGTAGCGACCATTCATATTCCGCAAGAGAAATGCTCAGGTTAGGAGAAAATCCAGAATATTAAATGATTCTTGCTGGAAAAGGCGGCATGGCTCGCATTTTTATCATTCTGCTATGCAAATTAAGCACTCCATGCAGGTAAGATGGGAACAGAATAAAGCGTGACCGTGAAGAATGGATGTTAACACTTTTGCAGATAGATATAAAATGCATTGCAGTGCCACCGCTAATAAATCATCGGTTAATGAAATAAACCGCATTATCTAATCACGTCCCAAAGTGACTTAAAGTAAACTACTTGTGAACAAGCACATTTAGATCAACTGTTAATTATGGGTTACGATCTTTCGTATCTGAAAATAGTCATTTTAAAATTTTTGTTGGTTTAAAATATTTTCTAGACATAGCTTACGAAACTTCATGATGGCTCTTTTTAATAGCGAATACAGACCATCATTTTAGAGGGGGGGGGGGTCACGCTGAGGAATGCCCCCCCCCCCCTTTTTCCCTCCTCCTCTCCTACAAAAGAACTCTACGGTTTTAGGTGCGAAAATTTTCTGAAACTTCTTGGATGTCAGTAAAATAATATCCAAATCAGGCAGGAATAATCCACCTACTAGGGAGAAACGCTACAAATTAATTTCATAGGCAATGAAAAGAAGTAGTATTTCAAATATTTACTTTTAAAAATTTTAATGAATTTAAAAGTTTACTGCAATACATTTTATTCGCAAATTGTTTGAACACAATGTGGGTTAAAAATGGTGTCGACAGCTTAGGGGTAGGGAGGGGGGATTCATGACCCCATGACCCTCCCCTGTATCTGCTCCTGAGTGTAACTAGCCCCTTTTTTATTATATGCGTTATGAATTCTGTTCGATGCCTGTCATCCATCTCTTTGGAATTAAATTTTCCTCTTTGCCCTCTTTTAGGAACTAAATTTAGCTATGCCTTCATTTTAGAAAGTAAACTTCGTCATTGTACTCTTTGAGAATTTATTAGGCTCAATTTAAGAAATTTATCTTCTGCACCATTTTGTTTTCATCCTTTTTCATAATTTCAACAGTTGAGCTGTGGCATCATCTTCTTTCATCAACTAAATTTGCCCCCCCCCCCTCCTCGTAATCAATTTCACCCCTAGTTTTCTCTTAGAAAGTAAATTTCTAGAAATTTCATACTAGGAATAAATTTTAGTTCGTAATTTTAGTTCGGGTGTCCTTTTAAGATCTCAGTTTCGTCTTATGTTAGAGACATGATTTTTGTCATCACTTTCTTTAAGAAACAGAACTTCCTACAAAATCATACTAGGAATTATACTTGGTCCACATTCCTTTCATTCTATACGGATCTAAGTTACGTTACCTTTAAAGGAATACACTTGAGAATTATACTAAATCGTCACCTTCTTTTAGAAACTAAACATTCAAAATTTCACATTAGACATATTTTTCGTCCATTTTGTTTTTATTCTAAAACAGTCTACGTTGTTTGATCTTTCAGGGACTACACCCATAGGGGCAGGGCTCCAGAAAAGAGGGTACCACTGTACCAGGAGGTTAAAATTAAGCTTGGAAAGGCTCCTATACTTGCTCGCCGAAAGAAAATTTTCAAATATTGTGAGTAAAAAAGCATTTTTGAAGCGTATGAAGTAAGAAATTAATGAACCTAAAAATGTAAAATTTTAGCCACTTTAGTATTAACTTTCATTTCTATGTGCTTATGGGGGTACCACGGTACCCCTGGTGACCCCCGTATGCACGCCTTTGACTAAACCTATGAGTTAAGCTTGGTTAGGGGAGCCCATGATGCCATTGAAATTTTTAGGAGAGTAGTTTAATTCGGTCTAAGTCTTTTTTTTTTCTCTGTGAGGTCTCGTTCTTTGGGAGGTGCTCCATAACATTTCAGTAATTGTGTAAAGGGGGCGGAGGTCCCTGGTTTTGGGTTTTGTCATCAACGTTTTCACTAACGAGTTAGGAATAAATTATTGTATTCTTTCCCTTATCAAACTACAGGGTTCATAGAAACTTAATAAGAAAAATATTGGAGTTAAAAAAAAAACAAGAAGTTTACAAAACTGTAACGAGTTACTATAACGTAACTAATCACAGAGCATGTGGAATAGCTCTTTGTATTTTAATCTCATTGAATGAGGTAAAATAAATTTCTTCCTCGCTTAAAACAGAACACTAAATGTACTACGTTATGTCTCTTATGGCCTCCATTTGTATTTCCAATATTTTTATACCCTACTTTGGATAAAAATTAGAAAACATTTATAGCAGACTTTCCTCTAACAATGTACAGCAATGATATATACAGTTGAATGGTTCCATAAGAATTTTTAATACAAAAATACATAGCTAATGAAACACTTAGATTGGTGAGTACATTTAAAAAACATGAAATCAAATCTTTTTTTACTATAGTTAGTGTATCTACACCGTATTCATGAAGTTGACTCTATTTAGATATTCCACTATACGAAAATTTCTTTTTTAAATTACGATCTAATCAGTAATTGAGGGACAGTTGCAAAAATCATAATTGAATACAGTTCGTTTGTTGAAAATTTTTGTTCGGAAAACAAAATACCTCAAATTTAGAAATGTTAGAGTAATAACAATTTAATGAAATCTTCACATTCTTCTAAAATCATGATAAACTATTAATTTTTTGAGTTTTCCTCGAATCAGTATGAAAATAAAATAAATTTTAGTTACCTACTCGTAGTATTGACTCCACGAAATGTTCTTCCGTATCGCACTAAATTTTAAACTCTCCAAATCGTCATCTTTTAGAGACTAAGCACCCTATTTCAGAATAGGTACCGAATTGACACCTCATTCCTTTGGCACCTCATTTCTGAATTCAATTTACCGGAATTCAGCTTTAGAATTCAATTTTGGAATTCAATTCTAATCTCACTTCCTTCTCGGGAGTAATTTTCAAATATTAGGAATTAATATTTAGTTAGATTTATTTTATCATTTTGCGATACTTAGTTTACATCATCTTCTAAAACACGAACTAAATTAATTTGTCGGCTTCCTGTTAAGGAAATAAATTTAGCTACTTAATTCCTCTCAAAAAATCAACACTGGTCCTGTTTTCGGCATTAATATTTGCTTCTCTACATATTGGGAACAAATTTTTCTTCGTCATTTCTTCTTAATAATAACTTATTTCATTTAAGAGTTAATGTTTAGTTTAGCCTAATTTCAGACATTTGAATAACGACCATTTTTGCAACCCTTCAATTGTCGCCCGAGCCCAGTTCAATGAGCCAAAAGTACAAAACCTTTCATTCCGAATTAATTTCGATAGTGAAAAAGAGTTGTATACTAGAAAATAACAATAATTATTGCTCAACTAAAATTCTAATTTTATTGTTACACAAGGATTCCACCACAACTGAATTTTTTTAATTTAAAGTATAACTGTCATAAAGTATGTTTTTGTGTGTGGTAAAATTAATATTTCACTTGGAAACATCATTAAAAATAGTTTTATTTTCTTTGAATGCTGTTAAAAATAGTTTTCCAGCATTTTAATACGGATAATACATAATATGAAAAGAGGGAAGGGCCTTCCACATTTGATGCAGTTTTCGGATATACGGGTGATTCTCCAAAAACCTGACATTTTCCAATCATTCTCCAATCTTTTTTTAAAAAATGAAAATGCTGAAAAAAATCTGAAAAAAATTATACTTACTCTTTGTTAGGAACCTATTAAGAAAAAAATAGAGGGAACTCGCTTTAACTATGTTACACCCTCAAAAGAGGGGGTGAAATTTTCATAAAGCAAGAGACTGACAAGCAGCACCAGAAGAGTAACAAATTGCATTTCTTTGTGGGTTATCTAAAATGTAACTATAGTAATGAAGAAATAACTGAAGCCTAAATCAAAAAGTATGGTTATTAAATGACAAAACAAAATTTATGTAAAACCTCCCTTAACGGACACCCTCAATTTCTTCGAGTACAAACAAGTCCCATGTAGGTTTTTCCATATTATTCACTCTGAATTGCTTATACAACTCCGAATAACAGACTTTCATTTCAGCGAAAAAAAAAAAAAAAAAACTCAATTGCTACATTAAAACATTCTTTAAGTTAGCCATACACAGTATGATAAAATTTACAAAAAGAAAAGTTACCTTCTCATTACCTGCGAATTGTTTTATGGTTCAGGAAATACAAACATAAAACCAAAAGGGAATCAGCAATATTAATAATATGTATTTCACTTTTAATTTAAAGCAACTACGAAATTTATAGCAACTTCTCTAACCTATTCTAGCAACATTTAGATAAACAAATGTCTAACCAATAAAACTCTTTTGGAATAATTCGTCCGAACAACAACAAAAAATATTAAATAATTAGAATTAATCCACGAATACATTTTTTATTCATCGTTTTCCAAATTTAACATTTTATTTTCAATCAATCTTATTTTCCAACTAATGTATTGGAAATTAATCCTTCTATTGTACGGGATGCATTACCAGTGCTTGAGAAATAATTCTAGGAAGAGTGATTTTTTTTAGGACAGGAGTATGACACTTTTTTAGGACAGGAGTTTGACATTTTCCACACAATTTGCCTGTTGCGCAAGCCCAGGATTATAATTAAGGTAACTAATGTTATTTTTCGATTCTAACCTCTTAATTCAACTACACACTATGAATAGAATTATTATTTTTCTTTTATTTAACACAGAAATTTTGTCCAGGAGAATGACAGCAAAAACGATTCATACCCATTTTCGAGCTTCAATGTTTTTAGTAAGGACAGCAGACAAATCATATGAACTTAATTCTCAAGGACTCTAACAAAATAATGATAATAAACAGTGCTGTACCACAGCAAATCAAAAATTCCTTTTTTTAATCTATAATAACTGAACTCATTCCTAGAACAGGAGAATGACATGAAACCTGGGGACAAAGTTATCTTGATGATTTAAATAATTTAATTTATTTAAAGAATGCAATTTTACACCTTTAAGTATGCTTAATTTTATACTACAAACTGAATTTGTGCAATGTTGATATAAAATGTTTAAATAATTTAAGTCCATTTGAAAAAAGGATGGGGACACGCCAAAAGTGTTTTCTTGTTATTTAAAAATTTTTGTAGAAAAAATTAAATAAGTTATTGTTTTAATAAGAGTAGAATAACCTCAGATAAATTATTTCTAACAATTTTTGTGTTAGGCTACTGGGACATAATATTGTTAGGATTTTGGAGAATCACCCATACGTGTATATTCAGTTTAAGAAGTTTCTAAACTGACTATCCTCTATTTGTTAACAGAAAATGCTTGTAATTGTCTTAAGCAAGGCTTTTAAAACGATGTTCAATTTTCAATCTTGATTCTCCTTTTGCGGATAGCAAAATTTTGTCGTTATCAATTATACGAAAAAGCCAAGAACTCATAAGAAAGATACAGAAGAAAGTTTCGTGATGGCCACAACATACTAGTATGAATATGTATTGAAATAAAGTAATTGTTAACTTAAATTTGTTATTAGCCATATCTAAAAGAGATCAGATAGGAAAAAATCCGCGATTGTACGTGAGATAAATTATGTAGAAATATGTTCTTTTTTCAAAAAGGTATTATTATTATTTGTTGATTTAGTAAGAAATATTTTAATTCCTGTCATAATGTTATGCTTCAATCCTCATAATAACGTAATTAGTTAAAATTTTCAAACGATAAATCTTAAAAATCTATACATGTTAGACAATTAACTGATAAAATGTTACGCTGAGTTACTTAATTAATAAAATCTAAAGTCAATGGGAAAGTTTAACGTTTATTAATTATTAATTATATGAAATCTTCAAATATGTTCTGAAAGTGAAACTGCTACTCGCAAAAGTACTATTTTAACCATTAGAGCCTGGTTGAAACGTTGAAACAAAATAAAAAGCTTCCTGCTTCAGAAGTAAAACTACCGATTGACCCTTACGGTTGAAAATTTCAATCAACTTAAAACAAGATTTTGAGGTTGATTTTTGGCATATTTCATAATTAATAACTATGAAAATAAGTAAATAATAACAAACAAAGAACTACTAGACAGTTGGGACCACAAAATACGATGTAATATTTCGTTGAAGTGTTCCCATTCATTATTTTTCGTAGCACGTGAGCGGTCTGGAGTTCAGCGATCAAATATTTTTTCAATATATTTCTTCTTGATTTTTTTCATTTGAGCACAAAATCAAGGAGAAAGTTTTAAAAAACATTTTAAAACAACAAATCAAAAGCAATATCGCCTTGAGTCAGTACAAGTTATACTGCATGTTATATATTTGCGGCTTTAATAACGTCAAGAAAAGAACAAAAATTAAATTTGCAACAATGAAGTTATCAATAATTTAATATGAAACTCACCAATGCGCAATAGATCATTTTGTCCTCTTCACACCATTTCTGAGATTTATGTCTGTAAAGATGAAAATTTCAAAATTGGGAAAAAGGTTTCATGTTTATAAAATATTTCAAATAAAATAAGTTGAAGTGAAAAAAAAAAGCATTAAAAGCCTTAAATTTAAATTCAAGCTTTGCAAGTAAATAAACATATGTCCAACTATTTTATCATCAAGTCAAATTAATAATAAATAGAGCTTCAGAGAATTGTAATTGAAGACTTTCTAGCTTGGGAATTTGTAACTGAATACTTATTTTTTTTTTTTTAAAGCTTCCGTAATTTTATAATTATAGCCAATGTGATGGGTGATGCTAAAGATATTGTATTAAGTCATTTCATGTTTCAGTTATTAACAATGAAATACATAAATTTCCCAGACTAACAAACTGTTCTAGAAGTGCCAAAAAAATAATAGGTAAGTGAAGAAGAACAGAACTTAAGCATGCGTTAAATTGAGCATACTTCTTGAAAAAGTCGCTAAGTTTCTCAAATATTTGAATTAAGTACTCTAAAATAGGAATAAAAACAACAATGATAGCGCTAATTAACATCTTTAAAAAAAAGATCGAAATGTTTATTTAATCATTACGTTACTTACTTAACTGAACTGAAGAATCAGAAGGAAATGTTTTAAAACAAAGCCGAAAGAAATATGATAGAAAAGAAGAAACGATCTTCAGTAAAACGTAGCCGGGATGCGGAAGGTGTCGTGCCCCATATCTAACAGGAAGGATTGAACCGATATGTTTAAAAATGATTTTAAAACTTATTCATAAAAGTTTTGACAGTTTTTACAAACTGCGAAAAGTTACACATGAAAAATAACGTTTATAAAAACTAAACATTTTTTGCAGTG
The DNA here is from genome assembly GCF_026930045.1 of Uloborus diversus. NCBI lineage: Eukaryota > Metazoa > Arthropoda > Arachnida > Araneae > Uloboridae > Uloborus > Uloborus diversus. Next base: position 71,112,750 of record NC_072733.1, read on the forward strand.
AACTTTTAAAGATACTTCCATGAAACAATAGCAATTTTCAAGAAATATGTTACAAAAACTAATAAAGGTAACACAAATCAAAAGCTTGCTATTGCATGTCAAGTGATCCAAAATTTGAGAGATTTTTTCACTCACATTTTTGGATGTCTTTGAAATTTGGCTCATCGATTGTACCCTTCAAGATAATCAAAAGTTCAAATCTTTAGATTTTTATCTCTTTTATTCTTTTATTTATGAGACTTTGATTTTTGGAAAAACCCTCTTCTTTTCATGGATGCTTGAGCATAAAATGGACAATAACTCAGCACCAAATATAGATAGAAAGATTTGGTTAAAAGCATTTTAAAGTACATTAATTGCTGTTTAATATAATATGCAACAAGACTAATTTTGTAAAAAAATTTATTTTTAAAAATTTAAATTTAAAATTTAAATTTCTCAGAAAACATATAATGAATTTTTTTTTAAAAAATTCCTAAAAAATTTGTGTATTTTATCTTTATTTGTGCAAAATTTCAAGTTGGGATCTCAATGGGATCGCATTTTTATGAATTTTTGAATAAAATTTGACAACAAATAATGATATTTTTCAGATTATACTCAGTTAAATATGGGCTTCTGCAAATAAACATGACTATGTTTGAAATGAACTGGCATGAACTTGTAGATTGGTAAGCCCCCCCCCCCCACCCCAGGCACCACCACTTTTAATCTTTTTTTTTTTAGTTTTCAAAATGTAAAAAAATAAAATAAAATAAAACAAAATGAATAGTAAACTTATTTAAATGGGGTAAATGTTCTTTAAAACAAGACGAAGTATATCCACGCCTCCCTCCTACCCAGACATACGATTAACACTATACTAGTATCACGCTTTACCTGGGGATTGAATTGAGAATTGTTTTTACCCAATGTGTTTTCTATTTTTTTTTTCAGACCAAGTGTTTTTTTTTTTTAGATCATAACATATTATAATATTCTTTGGCAGTAAAAGAATATATGTTATGTAATAGATTCGCTATTTATAACAAATATTGACCAGTTACGCTATTAGTTCTGTAATGAGCTAACTCAATGGTATAATAGATAATAGACGTTGGATACATACTTTTTACAAATTCTAATTTAAACCCGAAAGGAAAACAAATAAAAAGTATAGAATTCGCAACTAGTAACAAAAGCACTCACATACACATATCGCTGTAAAATATAATTAACGTAACATATAATTCGTCATTAAATATAATTAACCGAAAACTTTTTAACATTTTCCATGCAAAATTTGCTCTATCAAGGAAAATTTGAAGTCTCACTTTTTAAAAATGTTTCTCAATACTGTATTTTAACACAAATTAAATGCATCAGTGCAAACATGCTAAATGTTTAATAACAGCTTAGGACAGATATTTTCACTGAATATTTAAATCCGTTGAGAAAATGCTTCCCGGAAATTTCAGTGATTATGCGTTTGCTAATCAGTAACATCCAACAGTCTATTTTACAATTTTTATTAATGAAAGTAAGGGAAAAAATAAATAAGCAAAGTAGCAGGAAGAATGAAGAATCAAAACACCAAACTTCGCGATAATGATACTTTTAGCAGCTTCGGCGAGCCACATTTAATGACAGTTGATTAATTCAGTTAATTAAAATGGAACAAATGGAACACCTTTCAAAACATTTGTATTTGCATTTCAAACTTTTATGCGCAACTGATTATAATTTGTAATATGTGACACAATACTCGTTCTTTAAACAGCAAAGAAAATAATTAACCGAAAACAATTATCCAGAGGGACTTTCAATCTCTTCTTGAAAAATTTGCGTCAAATGAGAATGTGATTCTAATTTTAACAGAAAGCTTCCTCTAATATATATATATATATATATATATATATATATATATATATATATATATATATATATATATATATATATATATATATATATATATATATATATATATATGTATATACAGTGGCGTCGGTACGGGGGAGGGCGAGGGGGCGGTCTGCCCCGGGTTTCACCCGTCTGGGGGATGACATCCAAAGTGTAATTGCAAGTTTTTGAAAAATATAAAGCTAAAATGTATTTTTAAGAATATACAACTTAAAAAGTTTTCCGGGGAAAACCCCTTGACACCCCTTTTCCCGCCCCACATCATGAAGTGAATACTATACTCAGGATTAGGTTCAAATTGTCAATAATTAGTAATATTAATCTTTTTAAAATGCCTTATCTGTATTGATAAATACAGGATATCACATTCTACCTAAACACTACATGTGTTGTCTTTCATAACAAAAAAGCATACAGACAAAAACCTCCGGACAATCATCAAAAATGACACTATTTTTCCTATTTTTAAACAGCAATTGAAAAATCACCTAAACATCAGAGCATCCGAGGTATCGACTTCAATAGATTGAAACGAATAAAGTTGTATAAAACCTGAGCATAATTAAGAAACACCATCATTTTACCTTTTTCCACGATTCATATTATTAAGTGTCCAGTAACTACCTGTCTACCCAGTTTCGGGTGTAAACGTCCACTAGTAGAGAACTATACTCAAATACAAAGAAGAGAACGAAAACTAAAGACGAAGATGATCATGACACGTGCAAAACATATAATTTCTGTTTTTTTTTTCCTTTTCTTTTCTTTCTTTTTTTTCGTTTGACGGAAAAAACATGGTGATCGAAGAGGATGGTTAGTTTTTGCAAAGGTCTCGTAAGAGTCTCGACAAATGTTCTTCAGCAGGCGGGTACCCAACCAGAAGTATTGACACAAGAGTTGTGGAAAACATAATAATGGTGGTACGAAAAAATATAACTACTACCAACAATGTATTATGTAAACGGTTTCGAAATGAGCAGGTAGTTTTACTTTCACATTTCATGAATTGTCCATGTTTTTTCTCTCCTTTTCCCTTTCTTCTTTTTTTTCCGTTTTTTATACATTCTTTTTTTTTATTTGGATTTAAAAAAAAACAGTATTCTTCCTTTTGTTCTGAAAATGTTGAAAAAGCTTTTAATTCTTTTCCTTTTTAGACAACAACTAGAAATCGTAAACCTACTCGTATACCTCATTATATAATTGAAATGAGATAAAAACTGTCAACAAAATCTTAATACCCCATTAAATTTATCCTCAAGACTTTAAACACGTGAGCAAGAAATTAGACTCTGGTGCTAATTTAAGTTACGCTAAAACATAGAAATTCAAGCATGCAAGTATTGAAGCCGCATAAAAATGATACGGCACCAGGAGGAGAGGTTCAATATTAAAGCTTCCGTTCTTTCAGTAACACGAGAATCCGCAATGTTTTGAAGTGCGCGTTTCTGATAAAATGGAGCAGTTGTAGAAGCAGCAGCGTTCTCTTTCCATTTGCGAAATGCTTATCAAGTGGAATTATATGATAAAACTACATTTCTGCACCGCTGTGAAACACAGAAAACCGATATCAGAGGCATGCGCAGAGCCTTGCGATGAGCTGTACGGAAAGGGCGAAACGTTTTAGAGTGAGCTCGAGAATTGATATTCATTGATGCATCAAAACTAGCACCGATATTGCAGTTATAAAAAGATTTATTTATTTAGAGCTGCAAAGGAAAGAACACACCCTTCTTCAATAGCTATTACTGAAACATGCAATGCTGCATTTGGTTATTCTATTACTGGTGGTGCCCATCCCATTTAAGAGCAAAGGTGCCCCCCCCCCCAAGAAGAGAAAAGTACCCCTCAAACACCCCCCCCCCCCAAATTTCAATGGCGCAGTCTGCGCCATGACCCCCGACAACAAAATTGCAGGGGCGTTCACCGAGGGTAGCCCTAGGGGACGGATTTACAATGTCGCAACTGACGCTATTGCGAGGGATCCCCGCGATCGTAAGGGACCAGGAGATAAATGGACAGGATAAATGTTTTATAAAGTTCTGTGGCAGGCAAAGGGACCCACAAATTTCATTGCAACGCTCCCCCAGCCTGTAAATCCGCCACTGGGGCTGCAGAGTCGGACTAAGGTTTTTGGAAGAAAAAAAATTCTCTAGACGCCGAATTTTGCCAAATGGTAAAATGCAAGCATGCGCACTCACACATAGCTATATCTAATTAAGGGCGCTCCGAACTTGAATTTTTGGGAGGGCGTAAATACTCAATTTGTCGAATGGAACTCCAAATTTAGTGGAATTATGATAATTTTGACGAATGGTCAGACAAAATTAGCCAAATAAAAAAAAATTTGGAGGTCACAGTGACCTCCCATCGGGGGGGGGGGGGGGCCTGCGCCTAATGAGGAGAAACATTGGACAACATTTAAAAAATTTAAAAAAAAATGCAATACTGCAACAGTCGAATCATCCGGCAAAATTTGCTGAATACGGAATTTTTTGGGAGTGGAATCCCATTGGAGCGACCCTCAAAGTCATGGAGTCGGATCGGACTGATTCTCGGGTAAAGGAGTCGGAGGCTTTAAAATGTGAGGAGTCGGTTACTTTCCTTCCGAGTCTGTAACTCTGCCAGGGCTGCGGAGTTGGAATCGGTTATGTGTTAAAATTCCAGGAGGCGGATTCTTTCAGTTTCCCTCAGGATCTACAGCCCTGTTACAATGTATGTATGCCGTATCTGTACGAGTAAGGGCTAATAGTACAAAACAGTAATTAATTTTGTAACACAAATTTGAAATCATTAGAAGAATTCAAAACAGGTGGTAAGGGGGACCGAAAAGTAATGTCGTTCTTCTCAAACAAGTCAATTTTTAACATTTTATTATTTTTCATCAACGACCTAATTACCCTCGTTATCAACAACGTTTTGCCATCTGTTATGTCCAGTTTCAATCTACTGTATCAAGAAGTGATAAAAAATCCCCAGGAATATCATACATCAATGCTCTAAGCATTTACTTAATTTCACTTTTAAACTTAAATATAGTATTTATGAATGTAACTGAATAAATATAAATAATACGGAAAGTTTCTTTACTGAAATATCTGAGGTGCGACTCTTATGCAACATGTGATGTTCCCGAGATTTTTTTTTTTTTTTACTTTTTACCACATGAATTTTTTTGGGGGCATGGGGGCCATAGGAGTGAATCCAATGTTCTAGTTTTACACAGAAAACTAATTCAAAAATTTTAAAACAAACCTCTAGAAAAAAAAAATAGTTTTGATGATTTTTGAAACATTTCAGGGTTGAATACCCCCCTCCCCCCCATGAATCTCTCAATTTGCTATAAATGTTCATACTTTTGAACTTTGCATCTGTCTAGCCCCTCAGAAGAATGAAAATGGTTAATTTTATAACTTTCACTCTAAGTAAGATAACGGCTACAAAACTGTTGAAAACTTAAAAAATAAAAAATAAATGGGGAGGTGGGGAGGACTTTTCCAAAAAGTGGAGGAAAATGGTGGTCATATTTGGATTCAGGAGGTCATTTTACATGAGAATCAGCAAAAATGGTGTCAGAAGCATTTTGAAAGTGTTTTTTTTTTTTGCCGTGCACTGTATTTAAAGCAGATTAGCAAATAAAAGAACGGATTTTCATCGAAACGAAAGGATGATTATAAAATCTAGTTTAAGCAGGGACTTTACGAGGAATAAAAATATGTAATTTCCTTTTAAAGGTGGAGTTCAAGTGTTATTTATATTTGAAGAGATAACGAGTCCTCTCGCGTCAGTGAAAGCGAACGCAACCCTTCAGACTAGAAATCTCTTCCGACTGAAAGTTGTCATTTTCAAAGAACATTTTCATGAGAATAGTATGTGCCAAGTTAAGTTTCAATTTTTAATGTTTCAGCTCGATCCCCCCCCCCCTCCCCCCCTCCCAAACACATACATACACACAAAGCTTCGGCGTCGAGCTTGAGCAACTACCTTCACAGATTTACATAACCCGGGGGCAATGCATTTCAATTTTAAACAAGCCTTTCCTGATGTATGCATCAATGAAGAATATAATTCAATAGTGAGAATATTAAAAGTTTTTTTTTTTTAATAAAAACAAAATTTGATGGAAAAAGATTAGATTTACGAGAAACTGCATTGAAAAAAACCGAAGCTATGTAAACATTCAATAATAATCAAACAATGGAAGTTAAGCTGTCACAGTAGAAACCAATTAAGCTCTTTCACGTGTGATAATTTTTCAACTTTAGAACGCTATGTAATAAACATAGTAGCAATATACATTTTTTAAGCCAAGTATACACAATAAGAGCAGGAGAAGAAAAAAGAGAGAGATAAAGTACTTTTTTAAAAAACGATCAATCAAAGTCTTGGTAACAGCACTTACTCGCTTGTTTTAGAGTTGCTTTTTAAAGGCATTCACTAAAGCTGAGAAAAAAGTATTTTCGAAAGGATAATTGCTCTCCTTTTTTAACACTTGTTAATGAAGCTGCAGCATTCAGAACAGTTGGAAGGCATTAATTGCCCGATTAAAGAAACGCTTATTTATAAATTTGCTTTTATTTTGCACTTCTGGTACTTGAGGGGACGATATTTATCATTTTTACTTTCGGTCTAAGCATATATATATATATATATACTAGCTGACCCAGCCACGCGTTGCTGTGGCAAAGAAGTTGGATTAAAATAAACTTGAACTCATTATTTTGATAGAATCAAATAAATATTTTTAATAGAGCTTAAAATAGTATAGCCGATTTTATAACATATGAGATTGATAATGGGCGTTATTCAATTTAAAAACGATTCCTAAATGTTCCTGGAAAATTATGGGCAGCTGATGTGGCCAATTTCTGCCAGTATCATGTCAAGCCAAATTCCGGAAAGTTTTCCGATAAAAGTTAATAACCTTCCTGAAATCATCTCGGAAGCCTCTTGAAAAATTCGAAGATCTTCCCGTTTGAAGTTAGTCGTGTTTCTGGAACTTTAGTGTAAACTTAGGAAGGGATACAAAAAAAAAGCTTAGCACCTTTCTGATTTATTAAGGAACTTCTATAAGCAGTAATGCAAACACAGCCAAAGCTTAGCCAGAACTGCAAGCAATTATCGAAAATTTTTACTCAGTAACGTTTCGGATTTGTTTTTTTTTTTTGTTTTTTTTTTACCATGCAGGCTGAAGAAAGTACTTATTGAATTCAATAAGTAATAACTAAATTTTCTATGGAAAAAGCACTATACTTACGCTTAGTAAATTTTGTAAGTATAACTTCCGCAAAAAAAAAAAAAAAAAAAAAAAATGAAAGTGATAGTAAATATCTGAACTGATTGTAAAATAACCGAATGTAGAAACTAAGCGTAAACCACCATACACTTTTAGATTCTACACTACATTTTATTCACATTAGCTTTCTCTATAGTTTGTAATCAATAACTTCTTTACAAAATACACTAACTAAATAAAAAATTTATAAAAATTAAATTTTTTCAATGAAGTAGATAACATTGACTTCGAACTATTGTTTCTATTATTTGAAAACTGAAAACTGTCTAAGCACTAAGTTGTACACAATGTTCTTGATCAACCAGTCTTTTGCTAATACGAAAAGTATGATAACTTTCCACGTGTGAGTAGGCAATATTTCGTTGCCCATAAGAGAAATATTTATGTTCCAAGAACAAACCGAAAGAAGATATTTTTTGTTCTTTAAATCTATTTATGGTCTTTGCAAAAGCTAAACGAATCAAAAATTGAAGCCTTTCAAATGCGTTTGAAAATTATGACGCTAATAATGGATTACGTGGCAACACAAACATTTCTCCTTTAAACTTTTCCGACAAATATTGTTGACTTTATGTAGAAACGTGTACCGTTGCGTAATTTAGGTGGGTTTAAATCGCGAAAAAGAATAAATTGTTGAGCCAATTTTCAACCGGAAATCGTGTAGACGCATTCCTGGTGTATCCAGGGAATTTAAAAATTCATTTGGAGTGTTTACTGCTTTGTTTTCATCGACAACTTGTTACATGGAGAGCTTTTTTTTAAAGCCGTCAGTAATGGCTCATTATTCGCAATAATTGTAGCTAAGACAGAGTCATTGCTCTGTTGTTATACGTTGCAAATCAGTGTTAACTAAGTCGGTGGCCCAACTATCAAGTGACGGCATATCATAACAACTAAGTGGCAAATTTGAAATTGAAACGCAAAAACCTTCAGTTAAAACTAAAGCTTCATATTCATCTCTGGTGTAAAATCTGGATTTGGACATTTGTGTGTTTGTTAAACTTTATGAAATACGTCTTCAAACGTGAAAGTAATATAGTTTCTCCTTAAAAAATAATGATTGTGTTGGATAGTATGTCGTCAAAATTGTTTTAAACAGTTGACGAATACTGTTTCTCCTTATGTCAAACCTGCATTAGAAAGTGTCAACTCCCAATGACTTTGTGCTACCAATAAATACAACTTGCGACATGCATCAGGATATGTATTTGACAGTCGACAATTGACGATCCACAAATATTCCTGTCTGTTCGGGAATGTTTACCGAAAACAAAACTGCTACAAAACCAGCGCGATTACAGAGGCAATTATGATTTTTAAAAAATTAAATTTATCTGGAAATAGACTCTCAATTAGTTCACTTTTCGTCTCAACGGCAGTGCAGAAATTGTCTGGCTATTTGTTGTACTGTATATTTTGATACAGTTCAATTTCACCGTTTCCAATACTCAGCAATTGCTTAGAAAATACTTATGCGATTAGATTATTTTGCGTTTATATCGCATGTTCATGGCCAATCGCATTATCTCGTCATTACGCTATAAAAAACGTTTTTTTTTTAAACATGCGTTGATTTTATCGGAATAATTGGTAATGTCTGCCGGAAGTCCCCAGACAGTATTCAGACAATTTCGCCTAAAAGTTTATCGTTGCCATTCAAATCTTGCATAATCCTGTGATGTGCTTCGAATGAATGCTTTTACTCATGAGACATAGTACACTCATCCCAAATTATAATTTCACTCTCTTGCAACACTACAGCCATACCACGTCTTTTTTTTTTCTTTATTGTACACATTGTGTTTTGTTTGTTATGAATATCTAATAGGCAACTTTAAAGCTGAATGTGCTGTTCGTGTACCATCTAAAAAAAGTAGCAGCAATGCCTGACGATGCAATTGTCACTGCAATTTTCTGTTGCGAATGTATCTTTGCAAGAATTAATGATATTAAAAATTTCCTGGGGAACAAAATAAAGAAAATAATTGTTTTCCGCTTAAATTCATTAACTTTCCTGAAATAAACCTGGAATATTTTTGAAGAATTCAGTAGTCTTCTTGGTTAAAAAGGCAGTTATGATTCTGGCACCTTCAGAGAAGCCTAACGTAGGTTTAACATGACAGCCTGGAACCTTCATGCTTTTCCAAGAAAGCTCTGAAAGCATTAATGCACGCATTGCCAACGCGAAGACAGACTCTCAAGCACGGAGCTCGAATGTAACTCCTCTGAAATTCTTCGAGATCCAGAAATCTTGTCGCTCTCATTAGGTGCTGAGGCAATCTAGACGATGCGTAATCGATCTGAAACCGATACACCTATTAAATACGTTTAGTTAATCTTGATACTGGTGGAGAAAAATACTTTTCACAACGGTGTGAAATCTGCAATTTGTAGCAATTCAAGGAAACGTTTTGAAAAATATAGTTGATTTTCTCAGGAAGTAAATAATAACCTGTAATATCCCGAAACGTTATATGGAAATTCTAAGCAACATCTCTGAGCTTTTTTTATCATGGTGTTTTTAGCAGTAAGTCATACGATGTTAGAGTTATATCGATTAATTAACTTACACAACCATCTATTAAGAATTTTTAGAACTAAACAATTAATTCACACTATTATTGCATAATTAATATGAAATTTGCAGTAAAAAATTATAAAAACTATCCTATCTTTTAAGTTGGACCAAATGACACATTGATATGAAATTTGAGAAAAATCGGTTGAGTAGTTTCGGAGTTTACCCCGAAGAAACATCGTGACACGAGATTTTATATATATATATATATATATATATATATATATATATATATATATATATATATATATATATATATATATATATATATATACATTGACCGATGAGGATCAAACAATGCCCCATTATTAGACACAAGTGCTGCCTTATCTTTTTAGGGATAGTCAAGTTTTTTCATTAAACAAGCATCGGAGAACGCTCGGAAGGGGAAAAAAACGAAAAAAACCACAGCAAATCTTCTAAAAAGACCCAACATTAAAAAAAAAAGTTAAATACGAGAAGAAAAAAAAAAACTAGAAAAGGAAAATTATCCACTTTAATTTTCTTAACTTCAAATATTTCTCTCAAAAATATTTTTTTAAAAATTCCAGTTGCGAAACATGTCAAAGTTTTAATCTTGAATAATATCTTCCTCTTACTTATTGTGCTTAGAACAGAGATTGGCACAAATGTAAGACTGTAGTCGGCAAATGGCGGGTAAGGGGGCACTGAAATGAGCGGCAAGGAATGTACGGCAGGCGTTTAGTTCAACTAAATTCATTGCATCTAGTTGAATCGAAAAGCAAGTGAAACTGTAGAACTGTTAAGAATGTATAAAAAAATAAAGTAATGAAAATAAGAGAAAAAAAGGTGTTATATATCAGAAAGACAGTGAATCATAACAGACAGAATAGTAACATGCACAAGTACGAAAGAACTAACGAATATGAAATTACGATTATCCGTTGTACTGTACATACAGTATTAAAAAGTCCAATTAAAAAAGGTATGATGAAATTATAATGATAAATTTAATCAACTAAGAGCCTTTTTCTTATCACTTATGAAAATTGATAAGCAAAACAGAGTATCACTGTTCACTAATATGTAGAAATGTTATTATTCGACCCTTAAAATGTACTTAGAAATGGCTAAAACATTACCGCATACAAAACAAAACCACAATACTAATTTAAAAAAGCCAAAAAAAAAGTTACGCGAGTATAAAAATGGAATAAAAATCATGTAAAAGGAGAAAAAAGATGAAGCATACACACTTCTATTTCGGAATTGGGGTTAAATAAAAACACTTAATAATCGGCAAGATGTTGAAATTTCTTTTTAAAACGCACGTTACTTACAATCAAAACTAGGTAAAAATTAAGATGTGGAGTCTCAGCACGAGATATACTTACCATGAAACCATACGATAGTATAATATTTTTCAGAAAATAAGTATCAGTAAAAGTGCATAGTAAAACATGTTTCTGAACGCATAAATTATTTGCCCTCGTGTCCCTGCTATTGAAATACAAGGTCTCAAAGTCTGCAGAAAATTTAAGAAAAGCAACTAAATGCAACGAGTTTCGGTGGTTAATGAAAGACATCTTTCAAACGCTTTGCAGAGATGTCCTGTCATAAGCAGACGGTAAAACTACCTTTAATATCTTGCCAAGTGTTTAAACTTGGAGCTTTTCTTAAAATTTCGGCCGACTTTAAGATTTTCTATCTCAATAACAGGGGGACAAGGGCAAAAACTTTTTGCGTCAAAAGAATGTCTCAACGTGCTCTTTCATTTGCTACCTTTTATTCACTATAAATTTCGTGTGGTTCCTTGATTAGTATCAACTGGTTTTAACATTACAAAAAACAACTTTTTGCGTCAAAAGAATGTCTCAATGTGATCTTCTTTCGTTTGCTATCTTCTTTTCATTTTAAAACTATTCGTGTGGTTCATTGGTTAGTATAAACTAGCTTTAACATTGCAAAAAACAACTTTTTGCGTCAAAAGAATGTCTCAATGTGCTCTTTCGTCTGCTACCTTTTTCTCATTATAAAACTATTCGTGTGGTTCCTTGGTTAGTTTAAACTAGCTTTAACATTACAAAAAAAAAAAAAAATGTTAACAGTGAATAAAAACCGCTTCTGACGTTTAAATATTTGTTTTTTTTTCTTTCGAAATTCTATATTTAATCAGTCAAGCTTTCATAATTAATTGCTCTAAGTTCTAACACTTTAACTAAAACTCTACTTACGTAGAAAAAAATATCATCATAAACCCATAATATAGAACCACACTGCTGCGCTCACAAAAAAAAAAAAAATCCATTTTAAATACATTTTTGATGATCTCAATTTCAGCACCAATGTACCTAATCATCAGCGGAAAAAAAAAACATTATTAAAGGCTTTCTGCTAAAATAAGTGACTATTCTCCTCCACTATTTTTGTTATTATTATTATTACTGTTATTATTTGATTTCAACGCCCCAAAATGTTTGTTAGGGTGCTGGGGACTCCAAACTTTTCTCACATTTTCAAAAAAAAAACACATTATTTCTTTTTATGTGTATAATTGTTATGTTTGAACTCATTCATTATTGCAGGAATAAGTACCTAATATAAATAGGGCTGCGGTGTTGGATTCAGACTGATTTTGGGGTAAAGGAGTCGGAGTCGGGAGTTGAAGGTTTCAAGCTCCAAGAGTCAAAGTTGGTCATTTTCCCTCTAAGTAGGCCACTCTGCCCGTGCTTGCGAAGTCAGAGTCGGAGTCGGGCTAATTTTGTGGTAAAGAAGTCGGAGTCGAAGGTTCTATAATTTCTGAAGTCAGAGCCGGTCATTTTCCTTCCGACTCTGTCCCGAATGTAACCACACAGTTGATATTTCTTTCCCTTTCCTCTCCCTCCTCGAAATATTTTTGATAAAAGGAATTCATAACGCTTAAATTTTGAAAGTTAAAAACGTTTTCCCGGGCGTATTCCGTGTCATTTTGTATTTCCCTTGATTTTCAAACATGCTACTAATGCTTACACCAAACCTAAAAATCAACAGTGTTACGTTCTACTGTAAAGCTCTTTGAAAAGGTCTTAAGACAACTTTTAGTTATCTATATCTTGCGCCATACTTTTGAGTAAACATAGAGTGTAATACAATTTTAAAATGCGATACGTAGTAAACACTCCTCGAAAAGTAAAAGGAAAAAAATATAAATAAAACATTTTCTTCAACATAATACAATTATTTAAGAAAACAGAAATTAGGCATACGATTTATAAATAATTTAACTCGCTAACTCTCTTTTTAGTGTCTTGCTTTTTGAGAGTGACCAATATATTCGTAATTTAAGGGGGTTTTGAAGGGAAATTTTTTTTAGTAAAAATAAAAATGAGCGTTTGAGTAAGTTCCGAAATTAGAAATGACATTGCAATAAACGTTAAAACTCACGCATGCACAAATATGATTCATTGCTTTTTTTTTTTAACATCAAAAAACGGTGTTAAAATTACAGTAACTTTTTTGATTACCTAATAAAAACGAAAACAACGAATAGTTTCAAAACATTGCAGAATTTCTAAAACTATTTCATAAGTTAGTCAAAAGCATGAAAATAATTCTCCAGTTATTTGTATAATAGAAAGCATGATTGAAGATAGAATCATTACTCGAACTAACTTTACACACCTGAGATCGTGAAGTTATTAATTTAAAATAGTTCTCATAAAATAGCAATGTAAACACAATAAAAGCATGAGATCACTTCAAACAAAGTTTTTTTTTTAATCCTAAGTTCAATACTAAAGTATATAGTCATCAGTCAGAGAATTCATTATCAAAAATGATTGTCCGGAAAAATAATTCACTATTCCCCTCAACTATTTATTTATTTTATTTATTTATTTATTTATTTTCATTTTTCCATTATAATATTTCAGACCATTTTAATACTAAAAGTTGGACCCTTTAGTCAAGATTAGCTTTTTACTCAAATAAACTACATGTATTATCCAATAATAACGAAATAAAATTATTAATGTTTAGAAATTTTACAACTATCATAAACCTTAGTTTACAGAATTACTGAAATCATTTAAAATAAGCTAAGATAATAAAAGCAAGTTCACTCTTTGAAGAAGAAAAAATTCATTCACAAACTTTACTCTAGTTTGTTACTAACGATTTTCAAGTAAATAAAATTATAATCAAGCTCAAAAATTAAAATAAAAGTTTAGGTATATTTACTCCTTAACTGTATGAAAATGTGGACACATCTAAATTATTTAGGAAATTGTAGTGTTTAATAAGTAAATAAATATAGAATTAATAGAAGTAAAACAAAGTATAATTAAATAAGTATATTCAAATGAAATAATATTAAAAAAAATATATTAAGATTTTCTTTTAGACGTTGCTGCAGGATTTACAACTCACAGTTCATTGCTCATTTTTATATACGAACTACAGCAAATAAAACTATTGATTTAATGAAATATTAGATAATGCGCACTCCTTGACTATGTAAGCATTAACTATTAAGACAATTTTTTAAAAACATTTACTCAAATTCGTTTCCAAAAAATATGAGTCGAAGTATAAATGAAATAATTAATTAAGTAAGATAACATGAAAGCGTTTTATTCTTCAAATCGTAAATATTGAACACGTTTTAAAACTATTAAATAAAATTTTGCTTCCAATTAGGTCTAAGTAAGCGAATTGCAATCAATTTATTCAATAAGATGAGAACCAATTTCTTTCTGGAGTGATAAAATTTAATCTTCGATTGAAGAAATCATTTTAGAATTTCTAACGTTAAAGTATGAAATAATTGGATTGTAATTCATGAACCTACTAATGCAATTAAATAATAAAGGACTAACTTTTCGAGCTGAACATTTCGCTAATTACCAGGGATTTTAATTTATCTTATTATTTATATTTATTAATTATCGTTATTATTTATTTTTATTTTATTTATTTATTTATTTATTTTGCAGTCAATGCACGTTATTGAAGGGTTAAAAACAAAGCTAAAAATTAACTACCACAAGGTTATCTCTCTCTCTCTCTCTCTCTCTCTCTCTATATATATATATATATATATATATATATATATATATATATATATATATATATATATGTGTGTGTGTGTGTGTGTGTGTGTATATATATATAGAGAGAGAGAGGGGGGGGGAGAAGAGAAAGATTTTATGAATCAATACTCCTATTGATGATGCATGCTTGTGGAAGAAGAAAGAAAGAAAACTAAACTTATTTAGATATTTTTATATAATTTATATGTCTACATATCTGTATGTTTTCAAAAAAGAAAAATAGATATATTACTCAAAGTGCTATAAGTTCAGTTTATGGCCACATACAAGAGTACAATATGAAACTAAAAGAAATAATTTTACTGTCCCCTTCAAAAATAATTACCAATCTGAAGACAGTTTCTAATCACTCTTACTTCAAACAAAAGATTAAAAACATGATCAAAAAATTATCTTTCAAATTTTCAAACTATTGGAATAATAAAACATTCAACAAAACATTCCTCTCAAACTAGTTTCATTAATAATTAAGCTACACTAGGACAATCAGCCCTCTAGGGGAATGCCTTTAATATAGGTCACTGAGAACGAAACTAGAGCATATTTCGATGATGTAAATAGACATGAAAAAATACAGGAACCAATTTTGGCTGGAAAAATACAGCTGCCGCATTTAACCCGTCTTCAATGGTACAATGTTTCATTTAGATGAATATAAGGAATTGAAACTCGGAAAGTTGGTTAAAAACGGAGAAATTAGTGCAGGGAACTAAGTTTGTCACTTCCCTCGGGTTCTTTCTAGGTCATGTTCCGAAGGAAAATCAATCAATATTTGTATTTATTGATTATGCGGCCATAAGCAGCGAAATTACTCATAACGTCTGTGACTACATTGTTCAAAACAAAAATAACGAATATTGTTTGTGTAAAGAAAGTAAAGTAGAACACCTTAATTTAATCTTTCGCACCAAAATATGGGACATAATGTCTTGAAGAATGCTTTTAAATTCGTATGCTATGGTGTTTCAGTAAATTAATATTATTTTAACTATTTTCTCTGTGTAACTTTAAAGAACACAGAGTAATTGTATAAGTTTGTTTATAAATTATATGTTATTATAAAACCAGAAGTGTCGCCAAATTATTTCATTATAGGTATACTAAACTGAAGTTTCCTGACGTTGAAATTGAAATTCATCAATACGAAATCAAAAAAAGTTATTTAAGGAGAAATGATTGGAAAATAATAAGCTACGATTGTCAGTTTGATATGAGAAATAAAAAGAGTTCAGAATAAGTTCAAAATAAATTCCAATTAAATTAGCCAAAAATGGTAATACTAGCGTACAACAAAAAGATATCATACAGTTTATATTTTTAATAAAACAAGTCACAAAGCATATGTAACATAATAAACAGTAAAACGTTACTTCAAGACTTCAATGAGCAATTTTTTTTTTCAATG
This sequence comes from Uloborus diversus, assembly GCF_026930045.1. NCBI lineage: Eukaryota > Metazoa > Arthropoda > Arachnida > Araneae > Uloboridae > Uloborus > Uloborus diversus. The sequence continues at coordinate 71,128,976 of NC_072733.1, forward strand.
TAAATATAATAAACAACATACAATTCAATATTAAGTTTTCCGAAAACTCGAAACATGTTTTCTCATATTTGCTTTGAGTTCGCCATGTGATAAATCTGCAATTTGCACAAATATATAATGATTTACTTCCAATACGATGTAAAGTTAATCGTCATAGTAAAAACCTGGGATAGGTTTAATGTATAGTTATGGATGGACGCTAAAGCAGAAGACATGCAAACATACCTATTTCTTCCCCCAAGTTCTATAACCAGTTTCATCAATGCTGATAGAACCAAGGCAGACAACTAAGAATCCCTGAAGAAATGAGTTTCTTGAACACTCGAAACACTTAAACACACATTCGATTTGAATGCGTATTTGAAAAACATTTACACTCCGGGTATTACGCTACACAAAACGAAATAATATTCGTGAAAATAAAAGTTAAAAATATTTTTATTTTCGTTGTGCTTCTTCAACGTATAAACATGGAAGTTCAATAAACGCATAAAATCAAATTGTAAATGAATGTGCTGTGCAGATAAATGACTGTAAGTAATAAATTACTAAACCAACTAATCACATGAAAATTCACATTCCAAAATTAGTCTGTAATCAGTTGGATAAAACAATTACACCAAATTCGTAACAGTCAAAACATCTATTTCGAGGCATTTTTGACAGTGAGATCATTAATTTATTTCCTACAACATAATTGTCAGGTAAGTTAAGTATGATTTATGCATTGACTTCACTGAGGAAAAATAGTAATGCTATTTATCGTTATATATTTTTCTTCGGTAACATGAATGTCAAATATATATATATATATATATATATATATATATATATATATATATATATATATATATATATATATATATATATATTCACTAATGCTTAATAAGCTACAATATAGATACAATGGAAGTAGATAATTACTTTTTACCTATACGGAATACTAATAAAAGCCGAATAAAACGACGTATTCTCAAGAGTGTCACATCTATTTACTACTAATTGTGAAGCAGATAAAGTAAATTGACCTAAAAACGTATTTCTTATGCGTCGCATAAATTGAGGCGACAAAAGTGCGAACATTTACGAAGTAATGTTTATTTGGGACTATATTTTCTCACCAAGTGTCTGTCACTTAGCTTCTTCGATGGTAAAAATAGATAAAAATTACATACAGTAGTTTCGTCTCAGAATTTCGTAATTGGCAATTTCGGAGAGTGACCAAGTAGGCCCGTCATTTCAAAGTATTCCAGGGCGGAGATGAGAAAGGGATGTATACTCAGTGCATCTTAAATGCATAATTACATATTTTCAATCCAGGGAAAGGGGAGTCAATTGCTCCTACTCAGGGGCTTGCACAGAAATTTTGGGCCCCGTCACAAATGACTTTTACGAGCTCCCCTCCATATCGTTTATCCCTACATTCCTACATATATTTCACTCCTCATTTTAAAAATCTCGGACCACTTCAGGCTAGGGCCCGGGACAACAGGTGACTCTTCTCCCCCCCCCCCTGTGCACGCTCGTGCTCCCACTGATCGCCCAAATGACGGGTATGTGATCAAGACATGTGACAATATGAAGAATTAAACTGCAGTGGAAAGGTAAAGCGCAGTATCTGCAAATTTTTTTTTTTTTTCTTTTTTGTCATTAATTACACTGCAGCTTTTTTGTACAAGCTTGCTTATTTGATTTCCGCTGAAAATAAAGCATGAAAAAAATTTAACTTCCAACAATACCCTTTCTGTAAGTATTTAACCCAAAACGTGTTTTTTCAAATATATCAAAAACTCATTTCTGCAGATACTGCGCTTTACCTTCCCACGTCAGTACAGTACTATTTAAAAGAGTTGCTATAAAATAAATCTATTGTGCGTCTGACTTCAAATTCGTCGGTATTTGCAAATAGTTTAGGCATTAAAGAATCAGCGAGTAAAATTTGAGGTAGTAAGATTCGACGAGTAGAGTAACAAAATCGAGTTAGTTTAATACTAGCACTTATTAACCTATTCTAAAGTATATACTGTGATTTGATTCACAGATCAAAAAAGTAAACATTTATTATACTCAATGAAACAATCAAATATTGTGTTTGAGTTGAAAAAAGACGATATACGGTGGTCCGGAGTAACTCTTGACTACATTTTCGGGGTAAATATTAATTTCAAAATTTTTAATTTTACAAATAAATTTTAATGAAATAAATGTGGCGTGAAATGCTAGAACACAGTTTACGGAGTATAACTACATTTACTCAATTGAAGGGCCACGGGGAAGAATGATCATAGTACACCATGCTCAAATTTCCCTCATTACGTTTTTGAGCTTGAAATCTCGAATCGTTTCCAAGTTAGCCTCATTCTTACCTGTTAAAACTCACTCACTATGCTGATACTTGCTTGAATAATATTTCTCTTGAATACTATCTGTAATAATGTACGTGTTCCCAAAGGTTAACCAGAGTTTTTTTAGAAAAATGGACATTGATCGTTCTTCCCCGTAACCCTTCAATTGTGTTGTGCTGTTTAGTTTATAAAATTAAGCATTTTTTAAAACTATTTGCTAAACTTTTTATTTGTAAATTTTTACTTTTACAAATAAATTTTAATGAAATAAATATAGCCTGAAATGCTAGAACAGTTTACGGAGTATAATTACGTTTACTCAATTGTGTTACGGTGTTTAGTTTGTAAAATTAAGCATTTTTTAAAACTGTTTGCCAAACTTGTTACTTCAAAGAAGTACTTGTTATTCAAATATGCATATATTTACAGAACCTCCTTCCACTCTTAAAGTTTAATTATTTGAGTTACTTTTTTAAAATTTGTCTAAAAAGAGTGTTAACGTTTGATCAATGTTTTTCTACATCTAATGTAAGTATGAAAATTAATTACAGTAAGGTATATATAATGTTGCCGCTTATAAATGAGGCAATTACTGATCACTGGGGTAATGGTAGATCATGTTCATTTTTAGAGTATGATCAGAAAAAGATAGTGAATACATAGTTTTTGTTATTTTAGGTGAATGTTAATATTTATTAACTACAAACACTAAGAACACTAAGAAATATGGAAAAAAATATACGGTTAATGAAGAGGATTTGGAGTTTTAAAGAATTGTGAGTTTACTTATTTCATCTAATGTATTGTCTATGAATGATTGTTGTATAACAATTTTTAAAATGTAACAATTTATAAAAACAATTTTTTCTCATAAACAAACAAACCAAAACAAAAAAAAAACCTAGATGATCAATAATTACCTCAGAAGTTATCAAGAAATAAATACCCCAATTTAGGGTTAATTCTTGATCCCTGAATAGGGGAAGGTTGCCGTCAATGAAACGGTTCCATGACTAGACCGTGAAGATATTTCCCGTACCAGAGTTTGTGCAGACGCCTAATCAGTTTTAGTACCTTCCTTTGTCTGAAAACAGTCTACTGCGGAGTCGTCAAGTAGCTAAAATTATTTCATCGTACTGTTAATCGGTCAGAAAAGATTTTTACCATTATCTTACTAATTATTGACATTTTCATTTAGTTGTAAAATGCTTTGAATATCACTGATCAATGAAACGTGAGCATTGACTTAAAAGAGCGCCTTTTCAAGTACAATTTCCTATACTTCGTGTTTCATCATGATTCGTCACAGCAGTAACACCTATAAGAATATTCAAAATGACGCAGTTGCTACACTGCAAAAAATAAACTGTTGTTTTTACAGTATAATACTGGCAGCTCACATTCCAAAGAAAAACTGTAAAATTTACAGTTCTAAACTGTAAAATTTGCAGTATTATACTGTCTTATAGCAGACTTTTACTGTGAAATTTACAGTGATAAACTGTAAAATTAGCAGTAATATACTGTCTTTTAATGGAAATGTCCTGTGAAATTAACAATGACTTACTGTAAAATTAGCAGTAATCTACTGTTTTTTAATGAAACTGCCCTGTAAAATTAACAGTATCAAACAGTAAAATTAGCAGTAATATACTGTTTTAGGAATGAATTGGCCTGTAAATTGAACAGAGATAGTATGTAAAATTAACAGTAACATACTGCTTTTTAATGAAATTGCCCTGCAAAATTAACAGTAACACTGTAAAGTTAGCAGTAATATGCTGCGAAATCAGCTGCACTGCTCCGTAAAAGCAGTAGTATACGGTTTTATAAATGATTTGTACAGTAAAATTAACAGTAGTAAACCATAAATTAAACAGTTATAAATTTTTATGCAAAAGAGTTTTCTCCCCTATTGTTGTCTCTTTTCATAGCCGAAATCACTGCTTTTACAGCTGAAGAACAATATAGAAAAGTAAAGCAATTGATTCTGTATGTACGTTGTAGAAATCAGCCTACATACGAAATCTGTTCCTTTTCTAAAGTTTTTCAACAACAAAAATGTTTTAGGCTATGAAAAGCAACAAGTAGAGAAATATAAAAGCATTTTACATAAAAATAATTAACTGCTGCTAAATATACGTTTTATTGATATTAATTTCATTGTACACAAAATAAATCAATGCCCGTCTTTATATTTTATAAACACCTGTTAAAGGAGGAAAAATGGTGCTTTTTCATTTCTACAAAAAAATTTTAGCTTTTATTGCCAACTTAAAAATTTACAAATAGAAGGAAATTGCAAGATATGGTCTGAAGCTTTATTTTAAGAACAATTATAGCCTTTTCATAAAGCAAAACTTTTTGATCCATGAAGGTAGTAAAAATGAGAAGTTTTTTTATATATATAACTGGAAACACTACATCGTATTTTTACTGAAAGTACTTTTTTCACTTTCAGCATTATTGTAATGCTAAAATGAGCAGCATAACGTGGGAAATGTTTTACAGCATGCAATCCATTATACATTTAAGCTTATTTTTAACTTCATACATACAATTCCTTGTATTTATTTTCCTTTTCTGGAAAAACAGATTATTTTCATGGTTTTCTTCTTTTTTTAATGTTATAAGTTGCACTTGTACCTACTTTATTTGAGAAATACTACTAACAAACGTTATTTCACACCATATGTGCAGTATTCAGCATTTAGACTGCACAGAATGCTTTTTATTGTAAACTGAATAGTATTATAGATTAGATAATACTTGATATTATTAACTTTTTAAAGTTTACATAGATGAAAACAATAAATATGTGACAGTTCAGAATTCAGAGCTACTAAACATAAACAATTTTTCACTCGGTATAGTAAAATCTGTCAGGTTTATATAAAGTTTAACTTAATATTCTGTTATACTGTTTTCATGAGAAAAAAACAAAACATTCACACCATTAAAAATCGCCAAATTATTTTATTTCGTATACATTACCTATAAATACAGATTGTTACAGTGAAATTGCAGAAATTCATTCAAAATCGAATGCAAATGCTTTCAAGGTCAATATTTTTACATCACGAACTTGATTCTTCTTTGTGACATCTTTGCCGACTTTGGAGCCATCATTAAACCTTATATTATGAAAGCATCTATCAAAATAAAAATTGTTAGAATCTCATAAAACTTTTGGAAACCAAAAAACATACATGGAAAAATCAAATTACGTCGGTATAAAAATACGCCCTAAAATGATTAAAATTATGACTCTGAATGATCTGAAATTAAGGTTGCCTTGAGAGTTGTTTTTATTTTGAAACTGCTTAACATATACCTAAATTGTAATTGAACCGTTTATTTCAGGAACCAGTTAAGCGTAAATATGTTGTTTTAAGGAGAAAAAAAACTGTTTGGCAGCAATTTGCAAATTACGCATTTGTAACGGTGGTTATTAATGTCTACTTAAAGTAGATCTAATCTGGATACTTTACATAAGAACTCAGAAAAGAAAAAAAAAGAAAATAATATCTTACATTTTATTTTCCATGCAAAGAAATACACTTATACTGGTTTTTGAAGTAAAATTAAAAAAAATCCTTATAATTTTCGGTATTTTTGAAGGATTTCGTAATACATATGACACTGTTGATTAAGAATAATGTTTATTTTTTTCGATCGGATAACTGAAGTGATCAGGAGAATAAAAATCCTTCTATAAGTCAAGAATTCCAAGTTGTCCAAAATGGGAAAGCTAACATCTTGGCCTAAAGAAAAAAATAAAAATGTTTTAAAAATGATAAAACTTGTATCTAGTTTTTTCTTATAATAGGCTTCAGATTATCGGATTACAATATGTTTACTTCAAAACAATAATAAGGATGAGGTAGCGAAATATTTTTTAGGAAATGGAGCAAGGTTGATGTTTAAGAAAACCAATTGGGAAATATTGGGGTATTCCATTTAAAACAATGAATACTCTATCTAGCCTCTTTTAGTACCCCCCCCCCTCCCCCGAGTTGCTATAGTAGCACTGAAGGTCGTATATAGATAGTTTTTCTTTCTTTTTTTTTGGTAATTCATATTCCTTTCCAACACTTGTTAAACAGCTCAAACTATGTTCAACTGATACCAGCTTCATCTTTTTCTTTGACAGTTTCCCATCGTTAGAAATCTGAATATAAAACAAAGTGTGACGTAAAGAAATTTTACGTTTAATTACTTAAAACTCTGTATGTACTTAATATGAAATATTTTATACTTATAATTTTTCAAAATATTTTTTTTCATATATTTTACTCCACAAATGTGTTATTATATTGTTAAAATTTAATTTTTTGGAGCTTTTTTCTTAAGTACTAAGGAATCACATAAAAGATTCATTTGAGTTGAAATAAAATAATACCGAAAGAACATTCTATCTTATGTCTTAATATTTAAGCAAATATAAGATGTTTCATTTATATTCTGTGTCTTTCAAAATGGGGACGCCCTCCCCCCCTCCCCCAATTTGAACAGCTATCGATGTCCCCATTTAAACCATCAGCGACTCTTTTTTTTAAGTGGCACTTCTTTTGAGAGGATTTACACAATTTATCTTAAAGTTTTTCAGAATTTTCGTGAAATCTGGAAGAAACAATTTTATATTCCCAAAATCAAGATGGCTTAGTTCAAGTCAATTCAGTAAAAAATGAAAATCGGTCAGAAAAGTTTTTAACAAAAGAATAAATCGTCAAACATATCACAAAATTGAGTAAATCTGGTAGTGCCAGTTCCAATCATTAAGAAATTGTAAGTCAACATTTGGCCCACCGTCCTTGTTGTGAACAATGCTACCCTTCTTGAAAATGCTTTGCCAGGAGACCGCACCACTTTTTAACTGTAGATTTAAACATACTGTATTTGCAAAATAACAGCTTTTTATTCACATTGCAGTAAAAATAATCAATAATTTTGTTTGATAAGTGTCACACAAATCTGAATATGCGAAGAAATACGCTGTCATATATCGTACTTTAATCTTTATTGTTGCTCTCATTATGAAGTTGGCTTTTAATTTCGTTCCTGTAATTTTTACAAAAATACGTACAATAAATAATAAAGTACTTAACATTCTGTTTTGTTTCCTTCGATTTTAATAACATGTAAAAACAAAGAATCAGTGTTCCAAAATTTACTGAAAAATTAAAGAAAAAAAATGAAATAAAATAAAGAAATGTACGTCTAATTTCGCTCTAGCAACAGAAATTTCTATATTCCGGTGATTCTTGAAGTGATAATATTCAACTACCCGTAAAAACTAATATTGAACTACAAATTTAAAAAACTGAGAGTTAAATGAATAGTATGCCCGATCACATTTCAATCAAAACAAAATAAAATTCAGTTTATCTTGTTCCAATCCAAAATTCTTGATTGTAACATAGAACCTGACAAAGGTTCACAAAAAAAAAAATCAAGGGACCCAATATGGCACACAGACCGTAGGATAGGCTTCAGTGGCTAAGAGCGCTCTAAAACTGAAAAGCATTTGTGATTACAAATTACATCCGAAAACACAAAAATATAAATTAAAAAGGTACTTATAAACTTCCATTGCCGGCATTCATGTCACTAAGTGAATCATCGCAGCATCGTTAAGACTAGGGTCTTCCTTGAAATTCCAAGCGGAACACAACCGCGAACTGCCATCTTGATAAAATGACACAAACCATTATTCCATTCAGTTCTGGTCACAAGTTAAGGAAGTTCTTTACATTTGCATACCACTAAATTAAAAAAAATAATATTGCATTAGTGAATAAATTGAAATGAAAAATTCAGGCGGCTAGAAGGAAATTTGTAGTTCAATTTTTTTTTTTTTTTTTTTTTGAAATACCAAACCGCAACCATATTACCGGGCACAAATTCAAAGTGAAATCAACTACAATTTTATTTTCTCCGTGCGCTGGAGGGAAGGGAACAAAATATTCGCCAGCGAATTCCCCCCTTCTTGGCACGGCAGCACACGGAAAAAAAAGAAATACTTTAATACATGAATAAAAAATATATTACAGGCCATCCGTTTGTGTGCGCAAATTATAACTTAGACATAATGGAATAATTGAAACATTAAAAAAAAGCTCTAAAAAATATGTTATTGCAATTCTGAAGTCATTGCAATTCAAGCTTTACGTAAATTTTCCCGAAAAAAAGGTTTTGTGAAAGAATCAGCTAAATTATTTTTAGTTTCAACAGATTTTATTCCAAATTCATTTTCATCAATCGAATTCCTTAGGAAATGGTACCCCACATCATTCTGCTTAGTTCTACAATTTTCTATTGCAAATCTAGAAAAATCGATCGCAAATAGAATGTCACAGTACAAAGTACTATTAATCAATCTAAAATTTTGAACTCTTTTCGTGGCCAATTCATTTAAAATTCTTTTGATCCATGCAACTTCCTTAGATTGTTCACTAATTGAAATATACTCCGCTTCCATCGTTGACAGTGCCACGCATTTTTGTTCGAATGTACACCATATTATTTGAACCTATACAAAAACACTAGACCCCCTCTCCCTCCCTCCGCCATTGAAATCCGGTCGTCGTGATTCAAGGCGTAATCTGTATCAGAATGACAATAATTTATTCAATTTACGGACAAAATTTAGATTTCAGGGATCAACAAACCCTTCAGCTTGTCTCACAAATCTCCTTTTTTATACCCGCATATAGATACGCATTGCAAACATTAGTTTGGAAATGGACCCAATGTAGCTTATACACAAAAATTGAAAAGAAAGCATCAATAAAAAAAAGGAAATTGCTGGAGAGAACACTTGCGAAAAGTATCCCCCCCCCCCATACCTGGTGGTTACCTAAAATAACCAGTCCGGCCTTGAAGCGCATTATTTCGTTCTGTTTATCTGTTCTGTTGTGTTTTGCCAATCTTCACTTTCTGGCGTTCTCAAACTTTGTTTCAAATTCGAAGGAATTGCATCTTCGGAAATGCTTAGCTTCTAGCTTACTTGAACTACCCCTCCCCCCCCCCCTATCTTCATCAGAATCTGATACTTTTCGTGAATTATTATCAGAAGTGAAATCGAACTATTTTGGGTCACATTCAATGTTATTTTCAGAACAATAAACCTTGGCTTCGCGATTCGGAATTTAGAACCGTCGTGTTAATAGAATAATACATATCCCTGCATTCTCTACTTTGCCTTTGTATTTCTTTAACCAATTTAATTCTCAACATGCTATTTTATGATTTTCAGGATATTCTTCTTCTACTTCAGAATTACTCAGTAGTGAAATAAAACTGTATTCCTTTGTTTCCTGTTCCTGTCCCCCCCCCCCACCTAGAATTTATTTTCATCGAATTTAACATTCAGCGTTTCTGTCATTTCGCGATTTTCGGAATCCCAAATTCTATAACCTTTTGTATGAAACGCATATCCTACCATGACTCCCTGTTTAGCTCTCATATCCAATTTGTTTATTTTCTGTTTTGGAAGTCCTATATAAGAAATACAGCCAAAAAATAAAAAAACAAGTGAGTTTTTAATAGATGGCTTTCTTCCCCGAAATAGCTCAAAAAAGGTTTTGATTTTCCCTTTTAAAACCGCTCTAGTCCGTAAGTAGTGGAAGCACATAGCTGCTTCGACTCAAAACTGCTGAGGCAAACCCGTTTCATTTAAAACTGTTCTAATTCCATTCATTAATGTTGAGTTATGATGTTCTATGACGCTACTTTGTCAACAGGAGGATTTGTTAGTTTTTTCGATTCTTATGCTTTGGTCGCTAAGGTAAATTTCAAACCCGGGGGTTCAGAAATTCCTTTCCGTTATCGGATCTTTTCCGTAAATATCTCTGTTCTCTTTTAAAACCTGACAAAGTATTCGAAAATCTCACTTTTCTTCTTTACGAAATAAACCGAAGACTTTCTTGAAAAATCGTCTATCATTGTGAAAATAATCCCCCCCCCCCTCCTAAAGAACTCAACTGCTAAGGAACCCATCGCATTTAAATGCAAAAGATTTTACCCGGCTTTGGCTTGAATCTCAGTTACAGGTTTAAACAAAATTCTCCGATATTTTTCATTTTATACGAATAACAATCTGACATATTTTTACTTTTTATATGCAGTGAAAGACAGTGAAGTACAGAATCACACTTTTCAGTATTTATGATATAGTTTTTGCCTTCATCATAAACACGTTGATGCCAAACTTCAAGACTCAAAGGGTTCTAAAAGTTAAAATGTAAGGAAACTGATGAGTTCAAGGTTACAAGAGTCTCAAATTCTTTTGTAGTTCTCGATTCATCTACTTTTCTAAATGAGCATGTCCTTCAAGGCGAATAAAATATGACAAACAATGCATAATAATGTAAATATTCTACTTTAAATTAAAAAGCAGTAATTTAGACGAGAACGCAACACTGCCAGATCAGAAATGAAAAGCTGCAAATTTTAAGAATATAGCCAGGCACGGCCTGAACTTAATTAAATATGTTGGGAAGGCGTATAATCTCAATTTGTCGAATGGAACTTACAGATTTGCAGATTAATAAAATACTGGTGCATGCACACGTTAAGTACGCACAATTAAGTACAATATCTAATGAAATTTGGACATTCGAGAATTCAAAAATTGCAACATTACAATTATGTCCGCAAATTTGCCGAATCGTGAGATAAATTTTTTACAATATGGCAATTTTGGGGAGGTCATAGAGACTTCCCGTGACCTCCCATCGAGTGTTTTTGGATATAGTTTCTAAAATTATTTTTATGTTCACAAGTTTCAATGGTACTAGTGCATTTTTCCTGAAGTAAAATTTTAATTTCCTGCCGACGCAAATGTAAAACTTTTAAAGCACAAGGGTTTCGTGTTTGTATCTAAAGATGCTTAATTTTTATTAGTTTTTTTTTTTTTTTTTTTTTTGGAGTGCTTCATTGATGATTTTTTTTAATTATTATTATTTTAGTTTTGATCGATAAGTATGAAAGCTGGCTCCAGATTTCAGAGAATTTTGAGTCGTTCAGACATTAGAGTATTGTATTTCCAGAGTGGCAAATTCTTCAAAAAAAAAAAAAATCAGTAAACTTGATACTGTTTGCATGTCTCTCGGCCACGTTGTTATTTTATTTATTTACATTTTATTCATCGAATTATGTACAGGTTATAAAAGTTACTGACGCTATAACGTAAATTGTATCAATAAAATGGTTAAATGCAAACTGTTAAAGAATTTAAAACAGAATATAAAAAAGAAAAAAAAAACAGAAGAAAGAAGTCAATCGCGATACGATAAAAACTTACTGGAAAACATAAGAGTTTAAATTTTAAGTACTCACATCCTATATAACACAAAATATAATCGTAAACGAAGTCTAATGTTCTAATAACTTTAAATACGATCAAGGAGGGAATTGATTTCTTTTTAAATCAAATTTGAGTTTCAGAAAATGCTTAAAAAATATCATACGTGCAGTAAAATATTCAGAATCACAACAACTACTCAGATTTTTGCTATAAAGCAATCGCTATAACTTAACAACTAAAAGAAATTGGTAAGTCAACATCAACGAATATTGGGATACGAATTACGATTTCTAAATAAACACAGTTATTTTACATACATTCTCGATGATAAAGAAAACTACATTTTGAGGAAAAGGGAATGAATATATAACTAGCACTTACCTTTAACTTGAATTACAAATGAGCAGTCCTGCCTCAACAAAGCCGAAATATCAACAAAAATGGCTGTCGATACCTTGAATTCATTAGTTTATCTTCCCGTATGAAAGAAAACACCTTTCGCGCATCGTTTTACGCAATCTAAAACATTTTTACAGTTTTTCTCTGTTATTTAGCAGAGCAGTATTAAGCTGTAAGAAAAAACAGTATATTACTATGAAAACAACAATTATTTTTTGCAGTGTATCATTGGATTGCTAGGTGTTTTCACGAATGGACCACCTGGCAAAGTGGTTCATTCATGGAAAATCTCAAATATTGTTGTAACTTCGGCTCAATTACCTTTGAAAATTGCTCAATTGTTTTAAAACAGATATGGATGATGTAAAAAATAATCTCAGTTATTCATGAAAACTCTTATACTTTATTACAATTTCAAGTCAAAATTTTTTATAAAGTTGATTAAAAATTTAAAACATAATAATATATTTTCAAATGCTTTTGCTGTTCCAGAAAAATGCAAAAATTAGTAAAATACGGCCAGTAGACAAGTGAGAGCATGTAACGTGCTACAGTAGCTTACAGAAATGGTGGCATGGACCTTAACGAAGTTTCCCGACAATATAGAGTCCTGTAAGCAACAGTCGCATGGAAGATATAAACCTGTTTGTTGTTACCTTAGTCACTTATTAGAAATTTAGGACATAAGTCCTCTGAAATAGGAATGATTTGTGAATCATATTTTGAAACTAGAAAAGACGTTTTTGAAATGACTTCCGAAAATTGGGGGGATTGGCCTTTCAAGAGGCTGAGTAAAATAACATGACCCACAGATTTAATTAAGACAAAAAGTCTGTTAGTACTATATTCTCTGGTAGTATGAGACTTAAACTTCTGGTTTTAGTAATAAAATGGTCAATAAGTTCTTTAATATTTTAGAGAGCAAGTACGATCTCGCATCGAACGAAAATTTTCAAAAATTGATTGAACAAAATTCTCAACAGTTCAAAAGAGGTCAAAAAGATATTAGCTAAGAACAGTGTTGCATAGCTTGGGAAAATATCAAGTGGTAAACAAGGTGTGATGACAACATCTGTGTGTTGTGTGAGAGCAGGTTTTTTTTATGTTCCTCTTATCCGAAAATAAAAAAAACCTTAGAAAATAAATCTATTTTTCTATAAATTAGTTATCTGTGGTGTTTATTGATCACCTGTTATAAATATTCGTATGCTACGAGTTGATATTTTAATTCAGACAGTGGTCCATCGATGGAAACTCGGTGGTCCATCCATAGCGACCGGTAGCCATGAATGAACCACATGCTAAAATTTTTATTTTTAATTTCGATTCTTTATTGTGTATATTTATCCAGAAAGTGAATATTATTATTAAAAGAGAAATATACTCAGATATTGTTCCTATAATTAACGTGAAATTTGAGTTGGATTTTCTTTCTAAAAAAATCGAAAACTCTTATGTGGTTCATTGACGGCAACCTTCCCCTATTTGAAATACTTTAAATTCTATATTAATTTTCAAGGAAAAGAAGGTTGCATAGAACTTGTCTCATAAGTGATCAAGCTTTCACCAAACATTAAAATTCTATACTAAACAGGTTTTTCATATTATGGATATTTGCATTTTTTGATCTGGTAAAGGAGGTAAAACAAGGAATAGAAGTGGAAAGTTATGTCAGAAATAAAAGATAAATATTTTTGAAAAGTAATCATTTTGAATATTTTATAATTAAAATACTAGGTATTTAATCGTCTTTAATCCATTTTAAACAAACATTTTTCATAATAACATGCATAAAACATTTTTTTTCTTTGTAATCCTTATATGCATAAGAGAAAATTTTTACGACATTTAAACATTTAAAAGATTCTATTAAAAAGAAAAAAACAAAGACTTGTGTTTCCAACTATAGCGTGATATCTTTGCAAACACGTGGAGTTATTTTTATTTTCGTTCAAAAAGCAATAAATAACAACTTGTACAAACTTCAAACCATAATAATGATCAAGACACTTTTATTTGCCAGTGCAACAAACTAAACATTGTTTTGTTTTTGCCTTTCCCATATGATCTATATTTGCTGGCTTAAGATTTACTCGGTAATTGGAAGTTTTAAAAAAATATTAGTCTCTTAATTTGCATTTGGTGTTGTGAAAAGCAATTCTACATTGTTTTTGATGCAAAAACTAATCTTAATAATGAAGACTGTTTTGAAAACTAAGCTCAACAACGTTATTCTAATGATTTGCATTTGGAATTGTAGGGCAAAGAGAAACAGTTACAGGATAACTTACTTTTTTCAAAATGAACAAACTGGAAATTTGTTTTGAAAATTACAGCACTTAAAAAAAAACTCTGTATTTTATAAAACTTGCGTTGAAACATTGTATTTTCTTACTTGGAACTAACATTACTTAGCAGCAAATTTGTTCCTTCAAAAATAGTGGATTTTTTTTATTTAGTAACATTTTTTAAAAACAGATAAATAATTCAATTCATTTTATTAAAAGTCGCCCATAATAAACAAAAATGATAAAATTAAAGAAGGTAATGTTTTATATTTAGACTCAAATAATAAAAGTATGAAATTATGTCAGTAATCTAAAAAGTCACTAAAATACTTTTAAGGGATAGATTTGCAAATTTAAAATGGCAAAGATGCCGAAAATGTACAAAATTGATTATTTTAAATAATGAGCTAATGAGCTTTCATATGAATACTCAGTAAAATAATAAATTTATGTTAGAAGTTTGTAAAAATCTCCTATAATAATTTAAAAAGGAGGGACAGACACGTTCATTTTAACGAATTTTCTTTTAAAGGTCTAGCAATTTATAATAAGCAAAACATTTTAACTTTATGCATTCAAAGTTATGTATTTTTTCTCAAATACGTAAATTACAAAATGATGTTATAATTAATAAATAAAATTTCCATTCCTATTTAGTTATAATTTAATGAAAAAATAAATAGGATGCTTAGAAAGACATATACAATGTTATAAAAAATACTCTGCACCCTAATTAGAACGTTTTCTGGGTTAGCACGCTATGACTAATAGTGCACTCCTATTAGTCATAGCGTGATGTTCTATAACCTATAGCCTTCCTCATTAAATCTACTATTCAACACAAAAATAATTTTTCAATTCGAACCAGTAGTTCTTGAGATTAGCGCGTTCATACAAACAAACTCTTCAGATTTATATTATTGATATAGATACATGCATATTATTATCAGAGGTTCCCATCAAGGATCATAGCGCAGATTGCGCTTTTAAAACTTTAAGGGGCGGTTTTTATTTGTTGGAGGGAGGTCTTGTTTTTGGGTCTTTTTAGTATTTGCAGGGAGGTAGGTGTTACTTATACATATATATTATTGTGTCTACATATATAATAATATGCATAATATCCTCCATATATAATAATATAACAATTATTTAGTTATAATTTAGAAATAGGATGCTTGGAAAGACATCACAATGTAGCAAACATTCCCTGGATCTCAATTTAGAAAGTTTTCCGAGCTGCAAAACCCAGAGGTCGGTCCTAAAAAATCTAAAAACGATATTCACTCTTCAAGCAAAAGAAAAAACACACTTTGATGAACGAAAGAGTGTCAAAAAGTTTCTAACCCGCAACCCAACAAGGTGATTAAGATCAAAAAGTAAATACGCAAACTAAGTTTCTCCCAAAAGAGGAAATCCAGATACCAAGAAATCAAACTTCACTAAGGAAAGCAAAATAAAAACGACTCCTATCTTGAGAAATAAATCTGAGATTAGTACTTTGGGGTATAGTCACCTCCGAACTCCTCATTACATCTCCGGTAAAGGGGATAAAAAGGCGGGGGACAAACTTTGCTCCAAGTACCAAGGTATTAAACGAGATAGGAGGTGGAAAAGGTCATTAAGGCTGCCCATCAGTTTTGAGCTTTCGATTCAAGTGCGTGACTTTTTCATTTAAAACAGAAACTAGCTCTGTACGTATGGTTTTGATTTCATCTTATTTGTAGAGTGGGAATGAGGGATACCTTTAGAAGATAACTATGTGAAGAACACTAAAAATAAATATTTACCTGAAAAAAGGGAAAATATGAGGTTTACCAGGATTCCTTTGCTCCTTTATTATGTTTTATTAAAGAACTGATACATGATTTAGGGCTACTCCACGGAAAAGCAGACGTTTTGTTCTGCAGTTCTATTTTAGTTTTAAAACGTGTAATACGCAAAAAAAAAAACTTAGAAATCACACGTGTATGCGTTATTTCTTAGGTAAGTTTTTTTTTTTAATTATTTCCTTTAAATATTACTTATCAAATAAAATATAGAGCCGTCACAAGCAGGACAAAATGTCTGATTCTCTGTTTAATAACCCACTATTTGTTTCGTGTTGAAACAAACATTAACAATAATCGAGTAGGAAAGCGAATTATTTATTTAAAAAATTGTAACAATTGAATCGGAGGATATATTGCTACATATGAAAAGTCTAAAACTGATATTCCAAAGTGTACCTTACACGAGACAAGTAAACTTGATTTAAAAAAGAAAATTTTAAAAATAATTTGAAAAGATTTTTTTTTTTTTTTTTTTTGCTTAATAAATCGCACTAGGGCACTTTTCCTGCGTTAGCAATTTTTTAACGTTTAGCTCAAAATAACTTGTGTGTAAGAAACGTTTAGTCTAGTTTGTCCCATATGTGACAGTGGAATTACTTTTTAGCACAGAATAAGAGGCATGGAGAAAATGTTAGCCAAGTGTTTGTGGAGCTTGAACAATTAGTTATCTTCAGTAAACTATGAGTAGAACACGGAAAGTATATATTTACCAGAAAAAAAGGAAGAATATACGGTCTAACACTTGTTGCCAGGATTTGTTTTTTGAGGCACTCAAGTAAGTATCGTAAAAATGACGTTAATTTTATGAAAGTGAATATTTTTAATTAAAAACCTGGTGATTAAACATAAAATAAAATGCATGGAGAAAATGTTAATCGAGTGCTTATTGAGTGAACTAAGAATTAACATTTGTCCGAAAAAAGGAATAACACAACCCTTTTTACCAGGGATCTTTCTCTATGAAATTTAAATGACTTTCTTAAAAATTGCATTAATTTTAAGAAAGTTTAATATTAACTATTTTAAAAAATCATCAATGACGTGACATAACATAGAAAATGTCCAAGGAAACACGTAGAAAAGATTAGCCTAGTATTAGCCTAGATATAATAGAACGTAGAAATTTAGACCTTTGAGATGAATTTTTATTTTTATGAATATCAATATTTTCGTGAATGATCCAGTTTCTGCTATCGTGAAAATTGTGAAAGACATTTTTAGGATCTAAAAAAAGGCCCTAAAAATAGCCCTGTAGATGTAGTTACAACTTTCGTCAAGAAACTGTTTTTATTTCGAAAAGTAAATAAATAAATAAAACTAGGAACGCTGAAATATTTTCGGTTTCTTTAGGCAATTTACATTACAGACACAAGAGCATATAACTTATATCATGTATAGTGTAACTTATGCAACTTAATCGTCTGAAATCTCCTATTAAACCTCAGGTAAAGAGGATAAAAAGGTGATGGACAAACTATGCGTCAAATTTGACAAAATATTGACCTGGATGAGAGAAGGAAAAGATCATTAAGGTTGCCCATGAGTATTTACCTTTCGACTCATGTGCGTGACTTTTTCACTTAAAACAGTAACTAATTCTAAATGTATGGTTTTAATTTCATCCTATATTTGCAGAATAGGAACGAGGGGTACGAAGTAAACTCCGTGCAGAACACCAAGAAAAATCATGTATTTTCAAAAAGGAAAAATATATAAGGTCTCAAATTCATTGCCAATGGCTGTGAGTTTCTCGTGACATGATTCCTAACAGAGTAATATGGAGCAAATGAAATGACCAAACATTTCACTTACAAGGAGACAACACAACCGTGGGGTCGGAGATTTGCGGCATTTTTTTTTTTTTTTTTTTTTTTTGTGAAAGAGGACCCCTATTACCTTACGTGGTTAAAGAAATACGACGCAATACTGAGAAAATTCGATTTAAAGTTGCCATGGAGTCTCCTAGGCGGCTTATGAGTTTTAAATGTCAGTCTCTTTATGAGCCGCCGCTAGCCTAGTTGGTTAAGGCGTGATCTAATGCTCCAGAGACAGCACGATCGAATCCCACTCTGGACCTTTTTCTTTTCTCTTCTTTTTTTTTTTTTTGCTATCAAAACAATTAGTGGTAACGCTTTTCACCCCTATATTACTTTCTGAAATTTATTTTTGAAAGGATCGCAAACTTTTTCATTCACTGAAAAACATTCCTGCTCGTTATTCTTTACGGTTTGATTTGACTAGTAAAGGTTTTTGATCTGTGGTCCCCTTTACGGTTATAAGGGACATCTGCTCATAGGACATTCGGATCTTTTTTTTTTTTTTTGTTATCACAGCAATTACTGAAATAGTTTTTCTTTCCTACATAATTTTTAAGAATTTATTTACATCATTGTTTTTTTAATTATTTTCTTTTTCTTCCAGCAAAACAATTTAAAATAATTCACATTTTTCATTCTACCACTACTTCGTTACCACTAATTGTTGTGGTAGCAAAAAAAAAAAAGAGAAAAGAAAAAGGTCCAGAGTGGGATTCGATCGTGCCGTCTCTGGAGCACAAGATCGCGCCTTAACCAACTAGGCTAGCGGCAGCTCGACAAGAGACTGACATTTCAAGTTCATAAGGTGCCTAAGAGACTCCATGGTGACTTTAAATCTATTTTTCTCATAATTTTCAGAGTATTGCGTCGTACAACTTTAACCACGTAAGGTACTAGGGGTCTTCTTTCACTACAAAAAAATTGACGTAAATCTCCGACCCCACGGTCGTGCCGTCTCCTTGTTAGAACAGCGCATATATTTGGTAATAGTTTAATTATGCTACTAAACATGTAGTAGATTCCATTCTGAAAATTTTACCTCTGCAGACCAAGTGTATGATAATATAAGCCATTTTCAAAATCTATACTCAAATTGTAATATTTTGTGATATATTAAATATATTTTTTGTAATCACAAAATGATAAAGTCATTATTAACACTTCAAATGTTAATTGGAACCTACTGATGTTCAGTGCAGTAGTTATTTATTTCATAACAGGCATGTGTTTCAATTTAAATTTTTACGGCAGTTTGTCAAAAGCCATGCGGTGCGAAGTGAAATAGTTTATTTAATATATTTATTCATTTCCTTTTAAATTATTTTACATATTCATTGAGTTATTCATCCGTAAATTAATTCTTACACATTCATTCATTCTTGTACATGCATTTATGTATTTATTAATCCTTCTCTACTTTATTCACACATGTATTGATTCATTCATAAATTTATTTATTTGGTTATTCATTCATTAATTACTTCATATATTTATTCCGTTAGCAGTTTATTCAGTCATTTAATTATTTAAGAAAAATAATTTCAGCAATCAAATGAGAAATGTTTCATGTGAGAAAAATTTTAATTATAACTTACCCCCATATATAAAACAAAGTGATAACCTTCCACTTTTACTTGAAGTACTGCCGAATTTACTTTGAACTGATTGCCGAAAATAAAAAATAACATTTCAGTACAAGTTCTACTCTGAAATATAATGTTCTCTCTTTGTTATGTATTTTCAAACTAAATTCCTATTTTTTTTCACTTTGAAAAATGTAATTTACTTCTTCAATTTACCTCATATTCTCCTATATAATTGGTCAAAGTGACAAAATTAAAAAAAATTCGAAAGAAAACCGGATTTAATGCGGTCTCAAGTCAACGAACGTTTTCTTTATAATACCAAACTAAAAGGATATTCAAAACACTACTATATAATTTATTAAAGAGTGGAATTCAAGTTATGAAAACTAATGCCATCAAAATCAAAACAAGTTAATAAAATAATTATTAATCGATAAATCACCTGAAGTTTTTTTAATTGTCCTACACATATTTTAAGTAAGATTTTGACAAAAATACAAAACTAGACATAATGTTGAGAAAAGACCACATTCAAAAAGGAATTCAACTACACGCACTTCTAACTTTTTATAGGATATAATAAGTAGTTATTCTGAAGAGGAACGTAACGTAAACAAACGTCAGTGGGAAATAAAACTTATCAGAGACCAAAGAAGTGAAAAGTTTCTTCGAATATGAATAATATCATTGAACTTATCACGAAACATTGAGGGAAAGGGCATGCATGCATATCATGTGTCCAGGAGGAGCATATATAACACTTAGAGTCAGGTGGGGTAGAATGGAAATAAAAATAGGTATTTTTGAAATGATTATCAAACTATTCAAATCTGACATCCAATAATTAAAAAACCATAACTGAGTTTTTACATTTCAACAATACAGTTCACATATTTATAGTTATTATTGCTGAAATAATTTTATTGTTTAATGAAAAAGCTATTATTTCAAAGTCTGTTTTTATACCCATTCCATCCCATGGGGTGGGGTGAAATGGGTAGTATTGTTTTAAATTAAATTTCAGAGTGAAAACATGAATTTATTTATTATTTTTTCACAAAAATATATTAATATAGGGGAAGGTTGCCGTCAATGAACTACATAACAGTTTTCGATTTTTTAGAAAGGAAATCCAACTCAAATTTCACTTTAATTATAGGAACAATTTCTCAGTATAAACCTCTTTTATTAATAATATTGTAACAGATTCTGTAAATAGTAATTATTTTTGTGATTAATTTGTTGTAATCTGGCTAAATTTACTGTTTATTTCATTATTCTTCATCTAAAACTATTGTAGTAACTTAACCTGTAAATAGTTTCTTGTAATGAATATACAACTTCCTTACATTCGAATCAGGGGTCGATCCAGGTTTTATTTTTTGGGTCCCCATTTTGTGAAAAGGCAAAATATTTTTGTGAAATTTCGTTATTTTTGTGAAAAAGCAAAATATTTTTGTTATTTTTCTTTATTTTTGTAAAAAAGACCTTCTCGTGATTTTTTTCTTGGAAAAGATTACATTAAAGCATTTTTAGCTGTCGTATCGTTATAGAAAAGCCCTAGACAGGTTTCAGGGGTGATTGCAAGTTCTTGAAGAATACCTGAAAGCTGTCAAGAGAAAATGCGCTGGGGGAGGGGGGAAGTAAGACCCTTAACATTTTATTCGTAATTTGACACATACATTACATTTATTGCTTTTTACAAATATACATATGCAAGGCACACTTTCTTAAGGTGAAAGTCTCACAACAGATTTCCTGTTTGCCCCTCTCAAATACTTTAAGAGCAATGAAAATTGCACATGCTGCTGAACGTAATGATAACTCCTAATAAATACAAAATGAACAGACTCAAAGATATCACATATTTCTTAACACAGAAGTGAAATACTCATTAAAGATTCCATGTATGTGTTTGAAAAACTTAAAAGTAATTAAAACCCAAAATAATACTGCACCAGCATTCAGCGTTTAATTTTTTGACTTTTGACGTTCTTGCAGAGTAGGTATTTCGTTTAAAACTTTGCAATTTAATGATGTTAATAAATATATAAGAAATTTTATTTGTTTGCCTCTTAACAAGGTACAGTAAACATCAAAAATGCGAAAAATTCGTTTACTATGGCGGATGTAAGGAAATCAAGATCTTCAAAAGAAATAAAAATATAAAAACAGCATGTAAAATATTTTTATTTTAAGAAAAGTTATTTTAGAATTGGATTTTGAAACTCAACACAAATTAATACTAAATATATATTGCGTAATCAAAGTAAAATTTAGGATTTTCCTGAAAACAAGCTACCAATCACAAGTGTCCCTCTCCCGTCCCCCCTCTGACGCTCTGAAGCAAAAACACCTCACGCAGCAAGCAAAAAGATAAGATGGGGGAAGGTGGAAGAGGCTCCCGCGTAGATGCGTACACATTTGCGGTTAAAAAATATTGTGAAAAGGCTGCCTTTATATAAATTTTTGTGAAGGGGCTGCTTTTACGACGCGGAATTTTGTGAATGGGGCCGCTTTTGCGATGGGGAATTTTGTGAATGGGGCCGCTTTTGCCATGCGGAATTTTGTGAAGGGGCCGCAAAGCGGTCCCAATTTGGCGCTGGATCGACCCCTGCGAATGAAGTATATGGTCCCTCCATTTCTGAAAGAAGATTTGTGAATGGAACAAAAAGAAAACACCGAGAAGCATTTCGAATTTTGTCGAACTTTCCAAAGCAGTATAAAAGCCGTGTGGCATTTGAATGAGTGAGTTCGTTTTGCTTTTTAAACTGTCTGAGATTCGTCTGAGCTGTTGCTCTGTTTATTGTGAGGCATTTGCGCTGTGTTTTTGCGTATTTGGATGTAAACACGGGTGCCATCGTTGAGTTTACGGTGTTAATTGATGTTTGCTTAATTGCTGATGATTAATTTAGCAGTGGTAACTACATTTCCTGTACATGCTGTAAATAAATCTCATGTGCTTTTCTCAAGAACTGTGTCGTCATTTAAAGAAAGTTTGAAGTTGGCACCGAACGTGTAACAATATTCACTTACATGATAAATGTACACAATAAAGAATGAAAAGTAATAATAAATATTTTAGCATGTGGTCCATTCATGGCAACCGGTTGCTATGGATGGACCATCGAGTTTCCATAGATGAACCATATTCTCAAATTGAAAAATCAATACGTATTTTACAAATACTTATAACAGGCGGTCAATGAACACTACAACTAACAATAAGTTACAGAAAAATAGATTTATTTTCAAAAATGTTTAATTTTCGGATAAGAGGAACACTAAAAAAAAAAAAAAAAACAGCACTCACACACACACACACACAGCTGTTGTCATCACACCTCGTTCACCAATTGATATTTTCCCAAACCTGTGCAACACCGTTCTTAGCTAATATCTTTACACCCTTTTTTAAACTGTTGGGAGTTTTGTTAAATCCGTTTTGAAAATTTTCGTTCAACGCAAGATTGTACTTGCTCTTTAAAATGTCAAAGGACAAATTGATCATTTTATTACTGAAACCAGAAGCTTAAGTCTCAAACTACCAGAGAATATGGCACTAATAGACTTTTTGTCTTAATTAAATCTGTGGTACATGTTATTTTTCTCAGCCTCTTGAAAGACCAATTCCCCCAATTTTTCGGAAGCAATTTCAAAAACGTGTTCTCTAGTATCAAAATATGATTCCCTAATTATATTCCTATTTTGGAGGGCTTACCTCCTAAATTTCTTATAAGTGACTAAGGTAACAACAAACCGGTTTTTATCTTTCATACGACTGTTTAAAGTTGCTTTCAGGACTCTATATTATCGGCGGACTTCGTTAAGGTCCATACCAGCATTTCTATAAGCTACTGTAGCAAGTTACATGCTCTCACTTCTCCACTGGCCATATTTTATTAATTTTTGCATTCTTCTGGAACAGTAAAAGTATTTGAAACTGAATCATTATGTTTTAAATTTTCAGTCAATTTTATAAAAAAATCTGAGTTGAAATTATAATAAGTAAAATAGTTTTTATGAATTACTGAGAACTTTTTTTCATTATTATCATATTTATTTTTAAATAATTGAGCAGTTTTCAAAGGTAATTGAGCTGAAGTTACAATATATGCGATTTTCCATGAATGAACCACTTTGTCACGTAGTTCATTCGTGAAAACACCTAGCGGTCCAATGATAACAACTGCATTGTTTTGAATATTTTTATAGGTGTTACTGCTGTGACTAAGTATGATGAAACCTGAAGTATGGGGGATTGTACTTGAAAAGGCACTCTTTTAAATCAATATTCACGTTTAATTGATCAGTGATATTGAAAACATGTTATAACTAAATGAAAATCTCAATAATTAGTAAGATAATGGTAGAAATCTTATCTGACCAATTAACAATATGATGAAGTAATTTTTGCTACTTGACGACTCTGCAGTAGACTGTTTTCAGACAAAGGAAGGTACTAAAACTGATTACGTTTCTGCACAAACTCTGGTGCGGCAATTATCTTCGCGGTCTAGTCATGGAACTGGTTCATTGACGGCAACCTTCCCCTAAGGGTAAAAATCTATTATAGTCTGTAATTTCACTACAATTAACGGTATAATGTCCACGGTTATTGAGGATTGGCTGACTTAGGTTTCAATGATCTGTTCTTCTTCAATCTCCATTTTTACATTATTGAGGAAGGTGAAAAAATTTCCCATCAAAGACTTCTTAAGAATTTTTACAACATAAGCACAGGTATATAAAGATTCTAGAACTTGAACAATAAACTACTTTTTAAATTTCTTAGCAATATATTAAACTAGCACCCAATCTCCTGTAGATATTGTACTGAATCAAAAGCTTTGTGGAATGGAAGTTTGATCAGACTGGTTTTCAATTTATTTAGTCAGCTTTGGCTTTGTCTAGTGGTTGCATGGTATGACTCGTATTAGACGGTAGGCAAATGATAATTTCATTATCGATAGCATGCTATACAGTTTCATCGGTCAGATGGCTTGCATGTCTTTTCAGATGCCTTGCGAAAAGTTTGAACCATTCTTCAAAGATTGTCTTCCATCCAACCAGATTTGGTGCAACCATAAGCAACTCCATAACATAAGACTTTCGATAAAATGAGCAACCTACTTCAGAGAAAAACTTTCAATGAGAAAAAATGTTAATTCCACAGCCTATGTCATTAAACCTAATACCTATGTCATTAAACCCATTCCACCCCACTTAAAAAAAATTTAACATATTTCTTAAAATGAATGGAATTCTTATCTGATGTTTTCAGTTGCCAAAGGAGACTTTCTTTAATGAAAATAACAGTCATAGAATCCTATCTAAATTCAAACAAAATCCTAAAAACAATGTTTCAACGATATCAATTATATATATAGTTTTGATTTTTACAATATAACTTTCAAGAAGGCTTCCACTAAATTGACTGTTTCAATTCAGTTTTTTCTTGAACCAAAATAAAATCAAACTATTGTAAATAAAATGAGTGTTTTTATTAAAAAAAAAAAAAATTGGCTTTTTTTCTGCAACTCGAAAGATTAATAAATTACCCATTCCACCCCACATATCCATTCCACCCCACCTGACCCTACAGTTTTTGCAGCACTTATCTATTACTTTAAAAATCAACTTACAGTTCTTAAAACAATCAAATTTGTTATATATGCCATAGTGAAGTTTAATTAAAATAAAATTTCTAGTATTCGTTTCGAAGACGTTTCCTTTCCTTTCTGAAAAACTGGAACCAAATTGAAAGCAGTAGAAAATAACCCACAGTTAAAATGAAAAACCAACTACATCAGAAAATACAATATCACTCACTGTTTTCAATGAAAATGAAGAAAGAAAATTATTACTACAAACACTGCATTACTATTTCTTTTCTTTCCTTTCTCTTTTTTTTTTTTTTTTTTTGAAGTTTTTACTAATAAATCACATTATGAGTCTCATTTTAAGACATGACTTTTTTTCTATTTCAATAACATCTTAATGAGGCACATGAAAGTGACATTGTCCTTTTTTTTCTGCTCGAATATTGAGTCCGCTCAGAAATTGACAAGTTATCCATCGCAAAAATATTCACTAAAATGTCCTTCGAAAATTTAAAAATGCATTAAATTTAACTATAAATCATAAAGTGTTAATTGCCTAAGTTTTATTTTTCTTTAATATTTAATAAGCTCGCCACTTTTTTAAAGAGTTGTTCCTTTTGTTTTTACAGCCAAAGAAGTTTTTCTAATATCACATTTAAATTAAGTCTTTCGATCCACAAAAATTATTCTTCTCATTTAAAATAGAAAAATTAATAATTTAGTTACCTACAATGATCAGCAATTTTGTAACAAAAGTTCTCAGTATAACGTAGTCAGAGGTGCTTTTAGAGCCAACTAATGTACCCTGGACCAAGGGCAGATCTAGCTTCAGGCTCTGTAGGGGGTTCATTTCCGGGAGGCTGGGGCTGGGGGGGGGTCACAAGTGTCATTTTTGGGCATAGATAAAGGGTTTGGGGCAAATATTTTGCCATTTTCGTCCCAAAAACGCAGCTTTAGACTATCTTTCTCTACTTCGAGGGGAGGAGGAGGAGCATTACCGAGGATTTGGTGCGAAGTTCCACAAACGTGGTTTTAGACTTAACTTGGTCAGTTAAGAGAGAGGGGGTCATGACATCGAAGGTAATTTGTAACGAAGGTTCATTTTTCTAAATATGTCGCCAAAAAAGGCTCAATCATTCCAAAACGCATGATTTTAAATTTGCTAGTTTTATTATTCTGAACATTGAAAGTGATTATAACTTAAGTTCTAAAATTTCTAGACAAAGAGATTTTAAGATGTCTTACAATTAGATTTAAAAATCCTTGCTACGATCATCTTAAACTTTTACTCGCTAATCTCTCTCAGTATTTTCTAATGAAAGAAATTTATACTAAACTTCCTTTCAGTTATGACATTAAACTTGGTTGAAGAATTTTTAATTTTAATAATTTCTGTAAAAACACCAACCTTTATCGTGATAGCTTAATGTTTATGCAATATTTGTCAATGTGTGTACAACTATATCATAAAGGAAAATCTTGATTTCACGCAATTAAAAGCTTAAAAGTACTAAATTCCGTGATTCAATGTTCAATTATTTCTCAGTGGCGGAAAATTTATTAATTTACCACTGATATATATCTATACATATAATAAAATAAGATGTTTGTGTGTGTGTGTGTGGCGCGCATCCCGGGAAAACGGTAAGGCCTAGAAAGATGAAATTTGGTATACAGGTGTAGTTTTTGCTGAAGTTCTGCACCTCGGGCTTCGATTTTTGATATTTTAATTAGAAAAAAAGTTATTTAATGTTTTATGTGATTTTTAGCACTTTTTAGTATTTTTAACCTCATAGACCCCGAACCAATCGCGCCAGACAAATATTTTTTGTACTATAGGGTCGGAAATTTAATTTTAAATATGATGAATGAAAAAATTTTGAAAATAGAGCAATTTTTGTATTTTTTATAAATTTTTGAAAAAACCTTTATTTTGCATTTTTTTCTGGGTTTTATATTTTTCTAATATCATCCTGCGAGAAGTATCAAAGCCTCATTTCTAAAATTTAAGTTGGTAATAGAAAAAACATTTCGCCCTCTTCAGAAGAAAAAAGTTCTTAAAAATACGCAATAGTTTTTTTTAACAATTTTTTTAATGCTGAACACATTATGTCTTTCCACGCATCAGTCGAAAAAAACGTTCTTCAATCTTCTATGGCTCTGACGTCACTACTTGGATTTCGATTCGATATTTTCGACGGAATCTTAATCGCAAACAATGTTAATCTTTTTTTTTACTATATAGCTTACTTCTAATTTCATGACGTGATGACCACGTGTTTTTCCGGCAGCGCTTGCTTTTTTCTTTCCTTTTTTTTTCGTTTTATTTAGGGATTGCATTTATTTCTTTTTTTATTCTCCCCCCCCCCCCCAAGCTGGACGTTTTGTTGTATCTATATTACGTTACATTTCATAGTTGTGCGCGTTTAAGTCACTAGAAACAGCGAGATTTTTTTTTCTTTGTCACTTACTTTACTTTGTTACTTTTGGCACACTACGGGGAATTTTGGATATAACTTTTTTTTTTGCTCTACTTAAATAAAAAAGCGGTTTTTTGAGTGATCTTTGTTTTTATTAAGAAATGAGCTGGGAGGTTAAAATAAATAGAGATGGATAAGAAATTTTAGAGATAGATCATAAAGGTAGATAGCCGCCGAAGGCGTCAATCTTGGCGTAAAAATGTGAATGGCACACAAAAAAAGATAGAGATGTACTGTTTAATACTGCTGCCAAATTTATTTAAACAGCCGCCAAAGGCGTCAATCTTGGCGTAAAAATGTGAATGGCACACAAAAAAAGATAGAGATGTACTGTTTAATACTGCTGCCAAATTTATTTAAACAGCCGCCAAAGGCGGCAAACTTGAATTAAAATGGTAAATGACAAGTTAGCCAAACAGCCGCCGTAGGTGGCTGCTTGCATAGAAAGGTGAATGGCGTAAGAAGACGAACCAGCTGGTCGCCGCAGGCGGCTAGTATATATATATATATATATATATATATATATATATATATATATATATATATATATATATATATATATATATATATATATATATATATATATATATATATATATGGGTCATTCTTCAAAAAGTAACTTTTCTGTCACAAGCCTTTAACTGTAAAAACTTTAGGGAACAATTTAATTAACAATGCTGTTTTTTACTTCATCGACAATATATCTATTTAAACCAGTCAACAATTTTTTGACAATAACTTTCATTTTAATATATTTTTGTTTTACTACATGTGAATTCTCACCTCCGTAGCATTTCACACACCTGGTGTGACTGTTTATGCTGCTTAGTAACTTGTTTAATTAAAAGTATATAATTATTTATTTATTATTCCTTTCACAAGTGTCTTAAATAATAATTGTTTAAGTATATTTAAATTTTTAATATTGTGTTTTAGTTCGTTTTAGTAAGATAATAAATCATGTAACACAATAAATTCTCACCTCCGTTACCTAAACGTATCATTAATATGTGGCAGTAAGGATATCACATTTTATTTTCTATGATACAAGGGAGCCCCCCTGTTTTTTTTCAGCCATAAAAAAAAAGTTGTGAGATTTTTGTCGAAAACCAAGAAGAAAGATTTTGTTTGAAAAACTAAGTGTGGTTATTTTGAACTCTCACATCCGTGAACATGAATTTTAGGGATGTAAATTAATGTAAAAAAAAGAAGTGAACATGGTTTTATACATTTACATTTGCAGATTGTAACAACGAGGGGGAAAATATTTCCATGAAAAATATATCCATTAATCCTATATTAAAGGAAAATTCCTTACCTCCGTGACAGACCTTATCAGTGCCATTATTTCTGAGGTGAAAATAAATGATGGGGGGGGGGGGGAGGAATACCTCAACATTAGGCATTCTATCAAAATTATAAATTGCCAGTATATTCTGAAATTTACTAAATAATATTTGTAACACACATTTGAACTAAAAGGATAACTAAAAATTAAGCCGTACTTTAATTAAGAGAACTTAATATTAGATTCCCACTAATCATTAAAATAGCTCATTGTTTGCACAATTACTAACTTTTATACTAAACTGGCCTTGATTTGCAAACATTAAAAGTTTCTTCCTTTTTTTTATTTCTGTGAACAAGGCATTTTTTTGCTTTGTTATTTATGAGTAAAATAATTGGAGCTTAGCTGGGTCATTGTTTATATTTAACTCTAGTAGGTAACAATTTCATGTAAGAATGAAAAAGAAAGAAAACAAAAGGTTTCGAAATTGAAAAATATTTGCGCGTTCAAAAGTTACATTTTCTGGAGAATGCCCCCCCCCCCATATATATATATATATATATATATATATATATATATATATATATATATATATATATATATATATATATATATATATACAGAGAGAGAGAAAGAGAGAGATAAATGGATATTTATATATTATCGTTTACTAAGCTGGGCATAAAAGACAAGGAAAAAAGAAATTTTAATTTTGTGTTCAAAATTTCATGAAAAGTGATATTTTACAACTAAAGTAATTTTTAACCATTGGTAAATGATTTAGATTTTTCATTTAGATTTTTCAACCATCAACATTTTGTAATCTTCTACTGAGCAAATTATTAACATTCGACTTATGTGTAAATTGATGTTAAAACTAAATTATCATTTCAAATTTAAGAACTTTAGAATTTAGTGATTTAGTCACCAATTTAGTTCAGCAAGGTTTCGAAAAAAAACAACAGAATGTTGCATATCTGCATACAACTGCAGTTACATTATTCTCTTAAAAAGCATTATAAACTGAACAAGGAAAATTTCAAAGTTTTACTTTTTTTTTTTTTTTTTCATTATTTAGTATCGACAAAAATAATGTGTCTTTCGAATAGTTCAATATGAACACTTCATATTCTTCTTTTTTTTAAGCCCTTCATAGCTAAGATGCAAGGGTGCCCACAGGGGGGGGGGATTTTTTTTCCCAGAAGTTTCTTTTTTTTCTTTAGAACATGAAAATTTTGATTTTTGGAAGAAAAAATATTTAAACTTATTCAACTATAAAAAATGCATAAATAATACTTTTTGACGTACTCTTTCCATGTGTCTTTTTCAATGAAAGGGACATATGAGACGGAATAGGGTCTGTGTCCGTTGCAAAACAGTATGAGACGATTTGATTTCTTTTTAATTGATTATAAATGTTTTATAAGTAGCACAGTTCTGTATGATGAATACGTGTGACAGTGATGAGAGGGAGGGAGATTAAAGAGATTAAAGTTTTTTTTATAGTTTTTTTTCCCTCTTCTTTATTTATTGTTAATAAGAATTTTGACCACCATGCTCCAGTTTTTCATGAATTAATTTGCACCGAGACAATCGTCAAGAACTAATTTTGAAGTTTGCGAATAATATAATTTTTAGCCCTTCACTGGACAATTAAAATATTTTCTTCATAAATTAGCTTTTGTTTATGTAGAATTTTTCATTTCACTTCATTCCCATCTTTTTCTACCATTTTTAAATTGATTACTCTTTCAATCTATCATTAGATGATTGTTATAAAACTTTCAATGATGTTGGATTCTGCTGATTTAGGTAGAAAATTCGGTTCTTAACTAAACTGCAGTAAGGGGTCCTAAAACAATTTTCAAAAAACAAAACAAGTTTTACAGTTTTCAAAACAGTTTTCAAAAAAAAGTTTGAGTTTTTATCTCATAGTCTCATATTGAAATAAAGAGCTTTCTAACGACAACAAATTCATGTTTTTATGTGGATTAAAAGTATCTCAACTTAAATATTATTGAGGCAAGAATGCACTGTGCGTAAAATTTTACTTTCAAACACGATTTTCTCAAAACGTCAATTTTAAAAAGTCATGTTCCGTTTTTTGGAAATACAAATTACTTTGGAAATTTCACCACATTTTATTTATGTGTTCAAACTTATGCTGAAATGAACTTCTTGCTACGGGACTCACATTTTTTCCTTAACAGCTATTTTTATGGTTAAAAAAACAGTATCTTTTTTTCATTTAAAAAGTGACTATTGATTAAAATGGAATAAATTATGAAATAAACAGAATTGCCTTAAAAATTCATTTCAGCAGACTCTTAGCCATCTCTTAAAAATACTGTGGAAATTATAAACATTTATCAATTAAAACGTTTTGAGAAAATGGTACATAAAATTTAGCTATTTAATATTAAGGGTACAGACTTTCCTTAAGGTTTTGCAATTATTTTTCTTAAATCAATTTTACTTTCTTCTATATCTGATATGTATAGAAGGAAGTATTAAATTCGTGAAAATTCTCGAGTTCTGAATTTCGATGTGTGCTGAATAGCTGCATCCATTTTGAGAATTTCCGAAAAAATCTCTCACACTGTATCTACGTATGACCGATCCTTTTTTTCTATGTGACTTCAATTTCGGAAAACTTTCAGGAGTGCGCCCTCACCGTAACGCCCGAAAAACGCCCTCCCTATCATTAAGAACCTTTTAGAAATGCATTTTTGAAAAAAAGTATAGGGGAGAGCCCCTGTATCCCTTTCTCTCCTTAACACAATCAAAGACAATCTACAATTTCGTTTTTGCAATTTTTAGTGTTTCAATTTCGAAAAATTGCCGGTAGAATGCCACTGAGCTTTTCCTTTCAACTAACACTACCAAAGATCAACTGCGTTTTTACAACTACAACTTCGAAAAGTTAAGTGGAGTGCCCCTTTCCCTTCCCTCACTCTCGTCAACTTCATAAAAGTCGTCGTAAATTTGGTTTTTAGGGCTTAAATTTCGAAAAAATTTCAGGGAAAAGGTTTCAGAAAACCCTCCCTCATGTAAAAAAAAGTTGGCTACAATTGTGATTTTAGAGATTCAATTTCAGAAAACTGCCAGTCCTTTAACCATAGATAGTCTACAGTCGCGTTTTTAAGACTCCAATCTCGAAAATTTTCTGGGGACGAACCCCCGAATTTCTTCTCCACCTAACATTAATATAGATAGTCTATTACTGCGTTTTTAGAACTACAATTTTGAAAACGTTTCGGAGGAGAGCCCCCGAAACCTCCCCTCTCTCTAATATAACGGAAGACTATCTGCAATTAAGACTCCTATAGTGGAGGAGCTGACGCATAAGCCGTTTTTGGAGCAAACTTGATCTAGTGCTTCGCAGCGATAGAATTGCTGCTGATGTTTACATTTCTTTAGTATTTGTTAAATTGAGTCAAATGGATGGTTTTGTTCGGCTGCTAATTATGAAAACAGCTCCAAAGAAGGATTTCTGCTCTTCAGATTTCCAGCAGATGCAGAAAGAAAAAAGAAATGAATAAATAATAAACCCTGTTAAGATGTCCATCGCAAAATGGCGTGTCAGCAACAATGTAGTAAAAGCATTTTCCTATAAGCACTGAGAACTAATTTGTATGGCAATTAAAACTTTTTCCTGGCTACTCAATCGATTTTTATCAAATTTCATACTTATATGTCATTTGGTCCAACTTAAAAGATAGGATAGTTTTTATAATTTTTTATTGCAATTTTAATATTAATTATTCAATAATAGTGTGAATTAATTGTTTAGTTCTAAAAATTCTTAATAGATGGCGATCTAAGTTAATTAATGGTTATAACTCTAACATTGTAAAACTTACTGCTAAAAACACTATGATAAAAAAAAACTCAGAAATGTTGCTTAGAATTTCCATATAACGTTTCGGGATATTAAAGGTTATTATTCACTTCATGAAAAAATCAACTATACTTTTCAAAACGTTTCCTTGAATTGCTACCAATTGCAGATTTCACACCGTTGTGGAAAATATTTTTCTCCACCAGTATCAAGATTAAATAAACGTATTTGATAGGTGCATCGGTTTCAGATCGATTACGCATCGTCTAGATTGCCTCAGCACCTAATGAGAGCGACAAGATTTCTGGATCTCGAAGAATTTCAGAGGAGTTACATTCGAGCTCCGTGCTTGAGAGTCTGTCTTCGCGTTGGCAATGCGTGCATTAATGCTTTCAGAGCTTTCTTGGAAAAGCATGAAGGTTCCAGGCTGTCATGTTAAACCTACGTTAGGCTTCTCTGAAGGTGCCAGAATCATAACTGGCGTTAACCAAGAAGACTACTAAATTCTTCAAAAATATTCCAGGTTAATTTCTGGAAGGTTAATGAATTGATGCGGAAAACAATTATTTTCTTTCTTTTTTTTTTCCCCCAAGAGATTTTTAATATCATAAATTCTTTCAAAGATACGTTCGTAACAGAAAATTGCAGCGACAATTGCATCGTCAGGCATTGCTGCAACTTTTTTTAGATGGTAGACGAACAGCCCATTCAGCTATAAAATTGCCTATTAGATATTCTTAACAAACAAAACGCAATGTGTAACATTAAAGAAAAAAAAACGCGGAATGGCTGTAGTGTTGCAAGAGAATGAAATTATAATTTGGGATAAGTGTACTATGGGCTCATGAGAGTAAAAGCATTCATTCGAAGCACATCATTGGATTATGCAAGATTTGAACGGCAACGATAAACTTTTAGGCGACATTGTCTGAATATTGTCTGGGGACTTCCGGCAGACATTACCAGTTATTCCGATGAAATCAACGCATGTTTAATTAAAACAGTCGTTTTTATAGCGTAATATCGAGATAATGCGATTGGCAATGAACATGCGAGTATAAACGCAAAATGATCTAATCGTACAAATATTTTCTAAGCAACTGCTGGGTATTGGAAACAGTGAAATTGAATTGTATCAAAATATACAGTACAAAAAATAGCCAGACAATTTCTACACTGCCGTTGAGACGAAAAAAGAACTAATTGAGAGTCTATTCCAAGAAAAATTTAATTTTTTTAAAAATCATAATTGCCCCTGTAATCGCGCTGATTTTGTAGCAAAAAACGTTGATTCAGACGCAATAAACTTTTAGATACAACAGTTGTTGCCCGGTAATTTGAAGTCATTTAAATCAATCGATAGAATTGTGGATGAGAACGAATCCGTACAGTTTCAAACTGAATTTTAAATTCTCTGAATATACCAGGAATGACACCACACAATCTCCAGTCAAAAATTTGTTCACCAATTAATCTTCTCCAAAATTTAAATTCATCTAGAATTAGAAAATTTACACGTATAGTTATCAAAAGGATCACCGAAAATGTTCTTGAAGCAACAATTTTGACGGGGAAGTTTAAATGAGAAATCATCCTGCTGCCGTGCATTGCATTAATATCGTAAGAATCTCCAATACAGATCAGAATGCTTCATTTTCCTCTTCGCTTAGCTTTCGCAATGACCAAAAATATGTTTAAACAAAAATTCGGTTTAAACTTGGAAAATAGGTTTTTCTCCAATTGGCAACTACATGTCACCTGCTCCCGAGTGGAAAACCGTCAAATCTAATCGTGATAGTAAAATACAGATTTACCAAAAATGTTGTGAACAAATTAGGACAAAAGTAATTTTCAATTTTAATAATTTAAAATAATCGAAACAATAGTTCGAAATCAATGTTATCTTCCTTATTTATAAAATTTCATTTTTATAGCTTATTTGTTTATTTATTATATTTTGTAAGAAGTCATTGATTAAAAGCTATAGTTAAAGCTCAGATTAATAAAATGTACATACAAAATTCTATGTTGGTTAATGCTTAATTCCAACCATTCCGGCACTACAACATTCGGATATTCAAGTCATTTTGCACGTTTGGCCGAAGTAAGTACTTACTAAATTTACCAAACATTAGTATAGTAAGTAATGCTTTTACAATAGAAAATGTAGTTATTTTTTATTAAATTTAATAAGTTCCTACTTCGGCCAAACACGGCCATTCTCAATTCCCTGTGATTTAAAATCGACTGAACTTTTTCCATCTTTGTTAAAAATATTAATTTGATCGTTTAAAAATATGAGTAAACATTATTTCTATTCTCAGCCACAGCAACGCGTGGCTGGGTCAGCTAGTATATATATATATATATATATATATATATATATATATATATATATATATATATATATATATATATATATATATATATATATATATATATATATGTGTGTGTGTGTGTGTGTGTGAATGTGCGTAATTGCTCGCATAAAAATTTACGGCACATAAACCAAATTTAGAATATTTTTGATAGACACAGATTACCGTCATTTTTCTTTCCTTTCTCTTTTAAGTTCAGATGTACAAATACGATTACTACAGCAAATAAATATACATTTGCATTCTTCTTTCCAAAAAGAAAAAAAGAAAATCAAAACAAAAGAAAGATAGAAAGAGAAACAGCCGAGAGGAAAGAGAAAAAGAATAAGAAAGGAGAGGAAAAAAACGTTAGGCTAACAGAGCTGAAATTCTAATGTACTAAGGTAGCTTAACACAATGTTTTTTTTTTTTTCTTTTTCAAACAGCTGTTTATTCTCGAGTCGGAAACTGGAAAAGAAGAAAACGCAAACGTTAGAGAAAAGCTTTGATTTTGGGGGTTTTTTTTTTTTTCTTTTCCTTTCCCTAACAGGACACTAGATTAATGTCTTTTTAATGTTTCAGAGTAAATAGTGATTATGTCAAACATTCAACTTGATACTCCCGCAATTATTCACAGTTTGCTGTATCCCATTTAATTAATTTACTCTGAAAATGTGTCGAAAATAAATTACAGAAACATAAATTATTCCACGTACCGCAACTTATCATATAAATATATTATTTCATCGCTCTAAAAACAATTCAATTTTCTACCAAATAAAGAAAAGTTTTGTGAGAGAAAAATTGATAAAGACAGCGTTTACAACTATTGTTTCGTTTAATTAAGAAATCTGAATAAGTGTTTACACAAATTGTGCAGTTAGTGAAAAGTCAACATTGTAGAACAAAAACAACGCCCACTTGATTAATACATTTTTTTCTGTTTATTATTCAAGTTCTCAAAACCTTTCTCGAGTAATAAATATATCAATTTAATTGAAATAAATTTAAAAAGAGTTTTCTTATGGTTGCTTTTATATACCTTGCAGCACTTTAAATAAAAATGAAGAACCATAATAAGCGAGTTATTAAATGCAAAACATTTTGAGGAGGAGAAAAAAGAGCAAGCCGATACGTTAATGAATGATCGTGTTATTTTATTTATTTATTATTTTTTTTTTAACATTATTCTGAAAAATCGTCATTATTAAATATTTTGAGTTAAGTATTAAAGAGATATATTAATTGCTACAGTTTTAAAAATAAAGTTTGTATCAACAAATCTTTATTTTAATAACAACAAAAATTAATTCGTTACACATTTGAAATTTAACATCTAATTCATTCGGAAAGTAAATACGTTTTATAACATAAATAAATAAATAAAGTTTGCATCAACAAATCTTTAGTTGAATAACAACAAAATAAATTCGTTACGCATTTGAAATTTAATATTTAATTAATTCGGAAAGAAAATGTGTTTTATAACAAAAAAAAAAAAAAAAAAACATTGACGCACTAACTTGGACAGTGCGTCTATATATATATTTTTTATTGTAGAGTAAATTACACATTATAATTTAAAATACGTCATTCTCCATAATAATATTACATCTCGGGTGAAAACGCGAGAAACGCATGCGAATAAATATTTGCTTAGGTACTTAACTGTTTAGGTTTTATGAAAGAATAGTTTTTATGTAAAATTAAGTTACTCATAGCTAAGATCCTATTCAAAATTATAACGTTCAACTGTTCCCAAAATTTGAAAAGATTATTTATGATTTTCAAATATATAACAGAACAGTTTGATTTTTTTCTAATTTCCGGTTGGTTGGTATCATTTATACTCTTTTATACATTTATTCATAATACAAAAGTTGAAAAGAAAAACATTAAAGCGTTTTCATCTGCATGTTTAAGGCGGTATTTAAGGGAAGGGGGGTCAAGGGAAACATGAATCTGAAACATAGCTTTCGTAAAATAAAAAATTAAATACGCCATTGCTTGCGTCAAGTTGATTTATGTTTTTTTTTTTTTTTTTTTTTTTTTTTTTGTCTCTTTCTTAAGTATATCCCGTGGGTTACATTGCAGAACTAGTAACTTGTAAATAAAAAATGCGTTGCAAACAGATTTTAAAAATATAATGGCAGTTATTAATTGCAGAGCTCTTTTACCTGACACGAAATTTCCCCATACCGAAAATGAAATTTTTAGCTAAAATATGGGCTCCAACAGGGTTTGACAGCCTGGGTTTCCAACAGGGCCTGATCACCCAAAAGGCTCTACGATTAATAATTGTCCCCCTCAGAAGTTATTAGCCCCTCAAACCTCCTATCAGAATTTTTAGGGGGGCCAAATATGACTGTAAAACTGTGCTTAACAATTCTAGTTTATGCTTTTAACTGCGTTTTTTTTTAAAGAGATTGCAAACATTAGAACTTGTAAAATAAATATGTTCGAAAGAATTAAATAATTAGAAAGTGAGGACACATTTGATAAAATTAAGCCAAAAGCCAGATTTTCTAATGTGGGATATTTGATTCAACTCTGTCACAATGTACTTTTATGACATTTAATTTTCTTTGTGAAGTGTCAAATATGATTCAACCTGTTACTACCCATATTACTGAGGATTCAAGGGCAACATATTTTATAAACACAATTTCTGTCAGCCACAAAAAGGCGGAATAAATTTAAAACTGATTTTTGCCTTGCCACTTAGCATTAGTCAGTGTTGTATCAATGTGCGTAGAATGTTTAGAAAAAATTTCCCATAGCAAAAAGTATCTTCCGTAATTTTAGAGGTTCATCGGGGCCTGGTTTCTAGATTTAGATACAGAGGAATTGATCTTCAATTACAGGTTTAGAATGTAAGACAAAATTTATTTCTAAAACAATGTACATACAAAACAATCTACATCTAGATAAAAATATGTTAAAACTAAAAATATTTTATACAGAAATATGAGATTGATATTCTCACCAAGGCTTTAATTGCATAGGAGTTCACGGTAGTTGAGCTACTGCACATATTTTCAATTTTATGAGAATTTTAGTATTTTATACGAAATTCATGCGATTTACGTGTAAAACAAAAGAAAGCTATGAGGCCGATGGAGCTCATGCACTTTTTGTTTTGTTAAAAATGTAGCCTTGACTTCGACTATGAAAAGAAAAATTTTATTGGAGTCAAAGATGGAAGGAATCTTAATCTTTGAGTAAAAAATGAAGACCATCAATCCTAAAACCATGAAATAGAGAAACATGTTTCTTCAAAAGTAAACCAAAAGAGGTTTATAAAGGTTTTTGAAATGCATTTAAAATGAATATGCATACATAAGTGGCTATTCGAATAATAATAATAGTAGTATTTGTTTGTGAACCACTTTTTGTTAATTTCGAGTTACATATTCTTAAAGAGGAGATATTAACTGAGCTAGACGTGAGAGGCAATTATTAGAAATCTTTCGTTAGTTACAGGCCACTTAGAGTATTTTTTAATTTAAGATATATACATATATTCAAAACTTTAATTTTAAATCCAACATTAAACAGTTGACGAAGCAAAGATGTGAATTTAATTGTTCAATGATATCCATTTTTGTTACACACGAATGGTTATTGTATGTGAAAATAATTATCCTACGCAATCAATTTTAAATATTTTTCATGTGGCAACTATATCTTTACAATAACGTATGGCTTTTTTTTTTTTTTTTATCAAATATAGAAAGATAAGGGGAAAAAAACTTACTGAGTAAAGTATTCCGAACTATTGTGGGGTGTAAATGAAATTTTATCTGGACAGGTTTAAAGGCACACATTGTTTAATTGTACAGAGGAACAAATTCAGAACTGTAACTGACGAGGCAAGACTAGTTATGAGAGTATTTTTTACGTTGGTAGCTTAAATTAAATGGGGAAAAAGTCATTTTCGTATTAACACAAATGCAGGCGAGCTATCTTAAAAAAACTATTTCTTCCTATGCGAAATTAATTCGGATATAAAACTATAATGTAGGTCATTTGTCGGTAAAGGAAAATTTTTTCCAATCTTACAGTATAAGAATTCAAGAAGATGGGAAATGCAATTAGAACTTTAAAAAAAGAAAGAAAACAAAAGAGGTGTGCGAAGAAAAAAAAGAGAATAAAAAAGGAAAGGAAAATTCAAAACCGTTTTTATTCCATTAACACGGTAAGTTAGATATAAAAAGCTAAGTAAGAATATGAGCATCCCTTGTGTGCAACCCTTAAGAGACGACATTTGATTTTAATTAGGAAGTTTTACGTCATTAAAAAGTGGAAATGTTTAATTTTCTTGTTTAGCTGGCAGCTAGGCAGATCTTTAGCATTTGAGTAAAGGAGTACGACAACAAAGAACTTGTTTTATAATACCAGGCTCTAAAAACGTTATTCTTTCGTAAGTAGTAAAGATGCGAAAAAAATTAAACGGACTACTGACACAATTCAATTTGAAAGCTTAAAAATAGCTCCTTTAAATCCGAACTCACTTTTTCATTCTTTAAGTCAAAATAAGCGACAACACTAGTTTCTGCTATTTACTTAAAGTGGGGTGTTAATGTAAGGAATGTTATTAAAATAAGAGCATGTTACCCCAAAAAAAGAAATGAAATTGCTGACCATTGAAGAAAATCTCTCCAAATAATTTTTAGTAACCATTTTTTTTTAATATCGAACTTCAATAAATAACAAGGTACTATAGGATTGAAATTAGTATCCCATTATCTCAATCTTGTTCCATATCGGACTAACTTTGATGGAGAATTCGAGTCAATTAGAGTGGCAACTGAAAACGAATTTTATCATTTTTAAAACTCCATGTCAGTTCTATTGAAGCCATTTCTGCACGTAATATTGCGGATTCAAAAATTATTGACTCTTGCAGAAGAAATTTCAATTGTCTACACAGAGGCGTACACAGGGGCGGGAGGGGAGAGAGAGAGAGAGAGAGAAGGGACACCTGTTGGCCAGGTCCCAAACCTGAAGGGGGGGGGGGGGGCGAGATTTTTTAAATGAGAAGTGAAATATATGTAGCAACGGAGGGATAAATAATATGAAGGGGGGCCCGTAAAAGTCATTTGTGACGAGCCCCAAAATTTCTGTGCACGACCCTGTGTCTACGCTCAAAAGGGGTAACTGTAGTCTCAGAGTGAAACCCAGCACGCATTGGAATAACTTCCATGACTTCCATTATAGAATGGCTTTTCCTTATTTCTAAAATGTATTTTCTAAACGCGTAAAGCTAAACTTTTTTCCTTTCCACCGTTTAGTGTTTATCTTTTAATGCAAGTAGAACTTTATTTACTACAAAAAATAGTACAGAGAATTTCAGGACACACACACAATTTTCTGTATTTCGTTATGAAAAGTTAATTGCGAAAATTTCGCTTGCTGTCTTCCAACTACGAAATTCGAGTATAAATCATCCTTTTACTAAGTACTTGCTTAATTTAAAGATTGGTGTCACCGATCGAAATAATTACATTTACAAAATAAAATGATGTAGGAAAATACAGCGATTTTCAATAGTAGATTAAAACACTACGAAAATACGAGTAGAGGCGCCAGTTTAAAACACAAGAATATGAAACTATTTGTTAACTAATTCAGGAAATGCACAGCTGCTTGTTGAGATTTCATTGAGCAAAACATTAAAATAAGTAATAAAAATAGCAATAATCCATAAGTTCGAAATCCAATAATCCATAAGTTCGGAATTATATTAACATAGTTGATTATACAAAATTGTTATCCAACAAAAAAAAAAAAAAAAAGAAGAAGAAAAAGGTTTAATAATATCATTTAAAAAGAGATAGAAATAAACTGAATTAAAAAATGTTAACGCAATTCCCTCGGGCTGTCATTTTCACCCCAGGACAAGATTTTTCTTGGAACAATTCCAGAGATTAATCGTGAACAAAGATAGAATCCATGAACTGTGGGGAGAAATGGCGTTAAATTTATTTCCCTTGTTTTTAAAAATGATATATTTGTGGCAACTTTTAAGCAACATTCATAACACTATAACACCAGCGCAATTTCGTAATAACAGGAAAGGAGGTTTTAGATAAATCCATTAAAATAAAGATCCTTGGATAAAAAAGTTTTCAAAGCCTTTTTCTAGGGACAATAAAATAGTACTTTGTAGTAATATTTAGGATAACCTCGAAAGACTTGAATTTTTAAGATACATTTTTAGCAGACATTTTTAGAAAATAGCGGCATATTGGATATCTGGCTAGATATCTAGCATGCATTTTAAGTAAGCTTCAGAATTTGATCCTCTTCCCAAACCTCAATGACATTCGTACAGCAAATAGCAAAATAGAATTTGTTTAGACAAATTACGAAGCAAAGTGTTCAATTTTAAATACACTTCAAAACAAATATAAAAGTAAAATTAATAAAAATAACACTTAAAAATATAAAAAAAAGATATTTCATAATGGTAACTCGCTTCAAAAATAAGAATGCTTGTAGTCATTTTTACAAAGAATTGCATTTATGTGTTATTTTAAAATAACCAATAATGTTTTTAAAAAAAATTTCCCGTTTCCGAATTCCGAAACTGGGAAATCCAGGCTACAAATAGAGGGGACACTAGGATGTAATACCAGCATATAACCTTTGAATCCCAGATTCAAATCCTTGGGGTTTTAGGATCAACGGATGTCTTAAGGGATTGACCGAGAGTGATTTCTAAGAGTGTTTCTGATCATGACGAAAAATTGTGTGACCATCATATTGAGCCTATTCAGTTCTCATTTTCTAAATGTATTTATTTTTAGTGCAGTTTATGTTATAAATTCTCTATAAAGTTATTATGCGTCCTCTTTTGGTGTTTTTTTTTCTTTCGTTCTCTTTTGCTGTAAAAAAAAAAAAAAAAAAAAAAAAAAAAAAAAAAAAAAAAAAAAAAAAAAAAAAAAAAACATATATTATCTTTGACTCGACAATCTCCAAAATTTACTATTTTTTGATGAATATTATTTCTGTAACAAATTCACGAGTAAGTGGTTAATTTTCGTGCATTTTGTGTATGCAGTGTCACATTGTCATGTGGTTAAAGTTAATAAAGTATCATCACATAAGGATGTGACATCAAATGTCAAGGATTAGTATAAATTTCGTACTAACTTCGACTAACGTCGTTCGTGCTAAGATGAGTTTGCAACTAGAAACTGTAAAGATTTATTTATTTATTTTTTTAATCTTAGTTTTCGAATAAGATTTTTTTTTTAACTTTGGCGAGAAAAAG
This sequence comes from Uloborus diversus, assembly GCF_026930045.1. Lineage (NCBI taxonomy): Eukaryota > Metazoa > Arthropoda > Arachnida > Araneae > Uloboridae > Uloborus > Uloborus diversus. Next base: position 71,171,398 of record NC_072733.1, read on the forward strand.
AAATAACCGAGCGTCGGTCGAATTTCTCCGCGGAACGGTGTCGGATCAGTGTTTGAAAATCCCTCGATTAGAGAAAATCGTACAACTTTCGAGTGCATCAGAATTTTTGAAACCGGGAGGTTATTAGAAATTCGGACGCAAGCTGGTTATTTTTCACGTCACCGAGTTTCTAATAAGAAAAGGTAGACAACAGCCTTAGTCGAAAAGCTTTTATAGGCAGGAAATAAGAAGTTTTCTCTATTTTTACTGTTCTTGAACCACAAAAGGTCTTCTATAAATTTTAATTTTCTTTGGGACATCTTTTTCTCATTTTTTACTCTATTTAACTAATAACAGTATGGTATGTATCCATGTATGTATGTCCGACTAAAGGTCGCTTCTGACAGGCTGTTCTGCATTACGCGACCTCGATGATGACCACGCGGTAGTAATGGCCTGCAAAATTCGAATAGCCGCGAAAAGTCACTCGGCGACATTTGGCAATGTTTCGCCAAATTTGGCCATAAAAGTGATGTCAGCTAGAAGATATCTCTTCATTTTCTCAAAAAACCCATAAAACTCCAAGCAAACTATGTGCCACTATTTGAGGCACCGAATCACCGCCGTAGGCGGCAATGTGGCGAAGATGCCAGAGGCTGCGAATCTAGCCACCATAAGCAGCTCTAGATAAACAATAGTATTAATTTTCTTTCATTTCATTTAAATGACGAATAATTACAATAATTAGCAAAAAATATTATTGTAATTAACTAGACACTCAAGCAGCATTTTATTAATTGCCTTGCTCATATTTTAATCAAGACGGCAAAAATTACAACATGAAAAAGTATACTGTAAATAAAGCACATTTAAAAGGGCTCTCAAGCAAACGATTATTTAATAAGATAAATCAAAATAAAACTTTAGCTGAAAAAAAATTTTTCATAAAAATTCTTGTTGCAATACAGCAATCAAAACAAACTGATGCCACTGAAATGAAAACTAAAATTATAGTAAAGTTCACTCTGGAAGTCAAGAACATAACAAAATTTAAGCAAATGAGACTGATGGTTCAAAAAAAAGAAAAAGAAAAGACTGGAATAAACGTATCGTCCACTTTTTGAAAACGTAAATGAAATAAACCGGCTGTAGAAGTAGGAAGGGGAGGGGGGGGGGGGCGAAAAAATCTCCAAGAGAAAATAAGGCTACGTGATACTTGTAAACGAATTAGAGACAGAAGACAAGGTAAAACTGTCAGATTCAAATCAAATATTTAAAACTGATCAGGGGAAAAAATTATTTTTTCGAAAGAAAGTTTTTCAACTTAAACGAGACATAATTATTCGAAAGCAAGGGGGTTGAATATCATGTGTATGGAGCAGTTTTTTTAAACTTCCGGAGTACCTAAATCGTGTGAATTACACTGTTACAGATCCTATTGAAGACAATAATATTTTAGAAGTCAAGAGGAAAAGGAGGGGGGGGGGGTACACCACAGGCGTCCCACTGGCGGATTATGGCACAAGTTGCGCCATAAAGATTGGGGGGGGGGATTTTATATGTATGTATTTATTTATTAAAATTTATTTATTGATTTATTTTTAATTTAAACTATTTATTTCATTTTATATTAATTTAATATAATTAATTTAATTATTTTGGATATATATATATATATATATATATATATATATATATATATATATATATATATATATGTGTGTGTGTGTGTGTGTGTATATGTTATTGATGTAGCACAGAACATTTCTAACAAAATAATAATTATTATTATTAATATAAATAAGTAAATAATTTAAAAAATATATATTTAAAAATGAATAAAATAAAAAGAGGGCTAAAAATAAAAAAGGGCGAAAGGGTTGAGAAAAATGGTGGGGGATTTGCGCCATTGAACTTGGGGGGGGGGGGTACCCCTGTTACACCAAAAACCATCGCACTAGGCGAAGACAGTTCTCACTACGCTACTGCATTTTCAAGACTAAACAATAATGTCGAGAACTTAGCTGATTTAAGAAGATACAATAAATAGTAGCATCTGTTGTCAAATATGATTGATTGTGTAATTGCGAAGGCTCTGAACAAAGCAAAAAAGAAGAGAAAAATAAAAGAAAGAAAAACCGCACAAAATAATAGAATAATAACAGGCTGTGGTAGATACAGTTGTAAGATCGACAGAGCCGTCATAAAAGGCTATCAGACACTGCCACTCCCCAATTACATCCCTTCCGCCTTGTCTGTTAAGCACAAGAAGACTCCCTTCCAGATTGATATGAGATGTAAATATTTATATTTGATGGAATAATAAGATGTTTACTATTTGAAATGCACATTTTTATTTTGGTCTTTCGTGTTATGATGTGATTAATAATAACGATTTACAATACATATGATGATGTATTAAAATATACAATACGCAAATGTTTCCTTAATGACAATAAATACGAGCATTAATATTTCATTAAGGATTCATATATCCCCGTCTCAAGTTACGGTCACCAGGTGGTTCTTTGTCACATATTTCACCTAAATACAACGTTTTATGGTCATTTGTCAATAGGAAATATTTAAAATATATATATATATATTTAAATGATGTATCTGAATCAAATACATGGAGGACACAATTTAAAACGGAAATTTCTCCTTTTGAACTCAACTGCAGATACGATTTTTGTGCTTCGCACGGCAGTATCATGTTTTTTTTTTTTTTTTCCTTGAAATGTCATGTATGTTACTTTTACCATATTAAGGGACAGACGTTGTAAGGAACGGACATGACAAATGCAAGTTTTAAACACAGCTTTAATTGTATTTATTAAAAACCAGAAAATACCCGGCTTTTGAGACATACTATGCCATATTTTAGACCTTTTACGTTTTAATTGCATCATTTATCATAACACGCAATGGACGCCATATCATAACATTTATTAAAATGTCATTTGTACGCAATGTACCGTCAGAAATTTTAATAGTGTAGTGTAATGATTAACAATAAATAAATATCTCTTTATGAAATTACCGGAGACGAACAAATTGAAATAAGTTAGAGGAATAAGTCAAGTATATTTTGAAAGCAAAATTTCAAATATCAATAACAGTATAAAGATAATGATAATTTGAAAGGAGAAAATAAAAAGAGAGTTTTTTCATTTCTAAATGAACTTTCTTCTTACCTTTGGTAATTTTCGAAATTTATTGCCATTTGCTAACCGTAAGTAAAATAATTTTCCTACAAGGCGTCGTAGAGTAAGGTATTTTGGACAAGAATTTTCAAATGCTTTTTCTTGATAGCAAACTTTTTCGCATACAGCTTCTAGTAAAGAAACTATAAAAGTAAAAAATGCTTTTCAATTCATAAGTTTTGCGAGAAAGCTGAAATACAACTGTCATATTGTAAAACTTAAAATGCGCTGCGTTGAAATGCTTCCTGTATTTTATTTCTCACATATTTAGAAATTGGGGGAAAATATTCTAAGAACGTTTTAGGAACCTGCTAAGAACAAAAGATATGGATATCATATCTGTTACCATAAGGGATGTTAATGCATTGAAGGGGGAGGGGATCTGGAAATTATGTGTTTCTGACAAAGGGGAAGGAGGGGGTAACAAGAAGTGTGATAACACTTTTATAAACAGTAATTTGCTCATATAATACAGTGTGGCTAAAGGGTTGGAAAAGTGGGTGGAATCAAACATGATGAATAAAAAAAGGGTGACACCATTTTTGGACAGCCTCATTTACAATTTGTGACTTTTTAAACCAGAAAATTGAATTTTAGGAAAGGTAACACTTGCTTATGCGTGAAACAAGGTTGTAAAAGAAATAAAAAAGCTAAAGAAGAAAAGCCATTTTAGCCTACTTTCTCCATTGATATTTTTTTAAAAAGAGGAAGTGCATTAAAAAATCGTATTTCTCGTAAAAATATCGATAAAAATAATTTTAAAAATAAACAATAAGACAACATTTTTTTTTAATTTGAAAGTAGTGTTTTGAAATGATAAAATACGTTTGTCAATTTGTACTTTTTTTCATATCTACTTTTTGAAATTATTTTTCTGTAATGTCTCCAAAAAAGTTTAAATAAGGTTTAAAAATAATTTCTTAACATCAACCTTGGCGCTTGAAATTGGAGAAACAGTCTTAAATTCCCTCAACATCTCATCTATTACATCTATCCCTCGACAATTCCTCGATTTCTTCTGATACAGAACTCTTTTTAGCTCCCCAATTACGGTAAGAACATTATGCCGAACGTTAACGTTTTTGGTTAACTAGGAAACATCTTGGCAGCATTTTATTACCTTTCATTCAATTCTTACATAGACCAGACATTTGTCTTGACTTAAATAGTAACAACATAATCATACATCATAAGATACTCTCGTACATATTACTTTCACATTCTTGCAACACATTAATAAAAAAAGGATATATCATGATGAAAAAAAAAACATCGATTAAATACTCCTTAATTTTCCCGAAACACGAAGGCATATACTGCCGTGTGCAGGTAGACGGCAGTATCTGCAGTAACGTGTTTTCGAGATATTTGAAGAAATGTGTGGTGGATTCAATGCTAACAATAAGAAAAGGATGGAATTAGACGTTTTTTTCACGCCTTTTTTTCAGCGGAAACCAAATAAGCGAGCTTGCACAATAAAAATAACGTACAATAGATGACAAAAATGCAAAAAAAAAAAAAAAAAAAAATGCAAAATTTGCAGTTACTGCCCTTTACTAGCATACGGCAGTATAATAAGCATTAAGAAAATTATTTTGACATATACGTTATGGCAACACAGACAAATCAACCTTAATAATGAGAAAAAAGGCAACCATCCCAAGGTGAACAGGTTTGCGCTTGCAGACAAGCATTAAAATTATAGTGCTTAAAATATAAAGGTAACAAAATCCACGCAGAAAGAGACTGACTGACTGCAGGCTTTTGAAGAAATGAAAGAAGTAATTATCTATAATTGATAACTTAATATTTTAAAGCCGCGATCAAATAGGAATTGTTAAGTTTTGCTACTTTTAATATTATTAAATATTGGGCTATTTATTTAGTTTCACAACGTTATAAACCTAGATTAGAGTCATTTCAAGAAAAAGCATACATTTTTTCCTTCACGTGACAGCTTTTCATTTCAAAATATGTTTTCACATTTTTTTTTTCTTTTCTTTCTTTTTTTTGATTTAGAAGTCACACATGTATGTGTGATTTCTTAAACAACATTTTTTCCTTTATTGCATTTTTTAACATATTACTTTTTAATTAAACAAAAAACTGTTACGGGCAGGAAAATGTCAAAAAATCTATGAAATAGTCCACAATTTGTTTATTTTTGAAAAAACACTGAACAATTATTAGCGGAAAAGCAAAGTATATAACAATTTTGGCAACAATGGATTCGGAGGATGTTTCGCTAGAATCTAGTCTCATGTCCAAACGAATGTCCAGCATATGACAGGTGAGCTTCATAAATAAAAGAAGATATTGGGGAAAAAAAGGTTTTCCTTAGCAAATCACACAAGTGAAGTACATTCACTAGGTCAGAAAATTTTTAGTCCTAAATATTCTGTATATGTATAAAAATGTAACGAAAAGTTTAATCTAATTTATCCCACGCGTGACAATGGAATCATCCATTACAGAATGACAATTTTCGAACTCAAAATTGACGACACAGGTTAAGTTTAAAAATTAAAATTCTTCGCGAATTACAAATATCGTGAAAATAATGTTTTTAACTCCTAAATACTTTTGCTCTTATAAAAGCATTGTTTTAACATTCGAATCGGAACTGAACTGAAAACAAGGACAGACACAAGGGAGGGGCGACGGGGGCGATTGCCCCTCCCTTGAGTGACCATGCACAAGTAAAATTTCCAAATTGTCCTAAAACGCAAGTGTACAGAAACTTTTCGGAAATGAAGTCTGAAAAAGGTAAGGTGATCTTTGGTGATGTTAGGAAGACTGTCTGTCCTTCACGATAAAAGCTCCAGCCGTAGAGTCTGATCCCGTCTACTGTCATAGAAACGGACTTCGTTCATTTTCAGCAAGGATTAGGGGGCAAGTTTTTTTTTTTTTTTGGCACCATTTTGACACTCGTCTTCTCGTCTTTGTGCAGTCTTACGGGTTTTTCCAACCTTAAGCTTCCCTTGGGAAAATGAGACAAGCCTCGTTGCTCTAGCAATAGACAGGCGCAGACATTTCGGCGGGGGCTTTTCGCGTGATGGACGGACAGTAGTTAAGAAGCCTTCTCCGGGTGTTTTGCAAAATTTAAGTTTTAATACGCAATTGTAGACATCCCAGGTAGTGTTAGGGGAAAGAATGTGTCGATCCCTCAGCCTCAGCAATATCTGATTATGGGTCTCCTCCTAATAATTTTAGTTATCTATCGAGAAATCCGTAAAAGTGTAATTTTTTTAGGTCATATAGTATATATATATATATATATATATATATATATATATATATATATATATATAGGATGTTCCGTTTTAACCTGCAAGATCTTTATTTTCGCAACCGTTAGTCCTAGATGTATAACTTCCAATTGCAAAAATGTTCAAAATCAGATGCTGAGTTAAGATATTGAAAGTTTGAAGTAAAAATAAAAATAAGTCAAATAATACAAAATTTAACTTACATGAAGTTAAATAATATCCATTAAAAATAATTCTAACACAAAAAGTTGGAAATTAGTTCGACCAATATTCACCGAGATATGGAACGCAGGTTTTGGGACTTACACCACTTTTCACTCGCCGTCAATAACACCTTTTGAGAAAAAATATAGCGAACAAGTGTTTAAAATTATATGTGTGCATAGAGTGCTGTTTTTCAAATCGTTCGAGGTTTTGTAGTGTGATTTTTCGTATCACCGCATAACATTTGCATTTATTTTTGAATAGCAATGAAAAATATAAATACCTTGTTTTTCTTACTTTGAAGGCCTGTCATTCTTCTGAAAGGGCGATAAGTTAATCTCATCTTCTGTATGGTCCCTTAAAACTTTGAACTGGAATATCTCCTTGAGTTTTGGCAGGGCCGGATTTAGCTTTTGAACCACTCCGTGCAAAAGGGAAAAATTGCGCCCCTTTTGAACTGCATGTAGAAAGAGCCCTCCCCTCCCCAACAAATAAAAAAACACATGCTCTTTTTTACATTTTTTTGGCAAACACATAAAATTTGTCAAAGTAACTTGGCAATTAATGTAAATTGTAAATATTAATTATAATTTTCTAATCGGTTGACAGATTTGATTCTGGTGATTTCCAATTCTCCCATTCATAAGACAGCGGTCTAAGAGAGAGCAGATCTAACGTCTGGTTTAAGTGGGAGTACTTAGTAGAATATGAGCACATAATTTAGGGGACTTGTGTTATCTATGTGGAACCTGGAATTGAATTAGTAGAATTATACTTGTGTATTTTGAAATCAGATTATGTTTTTTGCAATCACGAATTGCAATAGGACCCTATTTGTTGGGTCCTATTGCAATTCGTTGCGTTGGGTTTTACTAATGGCTCTTATCGCTACGAAAATTGAAATTCAAGACTTTAAAATTCAAACCAATGCCAGGGGCTGGTTGTTATGCACTCGATGTTGTGTGCTGGATACTTTTTCGCGAAAAAAGATTGTGTACAGTCGAGAAGGTCGTTTATAAATAATTCGATTCCCAGGCACGTGGAAGCCTGCATTATAGTAGAAAAATAAAATCAAGGGACGGACTTCGTTCAACGGTCAAGTGAAAACAATAAGCAATTCGTGATCGATCAAAAAAAAAAAGAGCAATCTAAACATTGCGTCATGGGTAAATTTTGCGCATAAATAGGGGGTTCAGGGGTTACACGCTGGAAAGTTTTCTGAATAGTAGCTCTGAAAACGTCATTTTAGACAATCTTTGATCATATAAAAAAGAGAAAGAATGTGAAGGGGACCTCACTTTGGAATTTTTCGAACTTGAGGGCTCAAAACAAAATTTTAAACGATTCGAAATTTTAATTCTGTAAACAAAATTTGAAAAACGGAAGGGAAAAACGAGTTTTCAAAACGTCTAGAGAGGAAAATTTTCCAAAAAAAAAAAAAGAATTGCAGTTGTTAACAATTTTTGTCTTTTTTTATTTATTTCTAATGGGGCTGTGTTAGGGGATTTGACTTTTGTAGACCTAATGCGATCTCCCGAAGTAGCATCCATTCTTTCATGTGGCACCGTGCCACGATAATATCGAAGCCCGTATCAGATGGACGTACCTAAGTTCTTACAATGCGAAACTGAGCCGGGAATTTAATTTTTCCAAGAGTACTTCAAGCCAAACGAATAATCGAAGGATCTTTCACATGCTACAAAGTCATATGACTCGGGCGCTGTCTATTTTATGCATCTTGAAAATTCACCGATTGGAGCCAGGTCTTCAGGCGTAAGATGCCAACGCCTAACCATTACACCTCTAGGTCGGCAGGCAACACTTGTTGAAGTAAGGGAACGGGATGGGGTCTGGGATCATCCCCTATGCATTTTTCGTCCAAAATACGTAATTGTAAGTCATCTTAAGAGAAAGAATGGGATTGGGGAATTCTCCATAGTAAATTGTCAAAAGTTTTAATTTCCAAAATTGAAGTTTTAGACGATTTTCGGGATGTTAGGATAAGGAGAGTCAAATGCCTCTCCGCTCGAAACTTTTCGAAATTGAAATCGTTTAAACAAAAGTTGATCTTTACTGGTGGAAAGGGAAGGTTCGGAAGAACTTCTGCGAAAACGTTTCAAAATTGAAATAATAACTACGCAAATTGTAAGCAATCTTTGATGACGTTAGGGGAAGGGATAAAAATCGAGGAGACTTCCTCCGAAATTTTTCAAAATTAAAGTTTTGAAAACAACTGTAGACAATCTTCGATGATGTTACATGGATCAGGTTTAAGAATTCTAGGGTTTCCTCTAACCCTAAGAAACTCTTTCGAAATCACACTCCTAAAAACGCAAATATTAAAATTTTTAATATTCACCCTTACCTTACATTTTATCATGTTTGAATTCAAACTCTTACAGCCCCAGTAGAATATTTCATTGTTTTTGACGAAGGTGTTTTTATTTATTTATTATTTTATTTTTGACTTTTGTGTGATAACTATGGTCATTTTTTCTACTATTATTCATTTTAAATATCGTGCCTCATTAATCTCCTACAGAATTCTTGTTTTAACCTTCGTTTTTTCCCTTCAACTATTCAACAACTTCTGGTGCGACTTTTCATAACAATCGTTTAAATCTCACTTCTCTCTCTCTCTCTCTCTGTTTGATTTTTTATCTGTTTGAACCATATTTCAGCGGCACATATATTTTTCAGCATTTAGCTGTGAGATTTTCATAGTAAAAAAAAAATGAAAATAAGAAAAACAGAAACTGAAAAGCATCAGCTACCCAGACGCTATCTTGTTTGTTTATAAATTTATACATTTTTTAGTCTAAAGCTTGCCATGAGTTTCCAATTGCACTGAATACTGTAAAAGCACTTTTTTCTCGCGGCTTTAATTTTCGCAACCCCGTCATAATCAAAAATTTTAAATCTCGCGAAAAATCTTGTTATGTCGGATTTTTCAACTTTCGCTTCTGTTTACAAAAAAAAATCGCGAAATTTTCAGTTTGCGAAATCACTGTTATCTTTATTTTCGTGAAAATTACGGCTTGCGAAAGTTAGTCCAATTACAGTAGCTTTTTTTTCCTGTTTAAAGATGTTTGAAACATTCATCTCAGCAGCTCTTAGTTGGTTTTTTCTTATTAGTACAGATATTCTCTGATATATCGCTAAATAGATATATACTTTTTTTTTATTTGCATTTTGTTCGCAAAGTTAGAAAAAATTGTCATTTTTGTTATAATTTTCTTTTAAATCTTTAACGCCGCGAAGGATTTCCTTTTGTTACATAAGTAAAATCAAATTGGCTGCTCGTTTTCTGAAAAACTGGGATGTTTACCCCGCTCCTTCCCCCCCCCCCCCCCCTCCTGGAGACTATTATGGGCACTCCGATGGGAAGTTATTGTAATCTTCCAAAAATTTCATAATTCGGCAAATTTTTCCTCACGTTTCTGCAAATTTGGAGACATAATTGAAATATTTAAATGCCTAACTGTAACTATTTACTAGAGATGTAAGTACATGTGTGCATATCCATTATTTATCATTCTGCAAAGTTTGTAGCTCCGTTCGGCAGAGAATTTCTCTCCTCCCAAAAATTTAAGTTCGGGGTGCCCCTGCTGGTGTTGAGCCTACTGCTGATTCTTCTTCTTTTAAAATGATTTTAAAGTCTCTGTAATTAGTAAAAGAACTAACACCTTTTACTTCAAACTTGTGCAGACTGCGATTATAGAATAGATAAAGGGATATCGCGACGCACCCTCTTCATTTGTAGATAGTGGCAGTATTTTTTTCCAGAGAATTCAATTTTTTTTTTTCAGCCGCTCAGTTGCAAATATTTTTCTCATTTTGATTTGGCAATTTTGCGCCCCCTAAAAATTTTTACTCCGTGACGGGGCACGGACTGACGGAGTATTAGTCCGGCCCTGGTTTTGGTCTGACAAGTGTCAAGTTTTTTGTGTCAGTAATAGTTTTCAATGGAGATTAATTTGTCTAAATAATAGTTAAAGGATCTAAGGTCCGTAAAAAAAGTTAAATATTTTATTTCTTTATTAATTTTTATTTTTGCTTCAAATTTTCAATATCTTAACACTGCATCTGATTTTGAACATTTTTGCAAGTGGAAGTATACATCTAGGACTAACGGCTGCGAAAATAAAGGTCTTGCAGGTTAAAACGGTACACCCTGTATAAATATATATGCACAATACCCTGTATATATAGAGAGAGAGCAGGTAGCGGGTCCCGGTTCAGTTTAACTGACTATTATTGTCCGACGTTCATATGGATATAGAAGCAGGAACCCGCTACCTACACTCCAATATCCGTGAAATCGAACATTATGACGGTGGTGGTCTTACTGTCTGAACAGGCATCGTGTTAGATGGCCGCACATCCCTCCAGGTCTGTGAGAAAGACCCTGTGACAGCTGCGAAATATAGGGATGTGATCTTGGAGCCATAATGCTCACCTCTAGAGGGGCACAGTTAGCCCTGAGTTATTTTAAATTGATGTTAATGCAAGGCCACATAGAGCTCTTCTGGTCGACGAATTTTTGGAAGGGGAAGCTATTCACTGTATGGATGGGCTAAGCAGATCTCTAGTCTCCAAAAATACAGAGCATGTCTGGGACGCTCTCGGGAGGGCAATAAAAGCTCGCAACACCCCTCCGGCGACCATCCATAGCCTGAGAACAGCATTGTTGAACGAGTGGAAACAATTGCCCCAGGATCACAAAAACTGCTTCAAGTATGGCGTCACACTACTAGGCCTATATGTCTGTGAAAAGGGACCATCCCCTACTAACCCATTGTTTTGTTTAATTTTGCAACCGCTGTTTCATACCATCCGACTCTAATGAGTGTTATTTATGATCATGAGAGTTAATTTGAAATTTGGAATGGTAATTTGTTTAGTATTGTTTCAATGTATGTAACCAAATTTCAATAAAATCGGTCCAGTAGGTATGGAGATAATTGACCAAATCTACAAATTCTCTAAATTTCTTACACCAGTGTATTTTATTGGAAAACAACAAAAAAAAAAAAAAAAAAGAAAACGCACAGGGATTTGTTAACTTTTTGGATTCATGAAGAAAACAGGTCAAGAAGAGCCTGGTAGCTCAACCCTGCTTTTAATAGTAGTTAAAATTCTACGAAATAAAGCGAAAAAGTTGACCGACTCAATTGAAATTTATGAGTTTAATGTGTTTTCCTCTGATGAAAATTAAAGATTTTCCTCCCTAAATGCTTTTTATCTTCATCTAATAGCTCTGTTGTGCAAAAACGAGTCTCTACTACTCAAACAGTCTAATTGTATACAGCGGAACCCCGATTTTACGTTTTCTGTCGGACCAGTGATAAAAAACGTTCAAGCGGGAAGACTTAAAATTATATTATTATTATTTGAATGAAACAAAATGCGATTGAATATTTTATTTAATTACCAGTTTTTTTTTAATTACAAGGTTAGAAATTTGAAACTGCAAAATCGAGTACGTTCGTAAAAATAATGTTTTCAAAATAAGTATGAAACTGCTCAAAATAGGAGTAAATTCAAAGTAGCATACTGCTAAAAATAACGTTTTCAATTTAAACAGAGATTTAAACAAAAATAAAAATCAGAAAAACGTCTAAATATTTCAAGAGTGGGTTTCAATGACCCTTTTTTTTTTACCGGAAAAACTGTTTTAAAGAATTTTTTGAGCAAAATCGCTTTGATTCGTCATTCATGAGCTTCATTTTAAAATGAAAAAATTATAATGCATTCATTATTCAATATTGGGACTGAAAGTTACAGCACAATATGGTTGGTTCACCGTGCCTCAGAATGTAGATTGTGGATTAACGCACCCCCATATATGTGGAAAGAGCATTTTGAGAATTTTTTCTATAATTAGAAACATGTAATGTGCAAAATTGTGAGTTTAAACTCAAGTTACATGATTCTTAATAATTTTTGATCGATTAAAGAATAGATCTGCAAAAAAGGAGAACAATGGGCATTGATTCCCTACAAAAAAAACATACACAAAGACATAAACAAATATACGCCCATTAGTACACACTTTCTTTCTATAAAACAATACTCAGGGCCACTGATCAAAAAAGGACCCGTTTTCAGTTTAGTCAACTTGGGGGTAGGGGAGTGCACAGAAATTTTGAGGCCGTCACAAATGACTTTTAGGTGCCCCTTCCATATTGTTTACCCTTACGTCCCTACATATATTTCAACCGTCATTTTAGAAATCTCGGGCACGGGGTCCCTTCAGGCTCGGGCACGGGCCAACAGGTGTCCCTTCTCCCCTTCCCCCTCCTTGTGCGTGCCCTGCTTGTGGGTCTGGACAAAAAGTACAAAATTAAAAGATCCAAAGACAGAAGATCTGAGGGACATAAGGTCCAACCGACATAAGATCCATATCGAAAAATTCCGACAGACAAAGGGTCCACGGAGAGAAGGTCTCGTTTTTTGGACAGCTAGGACATCAGTTCCAGTTTTCTGGACAGGGCGAACATATGGTCCGGATTTTCAAGTTTATCCTTTGTCTCAAACTATTTTTATTTATTTGTATAACATATGGTACAATTAGAAGCCGGTTCCCTATAAGGGCCGGGTCCCTAGTTTCCAACATGGCCTCTCGTTGGCCCTGACAAGAAAAGTAACGATGACATGTTTTTTGCATCATCAATATGTTGATGAAATAATAACAAAGCATAAGTCAGTACATACGATGTGGAAAGAAAATAGTAATAACAAATCAATAAGGTAAGGTGGGTTAAAATGGGTCATTTTTAGTGTCTTAATTCTAAGAGATTTTGACATAAGATAAATTCTGATATAATTTTAAAATAAAAAAATAATTTAATTTAACATTTCGATATAATTTTAGGAAACATTTTTAAATCTTAATTTAACCAAAATCAGCCACAAACATTTTGAATGATTTTACCGCATGTTGGGGTAAAACGGGTCATATGAGAAAATGATGTCAATTTAGAATATTCCGGTACTGTTTATTAAGGAAGTAAGTACAGTGAACAAAAAAAAATGTTTTTTTTTTTCTTTTTTTTTTTTTTTTTTGAGTAATTTAATGTTTATACTTTAAAATAATGTTAATACTTATTGAAAATCGAATCGTCCAATATTTTTAAGACATCAGTTTTTTCGAGAAAATATCAATCTTCTCTTTTTTTGGGAAAGACAAGAAAATGGTTCATTCTTGGTTTTATTAAATACTTCATTCGGGTTTTTTCCTACCAAACACGTGTGATTTGTCGTCCCATGATGTAATTATAGACTCTTTTCCTTTATACTCTAAGAAAACCTATTTTCCACGGAAAAGTTTTTCGTTTTAGCTCTTGTGTGGTTTTTTAGTTATGTGATTTAGTTGAAGACGAATGAAGTGCAGCACCAGGAGTTAAAGTTGATGATGCAGATTCTTGTAGTAGTAGCACTTTGTTTACTTTATTTATTTTTGAATTTAAATAAATGTAATACATTAAGTTAAAATGGTATTGAACTAATGCGTGTTTAATTTTTGAAAAAGTGAAATATATATATATATATATATATATATATATATATATATATATATATATATATATATATATATATATATAATGTTACATTCTAAAGAGATATCTACTAAGCCTATGACCCATTTTCCTCCATTCACAATAAAATGAGGTAAAAAGAGAAAAAAATCAGCACTTACTTATCTGACTGACTTCATTGGATGTAATATTCTTAAGTTATAAAGAAATACCTTCAATTAATCTGTCCTGTTATTTAATAGGTATAAAAGATTTTTGAAAGCTTTTATCCGTGTGTTTGCGTTTTCACACTATGTGATGTTTATGAAATGCTTTCTTTCTGTTCTAATGTTACGAAACACATTTACCGCACCTTGCCCCAAAATGTCTTACTCTAAAAGGGCAAAAGTAGTTTACATGGTGCCATTTTTAAAAAAATATATATTCAGAAAATTGCTGGCAGATGCCCCCCCCCCTTTTTTTTTTCAAAATGAAAAAAGATTAGATTTAAACAACTCTGCATTTCATTTCATACTTGTTATAACTTTAAAACAAAGCAAAATCCCTGGTAAAAAAAAGGAGAACAATCGTCCACCTACTAAGAAATGAATATTTCATGAAAAAAAATATATTTGTAAATGTTTCATAACCAGTGATGTCTCCAACAATTTTTCTGAGGGTTATACTCACAGTAATCCATAACGCACAATATGTGCATGCGATTATACACATAATATGTCATAATACGAAAATTTTGAAGCTTGAGGGTATACGCTATACGATGCGTCTAAAAAATGTTTGAGAGTATATAGCGTCTATGGAGTGTACCCTAAGGGAACATTACTGTTCATAACATATTTACAGACAAATTAACAGTGATAAGCAAAATAGATAAAAATAGGAGGCAAAATTCTATACACAAAACTACTATACAAACATGCATCACATTTAAGTTTACATATTGTAATAGCATGCAACTTCGATGAGTAGAAATAAAAATAAATAATGTGCCTAAAATGCTTTACGCAGTATGGTATTCAGGCGCGGAACCATGGGTGAAACCAAGGGAGTGAAGATTTCAGAGTTAAATCATCTCAGAGCCCTTGTTTTTAAGCCATAATGACAATCCTAGTTTGTTACTACGTACTTATAAGGACTGTTGTGAACCTAAAACCCCTCTCAAAAGATAATTCAGGTTACGCCACCGCATAAAAACTCTTTAACTAGGCTTGCCAGACGTCCCGGTTTACAGACAAAATCCCGGTCTCCTGGCCGGTTTACTTCACGTGCCAGTAAAAGAAAAATTTGATTACAGATGACCAAAAAAGTCTAAAATTAATTAACCGTGAAGGGTTATTTAAAACAATAACTTTGTCATTTCTGTACCTTAGAGCCAATAAACTGACGTAAGTTCAAAAACTACGATTTTCTGTTTAGTAGAATCAATGTAGAATCCTAATCCACATTGAGCCATGCAAACAGAATTCTAATTTAAAAAAATCCTCTTTAATTATTTACCAGTGCTTAAAGAGCGCGCTTTCTATTCTTTATATGTGCCAGACAAGTTTTTTCCTATCTCTTGTAAAGTAGCTTTACGTGACTTATGTTAGTCTGGCTCTGAGATACAGATTTGTAACATTTGACTTTAATTATCGGAAATTAATATCAGATTAGCTAGGGGGAAGTGAAGTTTTTACAAAAAGATTAAAAACAAAAAAGATTTTATAAAAAAGTCCTAGCCAATGCAAAGAACAGTAAATATTGTTTTTTTTTTACTCCTCATTCAAAGTTTTTTTTCCACAAAAGTAACTACACATATTCGCATGTTGGAAATAACATGTTTAAATGTATCTGCTTGCGTCATGTATTATTTATTACCACTGGTTTAGGCTCATAATCAGTAACTTTTTCTTCATGGCATTGAGAATGTACATACCCTCTAAAAACTAACCAGGGGTGTGCACCTTTTTGAATACACGTAACGCTGGCTGGGGGGGAGGGGAGGATATTCCGGTGTCCGAGTTGAACATTTCAGAAAACTAGTAAGCCATCTCTTAACCCTTTTTTAAGGACCAGACGTATGTTTCCCCTAACTTCAAAATTTGTTTTGCAAGTTGTCGAATAAACTATGTTTTTCCATGTTTGCAAAAAGGTTGTTTAAAAAGTATGCTGTCTTATTTTTTTGAAAATATCACAAATTTCAACACTCAACCGCAAAACTTATGACCCTCAAACGGTTAAGAATTGAGAGAAAAATATTGAAAGTGTTTTCCCCTGTAAACTGAAATAAGAAAAAGTATTTCTTTCATGGGGACTTGAAAAAAACAAAACAAAAAAGAACAGGATTCCAGTAAATTGAAGAGAGAGAGGGAGACAAAAAGTAAAAATAAAATATCACATTTGACCAAGGAATATCAAAAGTACTAAGTAAAAAGTTATAACGAAACTCTAACACAACATTATGTTTAAAAAAATACAGTTATTTGCTCGAAGTAATCAACATGATTTCTCTTTCAAAATGTTCATATTTTATTCAGCCAGAATAAAATTAAATAAACAGAGATAAATAAAAAGTTTAACGCAAAAACAGTTTGTTTGAAAAAGAAAGAAAAAAAAATAAAAAATACGAAAAACCAAAAATTATTAAACGACGAAAGAAAAAGGAAGGAGTTCAGAACCGCGCGCCAAAGTTAGGAAAGGCAAGTCAGTCTAAACAATCAGCCACATGTTTGTAGAACTAGGCAACCCGCGAAGAGAGATCCGGGTTAGTCCATTCTCAGCTGAAGGCGAGGTCTGAGTTGTTTTAAAGTGCAGCGCAGAAAAGTGACATATACGAGTAGATTGCGGTAATTTTGAAGGAATTTTTCCTCTTTTGAATGTATTTTTGACATTTACACGCGAATGTAGACAAGGTTACGTACATATAAGATCTAGTAAACCGATTTGGCATAATGAAAGCACAGAATTTTTTTGTAAATAAAGAGGTAAATAAACTCCATGACAAAAACAGCAGAAATTTTCTTTTTGAAAAAGTTTTTAACGCATTAATTGACAACAGACGCTCGTTGAAATAGGGTGAATACAGCAGTCAATTTTTAAAACGAAAAAATAAATAAATATTTTACTAATAAGGAAACTGACATTTATTCATTTGTGATCGAAGTAGTGAATGCCTGCGAAAGGACAAGCTGTACCCCAAAACGAAAAGCACACAAGCAACGAGGAAATTTCAAAAATTTGCTTGGGAATAAGAACGAGCGAAGTTTTGTGAACGGGCAGTTGTTAAACGGAATGAGCGAAGGAGAAAATAGAAGCGAGCGAAAAAGAAGAGGCAGTTTGCGGTAGAGGGAACCTGGCATCGGGCCAGCCGAGCTCCATTTATCACGCGCCACTGTCAATACTCTTAACTGGTAACCGTGGAACACGAGCTAGCCTCGAAGCAGGGTCCCAATCTAGGCAGGAGCTTTGTTTTCTCGCTAGCCTCGCATCGGGGTCTCAATCTACTAGTCATTAGATGCAGTGAGAGCAAGAATACGGAGGAGAAAAAAGAATAGTGCTGAAAAGGACCGGTTTCCAGGACATCAAGTACCACTGGAACGCTATTAAAATAACTGCACAAAAAACAAAACACAAAAAATGTAATGAACTCAAGGAATAAATATATGTATACATACAGTTGAATAAGTACCTTTTCCCCCTGACTGCGCGAAGATTCGAAACGACTTACGGCCAGGCTGGCTAAAAATTCGGCGTAGTACCGGTTCGTAGAGGTACCCGGGGCAGCTGAAAAAGAGGGCTATTTTGTCTTTTAATATCACAAATGAAAAGATGGAATGTCTTGGAAGTCTCAGCGTTGTTTAATTTAGGGTTTCATCAACATTTTACCGTTAAATCTTCTGTGTGACAATTACGTTCCTGAAGTTGTTTACGTAATTGAAACACGAAATAAATCAGTATTTCCCCTCAAAAGCGGTTTTCGCAGAGAGATCTCAAGTAGTAATTACTTTGACTCAAATTAAACAAATGGCAAATACTTTCGCTGAATTTTATTTACTGGCAGTTTATTTCAAATATGTTTTTAACAGTTTTAATTGTCCGGCGTATTTAAAGAATTAATGATCGTAGTTTTGTTTGTTTAACAGATGAAAATGGTGATATCAAACAATTATTCAAGCAATAACGAATATTTGAAGCTATATTTTAAATATATGTAATGAGCGGCACAAAAAAGTTAATTATTGTGTTGACATATTTGATATTAAAATTATTTTTAGAAACTTTGTACTTTCACAACTTTTCATTTCTCAACTATTAATAGTGCGTATTCGATTTCACGTTAAAAAATGTGAAAAATAGCAGTTTGTAATGTAACAACAGATCGGAAAACACAATATTTTTTTGAGCAGGTAATAAATCTTAATAAAAAAAAATGTGAACCGATAAGCATATTAATTATGAACGCACACATTCAATAAATTACAAATATGGTTCAAATAGTTTTCCAAATAACAAAATAGGTTAAAATGAAAAGGAATAGTTACACGAATGATCAATCAACAACAAAATAGTCAAAATTTATGCATTTAAAACAAGTTTGATTTATTTCACTTACATTTTTTACAATAATAATAATAACATAACTGACACAAATTGAGCAACTTCGAGTACTCTCATTTTCGTTGAGGGTTAACTATTAGCAATAGAAAAAAAACAATTGAATTTTTGAAAATAAATACGCTGTAATTAAATTTTAAAAAAAAGAAAAAAAGTACTACTTTTAGATTTCTTTGAAGCATGCACAGGAAAAGTCAATTTAATATAAAACTTTTAATACAGATGATTTTTTTATTTAAAAAAAGTTTGTGAAGTAAAAATTGTATACACGTTGATCTGATGTGTCAAAAGATCTACTAACTAAGCAATACAAAATTTTAACATTAGATGGGATACTAAGTTAGCTATAAATTTTTTGGGGGTAAAAATAGCTTTATAATTTTTATCGCAAAACTTATGTCTAAAATAAGTGAAAATTTTAATCAATACAAATGGTGGGGAATACTTACGAATAGAAAAGGACTTTTAACTCATACAAGAACAATTAAAAATATTTTTATTAATCATAAACGATTGTACTTGTATGTTAAAATCACATATAGATTAAAATTGCATCAGTTACACTAATGTGACAGATTTATAAGACTTAAGAATTTTAAAAAAATGATACCGAATAAACCATGCAGCTGAAATCAAAATACTTGTTATGTTCCAGTAATAAGCAACAATTTTAATTTAAATTTCTCAAGAAAACTTAATCTATCAACTAAAAATAGCGAATAAAATAAGAAAGTAAAAAAAAAACGTACTAGAATAATAATAAGAAAGCGAGTGCTTTGTTTTGTCTCACTACAAATTTTATTAAAGTTATTAATTAAATAAAAAAGAAAATTAAAAGATCAACTGAATAATTTGAAAATGGGAGCAATTATTTTCCATTTCTCTAGATAATTACCTAGTTTAGTTACTAGTTTTTCAGGGATTTTGGATCGTTACATCTTCTTTTCAAGCAAGAACAGTTTTTGATTCAAACGTCTGTTTAATTTTTGTACTTATTGCTACTCTAAAAACAACAATATTTAATGTTTTATTTGCTTATTTATTTGCTGTACTCCATTGTTTCTTTTTCACAGCAGATATTAAGTTATCAACAAGGTGATTGATTATGTGTTTCATTATGTTCATTTCAGCTCATTAATATTTGTTCAAGTTATTTAAGCTTTTAAAGTAATTCAGAGTAAACTTGTATGCATTCTTTTTCTAAAGAAAACCGTTTTCCATACATGATTTATGAATTGAATAACGAATCAGCTTTTTTTTTTCATAATTTTTTTTCTATAAATCATAAGAATAACGAGAGAAGTATCTTCTACTTTTTGTAAACTCGACCAAAAACATATCAGGACAAGTAATCACGAGTAATTCCGCCTACATTTATGTAGTATTTAGGAAAGGTGGGGCAAAGTAAAATGGCAAAACATTTCACACTGCGGCGTCAACTACACGGCAATATTTTAACTATATTAATAAACATATAGTTGATTCCAGTCGGAAAATAGTTACCGTTGAAGTACATCACAATGCAAGCCATTTTCAAAATTTGATGCTGATACTGTAACATGTTGTGTCATATCAAAACTATTTTTTTAATTACAAAATTATAACATTTTAGTTGCACTGCGTGGCAAAAAAAAAAAAGAACTTTTAAAATGCTTTAGACACCATTCTTGCTGATTCTCATGTAAAATGATGCACCCCAAGTCATTGTTTATCCCTCTTTGATAATAAAAAAAGATAAACGATTGTGCATCGGGAAATACGAATCTTTATTACCCTAACTAAAACACTAACCAAAGAACACATACCTAATTTCATTTTCAATCAAATGTATATGTGTAAATAACTAAAATAAATATTAATTTACGGGGAGGCTTTTTTATGAAGATTAGTGATGCGACTCGTATGTAACGTACGACGCATCCAAGATCTTATTTTTTTATATATGTTTTTCAGCGTGAACATATTTTCGGATATGGGGTTTGCACGATAAATTCTGATACTCTGGTTTTGCACCGAAAAGTAAGTCAAAAAATCGTGGAAATAAAGGGGGGGGGGATCGTTTATATATTTTAGGGGGGAATATTCTCAAGTCTCACTCCCTGTCACAATTGTTTATGATTTTGAACTTTCACCTCTCTCGGAAGTCAGAAAAAGGAAAAAACGGTTGATATAATGCTCCCTTCCCCCCAAACCAAAATAATGACTCTGGAACTGTCAAAAAAAAAAAAAAAAAAAAAAATGGAGGGTGAAAAAGTGGTGAGTGATAAACGGTGGTCATATTTGGTTTCAAGGGCTCATTTTACATTAGAAACAGCAAAGAAAGGTGTCAGGAGCAATTTGAAAGTTTTTTTTTTTTTTTTTTTTTTTTTTTTTTTTTTTTTTTTTTTACCGCGCAGAGTTATTATTTCAAATCTTAATTGAAACCTATCGTTCGATGCTGAATGGAGTGTTTATTAATTAAACATAAGACATGTGTTGATTTTAAATGTGTAGTACAATCTGTCAAGCGAGCAAAAGTAAAATAGTTTAATTAATTAATTAATTAATTTAAGAATTCATTTACATATTCATTTATTTATACATTCAGTCATTCATAAGGTAATTTTTACACATTTATTCGTTCACTTTTTATTCACACATTTATTTTATCATGCATTTCTTTATTTACTCAGTAATTAATGTTTGCATTTATTTATTTATTAGTTTATTCAGTTATTTACTCATTCAAAGAAAAATATTTTTGATTTTCACTGTACCCCATGTTTGGGGCAAAGTGATAATTTTCCACTTATATTTGAAGGTACAAATTTACTGCCAAAAGGAAAAAAACATTTCACTATAAATGTCATTATAAAATGCATCATTCTTTCTTTGTGTACTGCCGTGTATAGAAGAAAATTCCAATTTCTTTATTTTGAAAAACGTAATTTATCTCAACTATTTCACTCTGTTCCACTTTCCCATATCTAACCCTAACCTAAAACGAAAAAAAGAAATATTTGTACCCTGAGGCTTGTGAGTTATCAAGTATTAATTTTTAATTTCGACATTCAAAGTCATATTTACGATTGAAAGATCTTTCAATGCACCAACAAAGTCTCTGTAATATACTTTTTCCAACAAAGGAAAAAAAATCCCCCAGAGGCGTAGCTAGACCCGACATTCGGGGGGGGGGGGGGTCTTCTTATATATATATATATATATATATATATATATATATATATATATATATATATATATATATATATATATATATATATATATATATATAATGTGTGTGTGTGTAAATTTTTTTAGTATTAAAAAAATAAGAGGGAGGTGAATCTTACATACTTTGGAATGGGGTGCCACAATTACGATACTTGTGTCAACCAAAACAAAAGCAAAGAATTTTTTATTTTTTTAATGTTATGGAAAATTCAACTTTTTTTTCTTTTCCCTCCATTTAATTTAAAGTGAAATTTTCTTGCAACGTCTTGTCAAAACCAGTCTATCCAAATCAGGGGGAAATCAAATATCTGATGAGCGTGTTCCGTTCATTTCAGTGTGACTGCTTAATTTAGAGGCTAACACACATCTACAAAAGCTGGCATCCCTGAAAGCTAGTAGATAATTCCATTTCCGCCTGTAAACTGGATGTTTGGCTTTCAATCTCATCGGTGGTCAGACTATAAAGATATTATATTTATAAAGATATATCTATAAAGATATTTATTTTTAATTTTATTAGCTGCTTTAGAATTTACATAAATATCTATTTGAGAGAGCAACAGCAATTTTCGGGTATTATAAACAGAAGTCTTTTTTATTTTCTACTTTTTAATCCGAACCAAGCTAATAGAAATAATCTAGATTCATCTCGTTTTTAAACATTTTATTCATGTAATGCTATGCAGTTTTTCTTTTGAATTAAAATAAAATTACCTTCAGAAGGGTCCGATGGGACTAACGCTGCTTTGCAGACTGTACTTCGTTTTCTTAAGACGACGTTAACTTTCTCTTTTTAGAGCAATCCTTTTCGTCATTTTAATTTTTTTCTTTGAGTTGAAAAAAGCTTGTTATCGGTCTTGTTCGTTTCATTATGCAACAACTTTCACTTAGAATGTACTACTTTAAACAGACTGTACGTTTCCAAAAGAATACGCAGTAAATACTGATTGAAGAATCAATGTGATTGCAATGGATACTCTGGTTAGCAAAGGTAGTTTTGACTATGACCTATGACACACACGAGACCAGACCAACAAAAACCTCTATCGTCTCGAATTCCGGTTATGCTATCATTTTCGGATTCGAAGCCCAATGATCTTCAAAGCAGCAAACAAAAACATTTTCTTCAACTCAGAAACAGAGGAATTGTCTTCAAGAGCTGAGGAGGCAGTAAAAATGCGTTCCACGAATAGGCTTTCCAGGAAGATTAACCAAAGGACAGTCGTTTCGCGCACTTTCTTGGAAGAAGAGTTAAGGGGTGAAATTCACAGGTTTGGCATGTTAAGATGAACATTAAAGTTCATGGTTAAAGGTCATTCAAGTTAGAAGCCATTTCGCTCTGTTATCTGGATTAGTACTGTTCTTTGGTTGCTCTCTTTCTTAAAATTGTGATTCCTTAGAAAACCGAAATGATAGGAGTGAAAAGAAAGTATAAGTTTTTTTTTTCCAAGTGATGAAAAAATTAAAATCGTAGACTACTGGCCAAGTTAGATTTGCTGCAATTGCTAACCCCAAGAGGATAAATAATGAATCCAAAAAAAAAAAAAAAAAGAAAAAAATCAGGGACCAAAAAGCAATAAAAGACTTTTCTTGAAAAAGATGTGCTTAAAGTTTCTTTTACTGTCAAAATGATTCCTTAAACTCGCAATAAAGCACTTAATAATGTAATAATAGAATAAATACCTAACAAAACTAATTAAGAGGAATTTTAATCAAAAGCCCATATTGTCTTTAGTATCGATTTCAAATTTTCACCATCATATTTCAAATTTATGTAAAAAATTTCTTAAAGCCTCCGTAATTCAAAACCTCTTTATCTCGATTTTTTTTAATGTGAAATTCGAAATATACAGATTCGACTGTATGCAATATTCCCACTGCGCGGCTCATAAAATTAAACATATTTAACAATTTGCAGAATCTATGACAAAGAAAGGCTGCCTATACGTGGATTTAACAAACAATCTCATTTCTAAAGCGAAGTGTGAAATTTCACTCAATTATCAAAAAATTGTTGCAGCAGAGGGAGGCGTCTTTATACTTGAGGGTCACTCATGGAGCAGATTTTCAATGGCATTGGGGGGGGGGGGGGAGCGAAGTGAATTTTTGACCTTTGTTACACAGAAAAAAGTTACAGTTAATTTTTTTCTTTTTCTTCTTTTTTTCTTTTTCTTCCCTCTTTTTCTCTTTTTTTTTTTTTTTTTTGAGACTAACGTTTCGGGGGGGGGGGTTCTCCCCAAACCCCCCCCTTAGCTACGCCCCTGAAATCCCCTCCCCTCAAAGAGAGGCACTAAAATAAAAATAATAAGAAGAAAGCGAACGCTGTGCTTTGTCTTACAAAGTTATTTATCAAAATTTAAAAGAAAATTAAAAGATCAACGGAATTGTTTGAAAATTGAAGCAATTATTTTTCTTTCTACATTATCACACATATAGTTTAGTAACAAGATTTTCAGCGGTTTTGGACCTTTACACACACACACACACACACACACATATATATATATATATATATATATATATATATATATATATTAAAGAAAGACTTTTTTTTCCTCTAACGTCTGATTAAGTTTTATATTCATTGCTACTGTAAAAAATAATGGGATTTAATGTTTCATGAATTTATTTACTTAATTCAATACATAATTTTTCACAGCTGATATCAAGTTATCAACAAATAATTGGTTAGTATTTTATTATGCTTCTTTCAACGCATTAATAATATTTGACGTCATTTTCTCTTTTTAACATAAATGATTGAGCTTTAAAATTAAATGTACAGACTTTCCTTTTAAAGAAAACCGATTTTCGTACGTGATTTATGAATTGAATAAAAACTATAGATATAGTTTTCATAAATATGTTTCTATAAATCATAACAAGAAGACAGACATTTTCCTTTGTTTTTAAAACCTTGAAATAGACAAAGAGGCGCCATGAACGAGGAAGAAATTCTCAATTAATCCAATGGAACTCCGAATTTTATCGTATGAAGTAATACGAGCATTCACTGTCACACATACCATACCTACATTGCATTGGTGACTAAAAAATATACCCTAGCGTCTAGTTCAACTAGAGCAAGAAACCCTCAGAAGTTATATGACTCTGAATTCTGCACCTCAGAGCCAGAGTGACCTAAGTCCAAAAATTTCTTATTTTCTGTTTATTAGTGCATTGTATGTAGAAGCATCGAGCCATGAGAACGTAATTCTTAAAAAAAAATCCTTTTCAATTTTTTTACCAGGGTTAAAAGAGCGCACGTCCTATCCTTTGCATAGGCCAGACAAAATATTTTCTCCTTACTGTGAAATAATCATAACGTGACTTACGTCCTCCTGGCTCTGAGGTATAGAATTTGCCTATAAACTCTGCAAAACTAATTTGTCCTTGCGATAAAAATTCTTTCTCAACTCCAGAGACTCGGTCCCTAATTAGAAAAGTGTTGCGCCTTGTGACTTAGTGACACTTTTCATATTATTTTAAACTTTGACACTTAAAATCAACATTTGCAATTAAAATACATTTCAATGCACCAACGAATTTCTTTCAAAAAAACTTTTTTCAAACATAAACAATTTGAAATTAAAAATTTAATACATTCAAAGAAGAAATTTCAAACATACATAAGACGTACTTCATATTTAACACAACAGTTACATACTTGATCTAATTGTATAAGAGCAAACGTAATTTTTTTTCTTTCTTTTTTTTCTTTTTTGACAGGGGGCACTTATACAAGGGTTATGGTCATGCCTCAGACAAAACTTTTTTTTTTGAGGGGGGGGGAGTCAAAAGTTTAATCTGGGATGAAGGGTTGTTAAATTAATTTTTAGTGTTGTAAAGTAAATTGGGGAGGAATGCAGAAAAGTCAATTTTAAGGGGGTTGTAAAACCTATTTTTAAGGGGTGATGTTAGGTCAATGTTTTAGGAAGGGGTGTAAAATCAGATGTAATTTTGTATAGAACACAAGTGCGACGAAAACTGTATCATGAGGACGCCGGAGTTGTTTCATAAAAGTTCTTAAACGCATATATACTGCTTTGCTAGGATTAGCAGTATGGCTTAAAAACTGAAGGTTCTGGTCCGTTTACTCGCGGTCCTCCCATCTTCTCACTGCATTTCTGGCATAGAATTCCAAATACCTTAAAATGGCGAAAAATAAATAAAAAAATGTAAAAGTTTTTTTTTTTTTTTTTTTAACAAGAGAGAAAATGGAAATGAAGAAGAAAAAAAATGGACCAAATTTACTTCAAAGTGCTTCGAAGTATTTTTGCATCAAATTCCAAGGAAGTTGACGAGTGATCTTGCATGTACCATTATTTTAAGGTAATTAGTATTAGTAGTAATAATTTAGTAAGTAGCGCCTACTTCAATGACAAAAGTATTCCGCGTTGCTGATTAAAGAAATTTAATTTTTGAAATAATTCTTGAAGTTTTAAAAGGTTTCTAACAAACTCTTTCCAACCAAAAACGTGTCTGCACTTCTCGCAGCATGAAGAAAAAACTTTCATACCAGTGCAAATGTAAGGTAACAATGCATTATTGTATTGGAAACAGTAGCTCAACATCATTTTATTTCTGATAAGTTTAGCCATAAATACAGTATACGAAATCTCGTCAAAAACAACCCTGTTGTAAAAATTTCCCCGCCAAGAAAACGTTTAACTTTTCTGCACAAAAAAGAAAACCTGCATCCTAAACCCAAAAACCCTCAGCCATAAAAAGTTATGATATCTAGTTTGCCCGCCAAGTATCTGCCAAACTATCATCCTCCCTCTTCTCCTTTTTCATCACAGCTACTTCCATTAGAACCTCCTCCCACCTTCAACTCCTCAGAAATATGGATACATCTTTTAAATTGTTTATCTTGTTTGGCGGGAAGCTTTTTGCTCACCAAGCAACCACTTCACTTTGAAAAGCTTCCCGCCAAACAAGATAAACAATTTGACTGTACGTTCAACTTTTTAATTTGTTTTTGTAGTGCTTTGTCACTCTAATTATACTGCACTGATGCCCAACATGGCGATGGAGGGTAATGACGTTTACTTAAGCTGTTGAGTAATATGACACCAGTTCAGTGATGGAAACCATCTCACATTGATGACAACCAACTGTCTGATGATGATTTAGATCAGTGGCTCCCAACCTAGGGGTAATAGCCCCCAAAGAAGTAAAATGAGATTTTCCAAGGGGTAAACATTACAAGAATTGAATCATTGTTCGGTCACAAAACAAAATTATTAAAAACATGTGTATCAAATCTAGCTAATTAGTAATCATTTGTGATTTGTAAAAAAAGCTCTAAGTCTGAAGCTCGACTTACGATGTACAATGGCCAAAACAACGATTATTTAACAAATATTCATAACTAAGCAATATCAACTCTCTCATTGTCTATTTCTTGATTTAATAACAAATCACTAAAAACAGGTACTTCCTTTGCCTGAAAAATAGATTTTTTTGTGTCAATTGGACTAACATTTCATGATTTCCCTTCAGTGAGCGGTATTACCATACTTTCCCTTAATTGCATCTTTTAAATTTTTGTTGCATAACAGCTTCTACTTTTTATTTAAAAAAAAAAGCTGGAGAAATTAAGTGTTTCTAAATTTGTGGCATTTTTTATGCTACGGCTAATGTTAAATTAAGGGGTTATTGAGCATCCTCTTAAAATTTGAGTAAAAAGTTAAAACTTTTACAGCATGAATAGGGGGTGTCCTGGACTCCAGCAGAAAAAAAAAGTTTTTTTGAATCACCCTATTGTTTCACCACACAGATATTACGAAAAACATGGACTCTACTTCTATATAATGCAATCAAATTTTGAAAAATTTCAGAAAAAGTAATTAAAAATTTAGTTATTTTTGCCCAGTAATGGAAAAATCTCATAAGAAAATTAAAGTCCCAAATTCTAGTTCATTAAGCTAAAACTTTTATGAGTACAATATAAGTAAAAAGTATGTAATGAAATATGAGTATTAAGTGAGAGTAAAGTCACACCAGCAACACTCATCATTATTTTTTAAGCACAAAACATTTTTTTAGTAAGTTGATGCTTAATATTATGATACGCAATGGTTTCTTACATTCTAATTTATGAAAAATTAAAAATTAAAAATTTTAAATTCACGGAATAAAGAGAAATTATACGCGTAGAAATTGCGCACCCGTTCCTAGGGATTGAGCAATCTATGATTTATTCATCTCTTTTTCAATTTTTTAGACTTTGAGTCCTTTTTTCGTATGGAATGAAAGTTACTCTTATGATTTTGCGCTTTATATTATAACTTAATCAACAAATCTATCTCATAAAATCTTAGAGTATACTCGCAAACACGAAAAAGGTGTTAAAGAGCTAGGGCTTCGAGACACAACGAAAAATCTGTTTCACCTTAAAAGAAGAAACTGCGACTTCTCAAACTGAAGATTTCCAAACTGACGACTTTTCAAACTGACCCATTTAAGTCAGTTTTATTAAAATATTTACCAATACCTCAATAGATGACGAATGAGATGAAGTTTCTGCAGACAAAAAAAAATGTTTTTCAGACAATAGACGCGCTTCTACATATGAAAACATCGAAAATAATTTAATAATCTAATGCAATCCCGACTCATAGTAACTTTACTGAAGAAGTTTCGAAATGCATTAAAAATTGCGAGGAACCAATGCATCAAGCATTGTTCATCCATTTCTTTTCTTTTTGCATGCAACATTTATTTTAAATTTCAACTAAAATGCAGTAGAGGTATTGCGACAGCGTCTCTTAAAACAATTGTGAATTCTGTTTTTGATCAGTATTTGTTTTTTTAATTATTAGAGCATCTTTCAGTGCTTCTGGGGAAATTTTAGCCGCTTTAAGAGCATAGGGATTTGTTAGGGCATAAATATTCGGGCTATAATACTGTATTTTAAAATTTTACAAAAAGTTAAAATCTTGTTTCTGCGGAATCTCTGCATCAACACCATAAAAACAGTTTCAAACAGTTTCAGAGATCATACATTGTGTGATGCCTTAGCAAATTTATTATAGAAACCATTATAGGGCCATTCGACGAAAAATGCGCCAAGAAGTCGTACATTATGTTAGGGATTTCTTAACAACAAAACTTCGTTCATTTCCCTTTTAAATCATTATATTCAACTAATGAGGCGGGATAAAATTATATTCTTTCCCCCATTTCAGCAACTATTTCACTTTCTTTGCTTAGGAACCGTATTTTAAAAACGTCATTACCTACCAATCAACATTGTTTCAGTGACAATTTTGTTTAATTGGAAAAAGTGCAAAATCTATTCCAGAAAAACATCGGATGGTTTTACATCCAAAAGTTCGCCTTTTTACTTTGAAAAAGGGATTCCCAGATAATCCGAAACATGTGTCTGAAGTTTCCTGCAAATCTTAATGAAACGTTGTGTTACTTTCTGTTAAGAAACATATGTTATTCAGTTTGAGTAGTATTTCCGGTCACACATTTTTAATGTAATTTTGTTTTGGTTTTATATGAGTATTTTGTGCCTAATTTTAAAATTTGAAAACTATGTCTACGTTCATTTTTAAAAATTTATTACAGCTAGCTACATTCTAAAACTAACCAAGAGGATTTCAGAAGCTTTGAAGCAACTAGTTTCTTCAGTGTGTTAAAATGTATTTATGCATAGCCAACAGTCGCTTATTTATTTTTTTTAATTCATTAAATCTTAGGGTAGCGTGGGATAAAATACGTAATTTTTGACTTATTTTCCCATTTAACGTTTTGTAGCAACAAAATCGATATTTTTACATGTTTAATTTTAATTACACTTCTACATTAGATTCATCCTGTACATATTGGAATAGTTTCAGGAAACGTTTTTAAGTTTAAAACAAACAAAAACTACCATAAAACATTTAGACCACTTTTACCTCATGATGAAGTAAAATGGGTCATCATACGAAAATGATGTTTAGAATTCCGGCAAACCTGTTTATTAAGGATTAAGGAAGTAACTATAATAAATATACAAGAAATTTCATTTTAAGCAATTTAATCTTAATATTTTAGAATGATGCAGTTGATGCTGCTTAAAAATCGAAACTTGCAAGATTTTCAAAATACCAGCCTCTCTCACAACATTAATTTATTTTCTTTTTTTTTGGGGGGGGGGGGGAGGGCGAGGCATCAGTTTACCAATCAAATTCACCAGTTTTGATCCCGCTGAAACTTCCTTTGTATTTTCTTATTGTCAACATCAACATGTGAGATTTGTCCAACAAATGTTTACTACAACAACTTTTTTCCTTTGTACTCAAATGCAACCCATTTTACAGGAGTAAAAATGTTTTTTTCTTTACATTTTTTGAGCGTTGCCGTTGTATATTTTTTAGTTATCTGATTCATTTGAAGATAAAGGACATGTTTCATTAGGATCTAAAGTTGATGATATCGATCCTTGTAAAACTTTGTTTAATGTCGTTACTTTTAAATTTAAATAAATAAGTTATTTTATTTTATTAAGAGTGATACTAAGCAAATGACTTTTATTTTTTAAGAATTTGAAGAAAAAAAAATAAATTTCAAAGAAAAATCAGCAATGACCCATTTTACCCACTCCACAGCAAAAGGAAATAAAGAGAAAATGAATTAGTATTTTCGTATTTCACTTCTTTCAGCAGTCTTGTGGTATAACGAATAATTTGCCCAATTATTCAATAAAATATGAAATATTTTTAGATGTTCATTAATCGTGATTTTTCAAAGCAATATCTGATGCTTATAAAATATTTTCTTTCTTTTGTCATTCATATTCAAGAGAGAAACTTTTTTGGAACTAAATGTTGTTGCCAACAAACTGAGTAATATTATTATTACTTTTGGTTTTAGAAAAATTAACTGCAATTGAGCTTATATTGAATTGATAAATTGACCCGTTTAACCTCAAACCAGCCCATTAATTTTTCATTATAACTTTTTACAGACATTATAAAAGATACAGGAAAGCAGAAGGAACGCAGCAGGTTCCTACAGTTGCTAGTCAATATCAACAAGTACAATTGAGGCATTGAGAAGCAAAGGGATGCAAGTGGACTATTTTAAGTTTCGAGTAAAACGCGTTTAAAGATCAGATCCTAGGTAGGCTTTCAATGATTTTTTTTTCTAAATCATGCTATACAGCAGCACCTACCAGGGCTACTAGTACAGTCTCTTGCCCCAAGACAGAAGAGAGGTTCACCAACCATTTGTACTGGTTATCTCCAAATTTTTAATTTTGCCATTTGCATCCCTTTGCTTCTCACTGGCTCAATTGAGGCAGTAAGAACCAAAATAAAAAATTTGGAGATGTTCCAGACTTAGTGACAGTTCAATAGATACCTAAAGTTTCTTACTATTGTTGATATTTTATTAGGACTCGACCGATGCATCGGCCTGGCCGATGCATCGGCGCCGATAATAATTTAGCCATCGGCATCGGCATCGGCGGCCGATGCTAACTTGCAGGAAACATCGGCCCATCGGCCTTAAAATACATCAAAAAGCCGATGGAATAGGCCGATGTTTTTTTTTTTTAAAGGACCTTTGCTGTTTTTACTTTTTAATACAAAGTAAAGGGAGTTTTTGATTTTTGGGAGTTTAAAACTGTTTACTTAAATTTCAGTATGAATTTCTATTTTAGTCACCTCTGAAAGAGTTTTTAATACTACATTCAGGTACCAACAAGTTAATTATTGCGTTGTTTTTTGCAGTTGGATGTACGTATATATCTCTCATAAGTCATAACTCAAAGATGATAAGCTGTAGAAGGTTAAGTTTTCGCATGCGGGGTGTGCGTACGTTCCAGTTGTGCGCTTCCCTTTTTGTCTTCGATTGGGTGTTCTGAAAAGCCGGTTTACTCCTTTTTTGCAGCTATTAATTACTTATTTCAATGTAAAACTAATATAGTGTCTCAGACTGACGATCATTTGGTGATACATTGCCGCATTGGAAACCATGGAAACAAATATGAGATGGCAAAACCGGTTTTTGTGTCATTTTGGTAGATTCCCGTTGAACCGACGGTAATTTTTAATTTTTCGATATTTTTAATATGAATCACATTAATGCAGTCTTTTCTGTATCGCTTCGGCGGAGCTACAAGTTTGGGGCCCATCGAAATACATTTTGGGGCCCCATTTCTCTATCACAGAAGTTGTAAAACATTTATCATAAGCATTTTTGTAACTCCTACGGTGTCCCTATAGTTATGGGGCCTTTCGTGCAGTTGCAACATTTGCTATATTTTAAATCCGCCACTGCACGTCAAAACAAACTCGGGTGCAAGTTTAAAAAGGGTTTTTCAGCTCTATTTTTATGATTATTTTGAACTCGATTTTTTACGACTATTTTTTGAATTTCCGAGAACACTTGCGTGCCCCTCCTCCCACTACCTCAATTTCTGAAATTAAACTCTAGTTGTACTTCTGAGTTCTTTAAATTAACAATATTTAGATATTTTTTTATTCAAACTTTATCTATTGTTTAGAAAGAATTTAGAGTATTAATGTAAGAAATTGATTAAAGACGTTTTGAATGGTGACATAATTCGAAAATCCAAGGGACTTTTGAACTTTTTTCTTCAGAAGTGCTGAAGTAGATTCAGAAACTCTTCCGAGGCGTTGGTGGTAGCGGTTCTGTACTAAACAAATGAGGCCTAAAATGGGGCCGAAGTGTGAGTTACTCCAAAATCAGAGGGTGACCCCCCCCCCCCCCCCCCCAAACCATCCCTCGTCGTTTCAAGCATTTCTTAAATATTTAGAGCGATTATTTATTTTGGTCAAGAAATGTCATTTTGCGTATTTCTCATACTTGTTTCACCTATATTTCGTAATGCGCCTTCTTTTTTGCATCATTAATAGCGATCGATTTTTTTTCTGTTGTGAGTAACGATTTTTATGTATTTATATAAAATCAATGAATCAGTTATTTTCGTTTTTTATAGAAAAGTTTCAAGGATTTTTTATTATGCATTTTTTTAAAAAAATTTCAGAAAATTATTGTTAAATTTAAAAATTTAATTTGAACTTGTTTGTAAAGCTTCATAAAAGATTAAACAATCAAATTGTTCAATATTATGTGTGCAAACATCAGATCAAGTAGCATATTTATTTCGGTTATTAACTTGGTGTAAATATTGAGTTTTTTTTTTTTTTTTTTTTGTAGCTGCGTTTTAAGAACCTCGCTCTTTTCATGGCTATTTCGTTTTTCAGCAAAATGTATGTCACTATGATAGCTTTTATGAAAAATGCAAACTTTTCTATTCATAAATTTTAAATAAGTACAAAAATATTCCTATTATGATTTAATATTGTAATTTATCTGACACCTTTTTTGTTTGATTTAATGACTAAAAAATGTCTACGTGCAATCTTTCCACTTTAATTGCGTAATTTGTTGACGGTTTCACAGTTTTATTCTCATTATTTTTTTTTATTGTTATTATTATTTTTTTTGAATGATTAAATAACATAATTTAATGTTTCAAAACTATTTTTAGTGTACTTAAATACATACATTATTACAATATTACTGAAATCTTAATTATATGTTCAATTTTAAAAAAAAATCTATTGGTTATTAAACAGTCTCTTTGTTTTTCTTCCTTTTTTTTCATTCTTTTCTTTTTTTTCTTTCTTTTTTTTTTTTTTTTTTTGGCTGTTGTTCTTTCTCTTTCATCACACAGCAGTCAAAAAAGGAGAAGCATAACTACACCCTATACAGATTGTACGTAATACGATCCAAAAGTTCGGGAACAAGCTGTATAGAACCTTACTCAAAATAGTTCACATTGCCGAAGCACGTTCACCTTTAAAAGGTCACCTTGAGGGACTATGTACTTCTGCCAGTGTTCATGAAACTTCTGGAATCAGTCCTGGAAGCCGTTTTTCGCTACCTTCTATGATGCAGCTTTATCTTCTCCTGACGGAAGAAAGCGACGTCCATGCAAATGTTTTTTTTTTTTTTGGCTGGGAACAAGTAAAAGTCACTCGGAGCTAAGCCTCAACATGAAACTCGCCTTCTTCCCCACAATGAAGTTAAAGCAGCAGCGCAAGAGGCCTTACAGGAGGTTGCGAAAAATGTCTTCCACAGGAGTGCTTCTAAAAGCTATACGAACGTTGGCAGAAGTGCATAGTCGTCCAAGGTGACTATTTTGTTGATAGATGTGCTTCGGTAATGTGAACTATTCAGGGTAAGGTTTTATACAACCCCCCTTTTAGATCATACTACGTACGTATGTGTTTTTAACATACTATTTCATAACGTTTTTGAGTGACGCAAGTTTACGCGAGAATTTGCGATAATTAACTGAGGAGTCGTTCAAAATGGATATTTCGGGCATCTATATGTTCTTAAGTACATATGCATGCACAAATGTGCCGGAAAAACTTTATGAAATTTAAATTGGGTGATCGTAAAATAGAAATTTAGGTCGAAATCTGTTTTTTTTCTTTTTGTGATTATACCATTCCTTATTCGTAGAAAGGAAGTAAAGTGAAATGAATAAACGATCCTTTAAATCCCTGATAACCTTATTAATTTATTTCTGTTTGATTTTTTTTCCATCGGCCATCGGCAATCGGCCATTTGGAGGAAAACAATCGGCCATCGGCCATCTTTGAACAATCGGCCAACAATCGGCATCGGCCCATCGGCCAAAAAATGCCATCGGTCGAGCCCTATATTTTATTATCACAATTGAGGTAGTGAGAAGCAAAGGGATATACAGTGGCTCCCAAAAGTGTTCGTACACTTTGAAATTTTTTAGTAAAACCAAAATAACTCGAAACTGAATTCGAATATGAAGTCCAATATTTTTTCACGCCATTCCTATGTCATTCTAAATGAAACCCAATGGTTTTTTCAAAATATTGACGGATCTTCTTTTTGAAATGGGTCAGAAAACGAAAAGACAGAGAAATAACACGCCACAAAAGTCATCGTACGCTCAAATATTTTCGAATAAATTCATGATTAAAATTATCATATGCCATTTTATTAATATTTTGGCATTGTGTTGACCCTTATAAATCATTTGGCTTTAATTTTTTGTTTATTTATTCCTTAATATTGTGCATATTACTATAAAATGGCTGGTATTCCTAAAAATCGCAAACACCATTCAAAATTTGAATTTTTTTCCCACACTAGCGGTAAATTGGTTTGAAATATCTCTAATGTAGTTAATTTATTTGTTTGTATAGTAAAGTGCTTGATAAAATGCTTTAAAGAGAAAAATCGGACCGAAAACAAGGTAAGAAAAGGTCAACCGGCAAAGTTGATAAAACGTAATCGGAGATTTAAAGTTAAAGAATTTATGAAAAATACACATTTGAGTGCTGCAAAAGTTTCTGCAGAGTTAAATGAAACATTTTACATTTAATTTTCACCTAAAATTGTTCGCCAAGTTCTCTGATTAGCTGTATTAAATGGGACCTCTTCCCGCAGAAATTTTCTTGGTCGTGCGAAAAACAGAAAGCTTACGCTTTTCGTCGCAAAATCAATGATAAATAAGCTCAAAACGTTTTAGAATTACGACTTACTTACAGATAAAAATTAATTAAACATTTTTTGTTAAATTGTTGTATAATTGTAAGTAGAAGAAAAAATTAGGAACTTAATCTTAAGAACTTAGTTGGATCTGTTAATTAGGACGGTGGAGGTGTTCTAGTGTGAGGGTGCATACCAGCATCAGGACTTGGTAGTTTGGAATTTTTTGATGAAATAATGAATCATGCTGTTCCTTTAAATATTTTAAAAACCAATTTTGAACTCTTAGTGAAAAATTTGGTTATTGGAAACAACTTTCTTTTTTATCAAAATAACGATAAGAAGCACACGGTTTTCAACGTTTGCGTCTAGTGCCTCGAAAATTGTCCTAAAGTTTAGAAAATACCTCCTCAATCTCCAGATTTTAATTTAATGTAACGTATTTAGAGATATCTGGAGGCTAGATTACGAAAAAACGGGCTTTAAAACGAAAATAGAGCTTGAAACAGTAAGACTCGAAGTGTGGTTGAACACTTACTCAGAAATTACGCAAAGAAAAGGAAGAAAAAGAATGAAATCTATTCCCAGACGTTTAAAAGGTGTTATGAATACTGTATGATATTCTACTAATTAATAACTTAATCAAAAGTTAGATTATTCAATAATATATAGACATTTTATAAAGTGTACGAAAACTTTTGTGAGATAAAATTTCCGGCACTTTTTGGTTTTTGATTTTTAAAAAATTAAGCTTTAATATTTTTTTAAAACTTTTCATGTGGTTTTGTTGAAAATTGATCATAGATCTTATAATTAAATACCTATTCCGAAATATTAATTCTAACCAATGGATTGGGACCTATTTCGTTGAAAGTCGAAGGTGTACGAAGACTTTTGGGAGCCTCTGTAAGTGGTAAAATTAAAACTTTGGAGATAATTAGTACAAATGGTAGGTGAACCACTCCTCTGTTTTGGAGCAATAGATAGTACTAGTAGTCCTGGTAGGTGCTGTTATACAGCTTGATTTAGAAAAACTTTTCAATGAAGGTCTACCTAAAATACCTTTTATCTTTAAACGCATTTTACTCAAAACTTAAAAATGTCCACTTACATCAATTGATTCATTACAGAAGCTTGTTATTAAGGTAACCATTAATCAAATAACTGTAATCTGTACAATTCAAATAATTGTTGAAATCACAAGCAAAGATATAACCCCATCAAAACCATAAAACATAATTTTCGCTTTGAATAGGCAAGCGTTATGAAATTTAAATAACAGATAATATTTCAAACATCATTTGCAACTATTTCCATGTGACTACTGAACATTATTAACTACAATTTTCACACAAGTGCTAAAAAGTTCAGTAAAGTAAATTCCTTTCCCAGTTAAAAATCTAGATGTTTTTTGCTTTCCCCCCCCCCCCTTCTTCTAGAATTTTATTAGTGTCAAACCAGCGGGTCATGGCCATTTGGAAACGAATATCTTCTAATATTGGTGGTGAAGCACGTTCTAAAAGTACGGATTAATTGCATCTTTCCGGCCGTATCATTTCATTGTTGTTCTAGGCACGTCGTCGTTAATGCTAGGTTTCATCAAAAGATAAATGATAAATGTATTAAGGAGGATATGCGTGTTGATAAAACTAAAGTTATCAAAGGTTTGAAATTGTGAAACTCTAAAACGACTTGCTCAGAATTATAAAGCGTCTCTTGTTAAGGGTGGAAACTATCAATTTTGGTGAAAAATAAAGTAAACAAACCAGAAAAGGTTTTAAAAATACAGTGAAAACGTTTTTAAATTCAACTATCGTGCTTTATCTTCGACGGCAAGGATAACAGGCTACCGAAGCCTTGTGTAAGAGACTTTTAAATTGTCACTTGAAACGAGGGAAATAATTACAGACTATGTGCACCACACTTTTAGACAAAAATGTAACACTTTGTTTTAACTTGAAAGATAACAGTGCAAATGTTTCAGGCAATGAAGCGACAAAAGAGATAACGGAATTCTTTTGCGCAACCTTCTAGAAGCCATTTTCTAATGTAGATATTTAATGTATATTAGTTGGATAGTCTCAAAAGAACTCTTAAGTTATACTTATTCCAGAAATAGAAAAAAGTAGCTAAGCAGGTTTCGGTAAAAAGAAAAGCTTGAAGTTTGTTGATTTTTTAACTAAATTGCAAAAAATTATAAAATGAATTGATTGAGTTTATTTGACTAAAGCACGCCTTAGGAACATTGCTCATTTGAGCAAGGGAGCTAAAGAACAATGTTTCTGGAGAAAAAAGGGATGCAGTGTCATAAATTCTCATTAGTATTGAGAAACATTCGCACTCTCCAACATTTTTTGTGAACACTAATAATCCAAAATACTACATAAACAAGAAAAAAATCAAGTTAATAAATAGCAAGATTACTGAAAGCTTCTCAAAAATAAGCCCATGAAAAAGTATGGAGTTTAAAATAACTGAACCCCGCAAATAGATTAATTTTACAAAAACAGGAAAGTTTCTACGCTGGGTGTCTCTTCCACACAGAGAGAGAGAGAGAGAATAAATTCTATCACTTACGTCTCTTACATGTTTGTTAATTTAATTTCTTTACATTAGTTACAAGTACATTTTCTTATTTCCTATATCTTCAGTCATAGTCACTGAATTGCTAGGGTGATGTTCAATGGCTCTCCCTATATAGTAGGCAAGGATTCAAGGTACTAACAAATCTAAATGTCAAAGATTTGTTGAGAAGCTTTAAAAGAATAAAAATGTATGTATTGAAATTAATCCGGCGCTCAGTACTAAGCGCAAACTTTCATATCGCGTATTATCATAAGTCAGGTAATCGCTTAATATGCGGAAAAGTTAGGAAAATCGGATATACGAGGCGTATCCGGAAAGTAAATACCGTTTCGTTCTAATGCCGCTGCAGCGCTGCTGTCGGCGCTCAGTGCATGCGTACTTGTTTCCTCTGTTTATTGGCTACAAACTCGCGCCATTACGGTTGATTTGTCTTGTGTTTTGCGTTTACTGTGGCCGTATATAATGTTTAAAAAAATCGATGATCCCGCCGACTGTGAAATTCGTTCTGTGATCCGGTTTTTGAATGCAAACGTAGAAGAATGCTCAGTGAAGGAATTGTGTTGCTGCATGACAATGCTCTTCCCCATACTGCTCGTGACACTCAAAGACTAATTGAACAGTTCGGTTGGGAGCAGTTTAATCACCCGCCGTACAGCCCAGACTTGGCACCGTCTGATTTCCACTTGTTCCTGCACATGAAACGAGAACTTGGAGGTAGGCGCTTTGCTTGTGATGAAGACGCAAAAAACGCTGTAAATTTATGGATCTCTTCATTGGCGGCAAGTTTCTTTGAGGCAGGTATAAATAAGCTGGTGAGCCGCTACGACAAGTGCCTCAACAATGGTGGAAACTATGTTGAAAAATAATTTAAGGTATGATCTTTCATGTAAACATTAAATAATCTTTAAAAAAAAATTGTTATAGCTTTTTTTTCAAAACGGTACTTACTTTCCGGATACGCCTCGTAGTTGAGCAAGAAATATTTTTTAAGCAACGGACATTGTATCCAACAACAGTCAAAGTTTTGAGAGTGGGTTAGTTAGATAATTAAAGCGGAAAACTCAAAATTGTTTATATTGTACAGTACATAAAATTAATATCAACGTTCTCATGCGGCACATAATACTATCCATTTTTATGAAATACTTACAAAAGGTACCTTTAACCATAACTACGCCTATTTTACATTTCAAATCTCATTGGCAATAATAAAAATTAAAAAAAATAAAAAACTTCCACAAACACGTGAGTTTAAGTCCACAACCTTGTTTGTGATTCTAAAAGACAAGATCTTTGTTTTTCATCTAAAAGACAATTTTGTCTTTTATCTAAAAGACAACATTTGCCCTTTAGTAAAATTCAGTGATTCTTTACTTCGATAGAGAAAGATCGTCCAAAAGAATATGATCAGATATAAGAACTCCTTGCTGAAATGAAATTAATTTTTAAATGTAATATTTTTCCTCTATACGAGGTTTTATATCAAGCATACAAAAGGAGTTAGATCGAACGATATAGAAAGTTATGTAGTTTTTGAAGATATTTCTCAGTAACAAAAATTATTTCTGCGTGTGTAAGTCGGGGTAGTTTTTACAGCGGTAAAAATTTGCCCTTTAGTAAAATTCAGTAATTCATCACTTCGAAAGAGAGAGATCGTCCAAAAGAATATGATCAGATAAGAACTCCTTGTTGAAACGAAATTAATTTTTTAATGTAATATTTTCCCTCCATACGAGGTTTTTATATCAAGCATTAAAGATGAGTTACATCAAACGAAAGCACAATGGCAACCATTTACTGAGACTTAACGGATAACAACTGTCATTTTCCTATTACATCGTAACATAAGTCCAGCTGACTTAGAGCATTGTTGAAGGTCGTAGTGAACTCGAGAATGAATCCTGCTCAAAGTGACACGTAACATGGTATGAAAAGAAGGTACGAAACAGACACCCCTTTAGTACTTTCAGCAATTCACTACTTCAAAAGAGAAAAGTTATGCAATTCTTGAACTGATTTTTCAGTAACAAAAATTACTTTTGCGTATGTGAGTTGGTGTAGTTTTTACAACGGTAAAAATCTTTTCCCTTTAGTAATGTTCAGTAATTCACTTCTTCGATATAGAAAGTTGCGTAGGTTTTGAAGATATTTCTCAGAAACAAAAATTATTTCTGCTTGTGTAAGTCGGTGTAGTTTTTACAGCGGTAAACGCTTGTTCTTAAGTAAAAATTCAGTAATTCATTACTTCGACAGAGAAAATTATGGAGTTTTTGAAGTTATTTCTCAGAAAAACAAACGACAACTTCTGTGAGTCGGTGGAAGCTTTTACAGCGGTGAAACACTTTGCGCTTTAATATCAACAATTGCATATTTTCTCACAATAAGGTAAAAATGTAACGGCGGAAAAAATTTTGGCATTCATTTTTAAAATTCCCTGTTAAACGAACAATCAAAAACTAGCATTCACTCTACAAATTTAACTTCAAAACTTGACATTCATTTTCAATACTTGCAATTGCAACTGAAGCGATCAAAATTTATTATTCAACGTCAAAATTGGCAGCACATGCACAATGTAGGAAAAGTAAGATGGTTAAAAGTTTACTTACATTTTTCAAAATGAAAAAAAAAATTGAAACTAATTTTGAAAATTATAATTCATAAAGAGCGAACAACGTATTTAACAGTAAAACTTACATTGGGGGTTAATTAGAGTAGGGAAACATAAGATTTGTCCCATATATGGGGCAAAATGATAATCAAAGTATTTTTCTAATAAAACATTTTCTGTTTGGTTATCCAAAAAAAAAAAATCCTTCAAAGGAATAAAAGAATTATAGAATAAATAAACGAAAAAAAAAACATAAATAAATAAATAAATAATCAATTAATGATTAAATAAAAACACGGATGAGTAACTCCGTATGCGGATGAGAATGAACGTAAATGAATTAACGTTATTAATCAAAGTATTTTTCTAATAAAACATTTTTTATTTGATTATCCGAAAAAAAAACTTCCTTCAAAGGAATAAATGAATTATAGAATAAATTAATGAAAAAAAAAATATATGAATGAATAAATAAATAATTGATCAATTACTGATTAAGTAAAAAAGCGAATGAGTAAATGAATGAACGTAAATTAATTATTTTAAGAATAAATCAATGAAATAAACTATTGCACTTTACCCCGCATACACTTGACAAATTGTACTAAGCATTGAAAATCAAAACAAAGACAAATGTAAAATAAATAAATAATCAATGCATTGAACAATAGTGGGTCTCAATTAATATTTTAAATGTTTTTAACGAGAATTTTAGCCTTTATTAATAACAAAAATATTTTTGATACATCACAAAATATTACAATACGAGTATGAAATTTTGAAAATGGCTTGTACTATAACATCCCTTGATCTTTAGAGGATACTACTTTTTGACTAGAATCAACTACATGTTTAACAACATAGTTAAAATATTGCCACATATGCAAATTTCAATTTGTCTCACTCTTTAATTTTGACCTACAGTCCCTTAATCACTCCCCTCCCAAAGAACAGGGCGCACCCCCCTAAATATCGCAATCCCCCCCCCTCCAAATTGTGAAAAATACCCAAATACCTCTCAAAACAACCCTCACTAAAGATTTCAATAGCGTAGTCTGCGCCATGATCCCTCCTAGGTGCCCTTATCGTCTAGAAAGTAAGTACCATTTTAAACGGAAACTGTTTACTTATAGAACTATTCGATAGCATTCTGCATACATTGCATGGTAAAATACGAAAACTGCTGCCAACTTTCATCAAAATTTGTTTAAGTAAAGCATTGTATAATTACAAAAGCAAATTCGTTGTAAACCTTATTCTCCTAAAAATATAATAAATTTTCAAATGTTTTTTTTTTTCTTTTTTAACAGTAAAGAAATATACATAACTCAGTAAAAACTGCAGAAATCGAAACTAATTATTATTTTCTGAGTCAAAAATAGCAATCTCTTCTCAAAACCTTAACATATTTCTAAACATATAGTAGGGGAATGAGGGGCAAAGTGAAATAGTTAAGATGACTAAGCTTTTGCATAGTGAACTATTTGAAAATCAGTTTTGAAAATTACAGTTCATGAAGAAAGAACATTGTATTTTATAAAAACAAAAAAAAAATGTATTGAAACATTATTTTTTATTTTTGGAAATAAAATTGTGTCTTCAAAAAATTGATAACTTTTTTGACTTTTTTTTTTTTCATGGGGCAAAGAGAAAAATGAAATATTCCTTTTGAAAATGTTTTTTAAGAAAGTAATGGGCAAATAAAAGAAAAAAAATGAAAGTATAAGAAAACAATAAAGTAATAAATAAATAATTTAATTGAGACATATCCTATATACTACTACCTAACGTAACTGAGTAGGATTAGTTTTAAAGACTTACGCGTTTTGTTAAATTAGCGTTTAACTCAGGATTTGATGGGTTGTCAGTTACGTTAGGTAGTAGTGTA
This sequence comes from Uloborus diversus, assembly GCF_026930045.1. Taxonomy (NCBI): domain Eukaryota; kingdom Metazoa; phylum Arthropoda; class Arachnida; order Araneae; family Uloboridae; genus Uloborus; species Uloborus diversus. The sequence continues at coordinate 71,213,994 of NC_072733.1, forward strand.
TAGGAGGCCCCCGACTTCAAATGGTTATTAAAAATTAAGAGATTGTATATAATTAGTTAGGTATTAAAATAATTCAAGGAATAGTAATTAAAATCAGTGTTTATTTTATAATTGGGTGTTTAGTTCAGTTGATTTTTGTACAGGAACTGTAAAAAAAATTTGGTTTATACGTTTTGCAGGAAATCGTATGTAAGTATGACCAATTATTTTTTACTTTTTAGTTCCTCTTTGTTTTTTGAAGTGCGTTCTTTTTTATAGGAAAATAATTTTCTTTTTTTAGTGGAACAAATATAAAATAAGAACGTAGGGTAGAGTATGTGGTACACTCCTTACGTACATTTCGAGTGAGCGTCTAGCACAGAAGTATGAAAACAGCTAAGATGAGCAAAAATAGAGAAAGAAATAGAGCACAGCGTCTCGGAGACCTCCGAAGACTGAAGAAAGGTTTTTTCAAATGCACAATTATTCACAAAGAAAATTCTCTTCATCATCCCTTTGACTTCATCAAAGTATGCTTTTCGAAAAAAAAACAAGAGTCACTAAAAAACAACAGAAATCGCTTTAACTTTGTCTATATAACTTGAAGAATTTTCTTGACTTTTCAAGGATCCCATCTTCAGATACTGACCTGATGACCATGGGATCACCTGGGAAGTATATACCTTTTCAAACGAGAAAACAAAAGAATTGCGTGTTTGAGGTTACGGGGGACATACATAAAAAGATTCCGACGAATTGAAAACGTATTCTTTGAAGTCGGTTAAAAAAAGAAAAACTCTTAATGCGCATTTTTTATACGATTGGCACTAAAAACTGATCTTTGTTCATCTCCAGGATTTATTTTTGCGCTAATTTAATTAGAACAATTTAAATGTCAATGGTTTTCCTAACTACTATATATTTCACAAAAATACGTGTCACGTAACTCGTGAAAAAAGTCGCATTTCTCTTTACTTGGTCACGTTATAGATCAACAACACACTAGAAACAGAGTATTTACTGTGATGTTGTATATATCGTCGCCTCAGAGCAACAGTAAGATATCTTAGTATTATTTCTGGCATTAGATATCTTACGTCTACTGTTGTTCTGAGGTGACGATATGAAGATCAAAATACTACAAAAGCAATGATGCTAAATGAATTTCCTGTTTGCTTCAGAAGAGTCTTCATTCAAAATTTGCGATATGACTACTAATGATTAATGCAGGGGAAATATTTAGAGGGGGGTACTCCCCCCCAAATCAAGAGCCCCCTAAAAAGGAAAACTACCCCTCAACCCCCCCCCCCCCACCTTTAAGGGGTGCTTTAACAGTAGATTTTATATTTAATCGTTTAATATTTAAATTAAATGAAGTTTATTGTTTTTTGCCCATAACTTTTTTCTAAAGAACAAATACGGTGAAGCAAAGGTTTGGGACCTAAGTTATATCACTCCTATCCATTAAACAAAAAAACAATAAAAATCGTTTCATTAAGTGAGACGCTATGAATTTACAAACAACAAAGCGCGAGTGTGAAAATTGAAGAATTCCCACAATTTCTCCAGGATTCCTCATACCCGGACTGGAAGACCATTAGACGACCGGGAGAAGTATACCGTTTAAAACAGAAAAAGAATTTTCGTAATCGGTCCAGGCGTTTTCTAGTAATCGGGAAGCATAGTACATAAAAAAGTCAGTTAATTAGTATTGCCATAACTGTAAATTAAACGGACGGCGACATGAAATATTAAATCTAGACTACTTGTCAAACTTCAGCAATTGGACACCAGTTACGATATATTTAATAAGAAATATAAATTTAATCGGGGGGGGGGGGGATTTTTGTCTTCAATTCCCCTTGAATTGAACACTAAAGATATTTCAAAACTGATTTTTTTTTTTTTAATGACTAAATGAAGTTATTTATTAGCAAAAAAAAATTTTATATTAAATTAATTAATTCAACTATTTTCGTAGCAAAATACACTTAATTACTGATTTGCTACATGAGTAATAAATACATTAGTAAGACTATAATTAAAATTAACAGGCGGCTCCGTGAAAATCAAACAACCCGATGCGTGAGAGTTAAATATTGTTCAAGACAAAATTCCTCCGTCGAAAAAATGCACCGTTCTCGCCAAAACCACGTGACCTGTGAGTGACGTATCGCGCAGCTGACGAAAGTTAGTCTACGTAGCCACAACGTATGAAATTTAAAGTTTCTTAGATTTCTCCGGGATCCCTCATCAGATTCAGACAAAATTAACATGGGACCATCTGGAAAGTATACTCTTCCAAACAAAAAAAGAATTTTTCAAATCGGTCCAGTATTCTTGGAGCAATACGAAAACATAAATAAAAAGCCGCAAGACTTAGCCGCAAGGAGGTTTTCCACCTGCAGCTCAGTCACTTCCTACGCCAAATTGATGAGTACTAATAAGCACGAAACTGCAGTCCTCGGCTGGAATGACTGAGCTGGCGGTGTATTTCATGTAACACTAAGGTATGTTCGATACAGAAACAAATATTCCTACCTAAAAATCCTCTTGTGCAGTCTGGCTTTAAACCGGTCTTTTTTTCAACGTAAACATGAGCACATTCAGATAAAATCTAGCTGAACATCTTACTAAGTCACTCACATGTATTGTCTTAATAAGATACAATGTTTGAACACAATGTTGCCGTGGAAAGCAAAAAAGTCGTATCTGCAACTGAGCTCAAAATGAGGTATTGCCTTTTAAAGTTTTACGCCTTCATATACTTGATTCAGATGCCACATTTTCAGATTTAAAAAAAAAACTTTCCATTCACAAATGACCCTAAAATACTGTATTTATGCCAAATATGCTACAAAGAATCACCTGATGACAGTAACTCAACTTTGATAAAATGCGCAGATACGACATCTGTGATCTGTGCTTAGCACAGCAGAATACACTTTGCTCTAAAATTTTCGTTTCAGGAGAATGTGCAAAAACTATATTTATTTCCTTTTTTAGGAGCAACGTTTGATAGCGAAATAAATGTACAAGTAGCTGAAGATGTACGAGCAACAGCTACAAGAATGTTACATTTATGTTTTTGACAAAATTTAAAAAAAAAAAAAGCAGGTGTATAATGAACAGTAGTGCAGATAGCGGGACTTGAGATTTATGAATTCAAATCTACAGTAAATTCGTAAATTTTCCACGGCCGGAACGCTAGGGAAAAAAAAATATGTCCTAACAGGAGCCCAAACAGGGAGTTGTTTGGGAATTACGCCACTCGCAGTCCTTGGTTTTAAGTCATAATGTTAGCCTTTGCATTTTAAATAGAGATGTTAAGAACATCTTGATGAGAAGGAAAAAATTCTGATCAAACCGCTGCTGAGTAGATCGCATGTGCCGAACTCTGGTCAGATTTATAAGCTCAAGCTGATTTATGTATAGTCCGTTTTTCAGCAGTTGAGACTTGGCCACGCCCCCAACACGTGGTATCGGAAGATTCTATATGCGTCTTTTGGGGATGAGGCTTCAGACCAACACTAAGAAAGGTTGCCAGTTGGCCATCGTTATCGCAATGGAAGAAGACGATGGAAGAAGTTCTATAATTTTCTAAGAAATCACCTCCCACCTTCTCTCTCGAAGAAAAGGTGTGCTACATTTGTTAAGATTTGCAGTGTATTTCTTTACGTTTCGGGTTAATTTATCATTGATTTTGCAAAGGAAATCCTAAACTTTCTGTTTTTCACACTAACTAAACATTTTCTGCAAACACGGTGAACAGTTATAAGTGAAATTGGAACGAAAATGTTTCATTCTATTATGCTGAAACTTTCACAGAACTCAAACGTGGGTTTTAACGCATTTTCTAATTATAAATCTCTGATTGCATTTTGTTAACTTTGTTGGTCAACCATTTCTCACCTTATTTTCGATCCAATTTTCTTCTTTAAAGTGTTTTTTTAGGTATTACACAGTAGTATGGGATAAATTAACTACTTTTGCAATATTTCGAACTGTTTTACTTCGCATATAATGAAGAATTAATACATTTTCGAATTGCGTTTGTTGTTACTTTGCGAATTTGACCCATTTTGAAAATAATACGTAGAATTTGTGAAATAAACAAGCAAAAATTAATACCAAACAATCTTTTAACCACTGCATTGAAAAAATAATTTAAAAAAAGAAAACTACAGACGACAACTTTAATTTCGAAATTTTCTGAAAATATTTCTATGTCACCTCGTTTTTAGCCCATTTCAAACAGTCAATATTTTGTAAAAAATGTTGGGTTGATGTAATATAGAGACAGTATAAAAAAGTATTTAACTACTATTTCAATTTCTAGGCACTTAATTTTTAAATACACACATTTAAAGCGTACGAATAATTTTGGAAGGTAAGTTGAGTAGGTAAGTTGCACTCTTTGTGCCACATTTCAATACTTTAGCACTATTTTTTTTTTCAATGTAACTTTTATTCTTCAGAAATGAAAAAAGGAACAAAACAAAAGTTTAAACTTTTCACATGAAAATATGGTTATCTACAGAATAATTGAATAAGTGCCTGAAACAACGTTTTATGTTACTGTTTTGACCTATTTATTTTTGTAAATACGAAAAAATGTATATGTTTTTTTTTTTTTAAGTTTTTGCGATTACTCTAAAAGTAATTCAGTTATTCCAGTACTTTTACGGGACAGCGTTACGTGTGGGGATCATAAAAAAGGCAAAAATTTGTTGCCCGTATTCTAATACAGCTCTGAACAAGGACGAATATAAGGGAGGGGCGATGGGGGCGATCGCCCCTTCCTTGAGTCGAGATGCAGAACTCTTCCACGGCATATTTTTGATACTGAAGTTGAAAATTGTTTTAACCTATCTTCAATAGTTTTACGAAGCTCTTGCTGTCCGGAAAATGAAATTGTTTCACATATCTTAACACTTTAGAGACAAGGATCCGAACTTTATACAGGAAGTATTTCACAGTTCCAAAAAATCAATTTTAGACGATTTTAATGATATTAAATAGGTTTATAGGGTTCAAGGGCTCTTTTCAGGAAAGTTTCGAAAATTGAAGTCCCCCCCCCCCAAAAAAAAAAGAGAAACTATTATGAGACACCTTTGATGGCGTTAAGGTAAGGGATGTGGTTTGGTACACTCCTCTGCAATTTTGTAGAAAAAAAGTCCAACCCCCCCCCCCTCCCAAAATAACTGAAATGAGACGATCTTTCATGGTGTTTGGAAGGGGGGAGGGAGTAGAGGTTTGCGAATTTATAAAAGGGAAAAAGTGTGAAATCAATCGCCCCGTCCTTGACTCTGAATGTAAAAGGCGTAATTTTTAGCAAGAAACGTTGCTATAGTCGACCTATTCAGTTGTTCACCGTATCGCACATTGCTCCCCCCCCCCCCCCACCATTTAGGTGAGCTAACTTTGCGATTTTTGTGTCGAGAAAGAGCATTAAATTCAGAATTTAAATCAGTAGCGGGTGCGGTTTTCCAAATTTTGAATTATGTTACTTTCCTTGCCGGGGTGCAATATGATTCTTTGTTAAAAACATACATGATCTTAAAAATATTGTGACTAGCTCTATCCAGGGGGAGGGGGGAGCCGGTCTTTTCCCTTAAAGCAATTGTTAGTGCGATTTTGGTGACTTAGAGCAAATCTAAGGAGCCATTCACAAATGATGTTACGCTTGAAAGGGGTAGGGAGGGAGGGTTCATGAACTTCTGATAGTTAGTCTCAAGGGGGAAGGAGGGGATTACAAGAAATGTGACTTCACACATTTTGGTTCAAATAAAAGCGTTCGTTATAGCAATATGTTCATCGAACATTGCGTGAGATGTGACGAGGGGAGAGGGTAAGGTGAAGTGTAACATCCTTTATGGACAATCCGTGGGGACGTTAAGCTACTGTTGCACTGAAGTGTTATAACTAACTTCGTTTCTGCCCCCTCATAGAAACGAAGTTAATTAGCCCCCCCCCCCCCGCGCTGGCAAATACTCCCCCTGGGGGGTACTCGTCATCTCTTAAGACGGCCCTACCGATGAACCTACAATTTTAAAACAGTATTACAATCAAAGTCACTTTTTTATAAAGCACCGAAAATTATTACATATTTCTAAACATTAACATTCATGCAATACATAGAGAAATAATCTTGATTTTAATAGTCAATTGCATTAATATATTTCAGATTGATTTTTTTTTCTCATTTACTTTTATTTCTCACATGTAAATCCTTTCTGGAACAACTGGCCAGTCCCCGCCTTTGGTTCAACCAGTTTTTTTTTTTTTTTTTTTTGGGGGGGGGGGGGGCAACTTTTGTTCGAATAATGTTTTCAGCATTTTTTAAAAATAACTGCTACTGTAGATCTACTGATTGTATATGAACTCTATATGATCTGAAATTTTGTACAATCCATATAGAAGCATCAAAGACCCAGCCCCTGAGAGCTTCTGAGTCATCTCCCCCCCCCCCTCAAGAAAAGAGAGAGGGAGATGGAGAGAGATATACTAAGTCTTCAAAAAGAACGCAACTCTTAAGCATTTCAATGCCACAATCTGTGTAGCAATGACATTTTTCTGCCCCCCCTCTTTTTTATCAGCGCACTTGCAATTTCGAATATAGGACGTAAGTGTTTAAAAGGATATAGTTCAAAATTCAGAAAGCCTATCCTTAATAGAAATGTTTCATTTGGAAAACAAAACACCTTTTTTTTTTTGTAAATACAATATTTATAGTTCTGAAATTTTCAGTTTAAAAGGTAAAGATTCCCCGTAGACGACAATTACGCGAAGCTAGAAACGAAAGGAAAGAACACAAAGACATTTTCGCAAATTTAAATGCCCGCCAAAGTTAGGGTTGTCTCAATTGCAAGCGGTAGCGATCACCCCGCGCTAAAATTAGCTCTGCTTTCGGGAAGGCGTGCCGAAGTGTCTTCTCCTCATGAATGCACTATAACTACTTCAGCCTTTGCAGACTGCAAAGTCGAAATTTTAAATTTAAGCAAAAAATATGTATAGTAATTAGAGATGTAAAATTTCCGGAAATTTTGAAGTTGTGGAAAAAAACCGTTTTTTCACCGGTTTTTTTCTGGAAAAATTGTAAAAAATGGAAAAATTCACTTTTTTATGAATAAAAATAGGGTTTCTCAATAGCTCTGTGTTTCTTGGAACATATAAAGGGTTAAGCCCCATTGAAATATATATGCAATCCACAAATCCTCTTTTTCTAAATACTCATAGAGGTAAGTTTAAATAGAAAAAAAAAAAAAACTTTTTTGTTTTATAACTGAGAGCTTTCTTGGTCAAACACCAAAAATAAGTCGTCGTTCAACCAATACTATTTATTGGGTAAGATGTGTCTTATCATAACAATTACATTTTCTGTTTTAGATTGCCTTTGAAACTTGAAATAATAATTGTAATTTTTGACTTTCAAACACGATTGATAGTATTCGTAAAATGCACCGCCAGCTCAGTCATTCCATCCGAGGACTGCAGTTTCGAGCTTTTTAGCACTCATCAGCCCAGAATAGGAAGTAATTGAGCTGGAGGCGGCAAACATCTTAAAGGAGCCAAGAGAGCCAAACAAACTGGTAGCTAATGTAGAATTAGCACAGCAGACGAGTGACCGCAGCAATTTTGGGGTTCAACTCAAAGATTGAAGACAAAGCTAGGTATTTTGCAGTAAGTTACCGCCCTAAGCGAGGGCTAAGGCTGGCGATGTATTTAATGTATTTCTGCCATAACCCTGACTTAGGGCGGTAACTTACTGCAAAATGATTGATATTGTTTGAAAGAAAAATAAGTATGATTTCCCTTCCTTGCAATGCAACTTGATTGTCTGAAAATGAAAGCAATTGAGTTTTGATTTTTTCCAATCCAGTTTAAGTCCAAATCATAACTAAATTGGTTTTTCTTTCCAATAAAAATTCCAAAGGGTTCATCAATACTGCGCCAAGTTAGCCCAAAGCAAAGGAAATTCTATTGCAAATCCTTTAAAAAGACTATGCAGTTCAAATGCAAGTTAATATATCATTTCCTGTTGCGGTCCAATTTAGGAAGCGCATGGTTCAATATAGGCGCATATATTCCTTAATTGGACTTTTGCAACTTTGTCAAAAATAATTTTTTAAAAAATTATCATCATATTTACAGAAAATGTAAGTACTCATGGCGGTTCCTAATTAAATTTGGCTTCAGATGCCCTATTTTTCATTTTTGTTTTGCTTCAAATTTAGCGACACGGGCCTCTTGTTCTTAGGGGGTCCAATATAGGCGGATTTCCCAAACATTTGTTTATAAAACGTAAAGAAATAACTGAGTTAATTAATAAACTAATTAATTGCCATCCTAAAAAATAACTTTTTAAAGTTATACTTATCCTATTGAAAGAGAAAATTTAAGTCAGCACACGAGTCAAGAAATTTCAAATAAATGTATGATTAAATCCTATACCGCTTTGCCCAACCCGCTTTCCCCAAAGGCACGTTTTTTATTTCAATAATTATAACCTTAAATTAATAATTAAAAAAAAACGGAATGATCATCGTAGTTTATAGGTGGATAGTGTCAGAATAAGTTAATATTATTGACAATCAAAAAAAAAAAAAAAGCTGGTCTTCGACTAATCGCAAGTTACAAAACTTCATTTTCTTTTAAATGTATCATTTTTTTTAATTTCAAGTCTGGTTGCACCATGACGCTTCACTGCTACTTCGCTGGGACTGATAATAACTCGGGGGTGTTTGGGTAAACACGAGATACGTATTCATCGCCGCAAACACACCATGGGGGAGGAGGCATACGAAGGCCTACCCGCTTTGGGCCACCCTCCCCTATATGCCGCTCGACGGCCCTGAATTCAATTTTAATCAGAAAATAGGAAGTTTAAATCAACCCCCAAATCTGTAACAAATTAAAAAAAATAAATAGATAAAATCTTCATTAAATGACATATATGAGGCTTGTTAGGCAGCAAAGGAAAATTTCCTGCTTTCACTTTTAAGATCTTGATTCTAAGTTGGCTGGCATCCGATTCAAAGTGAAAGAGCAAGCTAACTCTTCTTCCGTTAGCCCTGAACACACACATCTTCAGGTTCACAAGAAAAGGAAAGATCCGAACTGGAAGCATTTTTTAGTTGGCTCCTATCCATTTCAAAATGAAACATCCGTTGCTTTTCGCCCACTGCAGCCATGAACTTGGTGACAATAAAACTTGACGAGAATCAGTTGAAATTCCTGTAATTGACTTCCCAACTGTTGTTTATTGATTGAAACTACTTGATTCTACAAAAAAAAAAAAAAATGTTTCATAATGGTATTTACTTTATTGTATTTCTTAAAGGAACATTTTTTTTTTTTTTTTTTGCATACTTTTATACTTCTTTAGCACTGTATTTACAACGCTTAACGATGCCAAAACTTATACTTTTATTTCATTAAAAACAAGTCATCAGTGAAATGTCACTCACATGATTGCACCCCCATGATCACCCTATTGCAAAGGAATAATTCTCTCATATTCTACGAAATCTAAACATAAACTGGTTAGAAATTTTAGTCATTTAAAGGTACTTATCATTAAAAAAAGAAGAAAGAAACAAGGAAAAAAAATTCATGAAAACAAAGTGAAACATCATCTCAAAAATGAGTCTGAACATTGTCCCAAGGACTGTCAGTCATTTACATATATTTATTAAATTATATTTTTTCCTTAGAAGATTTTTTTTTTCAAAAAGTTGCAATGCTACTAGAAGAGAAGTATTTTAGCTTGTTCATTCAAATTACTGTTACAGTTTTATCTGCACTTTTTTCCTTTTTTTTATGGTGACTAGTTTAACTTCATTTTTGAGGAAAGTGGCTTACAGAAACCAGCTAACTGTAAATATAATCAAGTTTTGAAAATATACAATGATATACCTTGCAGTTATGAGTTCCTGAAAGAAGTTACTGATAAAAAGCTTCGAAAAAGACTAATTGAGATACATTTTAAAAGTGCTATATCTATTATCTACCATTTTTTATGCCATTCACGTGGTTTTATTATTAATTCAGCTTTAAATAAATCCAATTATGTTTGTTGAAACGAAAGTTCATCCTGAAGAATTACTTTGTGTGTGTGTGTGTGTGTGGGAGGGGGGTAACTAACATTTTTTCGATGCAGAGTTCATAATTGCAGAAACGGACTCTTCCCAAATATTGTAATCGTAAAAAACAGAACCTTCATAAATTATTATCCTTCATTATTAGAAAAACGCCCTCATACGCCCAATTATAAAGCTTAACCACGAAAAAAGGCGGATGACCTTGAAGCGAAACATCATTTGTATCATTTGTAATAGATAGAATCTATCAGAAAGCACCAAATAGTAAGAGACCTACCTGGTCTCGCTAATCCTATCTATTCCAAAATAAAAACAAACAATTTATTACAAATGATACAAATAATGTTTTTGCTTCAAGGTTATCCGCCTTCTTTTCGTGGTCAAGCTATATCAATTATTTAATTATATCACTTTCAAATACTTTCCTCATACTGGGAAAATATTTCCTCAGCATCTCAGAAACTTCATCTTAAATCATCTACAAAATAAATTTCAGAAATTTAATCATACGTCCACAAAATTAATTTAAAAATTAAAAAAAAAATAACCTTGGCTAAATGCCTGAGGTTCTGATTTCGTTTTCTTTAACGTACACAACACAACACAACACACAAACAAACGGTTTAATTTAAGGGTTCGAGATATAGGAAAACAGTAACGCAGCCAAAAATTACCTTCTGGGTGGGGTTTGTCATTCCAGCCCTTATATTTATGCAGACTACCGTGTTAGAATTGGCAATATAGGTGAAAACGAAAGGTTTTGGGAGGGGTTTTAACCAGGGCCCGATTTAGAAATTTTTGGGCAGTAAGCCAAGTTTATCTGCAGGGGTCCGCCTCATCAGTACATTCGACAAAAGTGCTGTATAGTTGCAACCGCACACCTTTTTTCTAATTGCATATGCTACAGACTAGGGTACACATTGCAAAGAATAGCTGTTTTAATGTTAAAAGCCATGTACTTAATAAATCGTTATAGATGTTAAACAAATTAAAGCCAAATTTTAGTATAAATTTCTATCTGTCATTTTTGGAGGCCCCTAAGCCGGCCATCATGGGCCTATAGGTAAATCAGACCATGGTTTTAACCCCAAAACCTCCGCTCTCGTTGCATCACTGATACGAAACCTCAATTTTAAGTGGTATTAGAATTAGAAATTCAACACTAGATTTGTTAGATAACTTTAAAAGGGAAAGGAAATGCCTTCGCGGTCGACTTGCAGGGGAAATAGGCTAAAATCTCGACGTTTGTATAGTCAGTCCTCTAGTAAAAGGCAAAAAGTGGCGAGCCCACGCAAAACTTGCTATCTTTATGACAGCGACAGCTCATTGTTCACAGAGCTCTTTGACTCGCTCACAAACAGTCGTTTTTTAAAAAAAAGCCGGTGTTATGCTGGCATTTATTTCGTCCTGAAAAGAACGGTTGCGTAGTACTCGATGCAGCCTTTTGAAGGTGGTTGCTTGGGAAGGCTTCATGTTCCTTTACGGTCATGCTTTTTTCATACAAAGCGCATGGAAAAAATGCTTTGTGACCGGGTAAATCCAGGTTTTGGATGCTTGCTGAGAGAGCTTTTCGGCCGTTGGATGAATGTTTTTAAACAGTAAAATATGTGCAAAGTTTACTCAGTCGAATCTACTGTGAAGTCTAGGTTTTTTGCAAAAAAATCAGAGGGAGGTGATTTAAATTCAGTTTATATATTTCTAACAGTTTTTTTTTTACCATGTGTATGAATTAAAACAACACAGAATTTTCAACAAAAGCACATTTGTTGAGCAATCACAAATTGCTTATTGTTTTCACTTGACCGTTGAATGACGTCGTCCTTTGATTTATTTTTCTACGTTTATAATGCAGGCGTCCATGTGCCTCGGAATCGAATGATTTATAAACGACCTTTTCGACTTGACACAAACCTTTTTACGTGAAAATAGTATCCAGCACAAAACATCCAGCATTCAGTTGAATTTTGACTCCTTGAATTCAACTTAACAGCCATTAGTAGAAAAAGAAGCCCAGCGAGTAGGGTCCGATCCCAATTGCGAAAAACATAATTTGAGAGAATTCAAGATCTCAAAATTCAAATATTTTTTTTTTTTTTTTTAACATTTGAAGTGATGAACCATTCGATCAATTAAAAAAGTCTTTTTTTCACCAAAATTTCATTGCAACAATTTGTGCCCTGGGCGCTTATTCCAAGCTCGAAATTCACCTTGCGAGATTAGTTCTGATCGCCTCACTAGATGGCGCTCTAGGGAAAAAAGCGGTCTCGAAAGGAAATTCTCGCGCTTATTTGCGGAGCGAAATCTCGACTGCCCGAAAGTAGGTGAGATTGTGCGATTTTTGTGATACAATTTGGGAGTTTGTCTTTCTGAAAGGTATTGGCTCGAGGAAAACGAATTTGGATGTTGCCAAACTTGGAGATGGTGCAGGGGGCAAGGGGGGGGGATTAAAACTGCACTGGGGGGGGGGGCAAGTAGTTTTCCGTTAAATTTTTGTGATACAAAAATGGGAGTTAGTTTTTCTGAAAGGTATTGGCAAGCAGAAAACAAATTAGAATGTTACGAACCTTGAACATAGTGAAGAGGAGGGAGGGGGATTAAAACTGCGCTGGGGGGGGGGGGCAAGTGGTTTTCCGTTACATTTTTGTGACACAAAAACGGGAGTTAGTTTTTCAGAAAGGTATTGACAAGCAGAAAACAAATTAGAATGTTATAAACCTTGAACATTGTGAAGGGGAGGGAGGGGGGTTAAAACTGCGCTGGGGGGCAAGTGGTTTTCCGTTAAACTTTTGTGACACAAAAACGGGAGTTAATTTTTCTGAAAGGTGCAAGCAGAAAACAGATTAGAATGTTAGGAACCTTGAACATAGTAAAAGGGGGAGGGAGGGGAAAAGTGGTTGTCCGTGGAATTTTTTGTGATAAAATTACGGCAGTTGGTTTTTTTGATAGGTATTGGCAGAGGAAAACCAATTAGGATGTGGCCAACCCCAAAAAGGGTGCAGGGGGAGGGGGGGTATAACTGCAAATATAAAACAGGTATATATGCAACATTTTTCGCTTTACAAGTTTTCAAAGCTTAAAATGCTTAATTCATCTAATAAGAACATTATAATGCACAAACACCCGAATTAAATTGCAGGCACGTGTTTCGGAAGACACGTGTTAAGAGCTTCTTTTTCAATGTAAAAAATGTTAGTTTGTGAATGAAAATGCATTCGGCTAAGGTTGATAACTTCCATTGATTCCACTTTCTTGTAACCAAACCCATCATTTAGGAATTAAGGTAAGGGTGGGGGGGGGGGGGGGGGGATCGGGTGCACGCCAAATTTTCAAGAAATAATGCATTTGAAATAATTAAGGGGCTAAGAATTTCCTACTCCCTCTTATTTTTTTGACCGCTCGACGGCCTGCACAAATGCGTCTAGGGCAAATTTTATGTAAAAAGCGTTTATAAATGTTATTTTTCTTTTGTACATTATCCCACTTAAAATTTAGTTTTTCACAAAAGTACTAGTTGTTTCTGAAAATTGTATGAATTTCAAATTTACACAGAATATACAATCCCTTTTTTTTGCGTTTTAGGGGGGGTGGGTGACATCACAAATTACTGCCCCAGGTGTCACCCATGCTGGATACGCCACAGACGTAGGTAATTTTTTTTTCCTTTTTTTTTGTTCTTCTTTTGCTATAAAATCCTCCTCCCCCCTTTTTTCCTAAATTCTTTATTTACTACCTACTGTCAATATTCAATTTAAATTGAATTCAATTTGTAAGAAAATTTATTTTTCTTTACTGAAATTTGATATTGATTAACTAATTACAAAACAGTAGAAAGGCTGGTAATATCTGGGGAGTTGTTTCTAAAATTTGATTTTCCATTTCGCCAACATCAAAATTAGCAATATTATACAAATACTGTATTCGATTATACTGTAAGCATTTGTAAATTGGCTGCTATATAATATGATGCATTTCAAGGAAAAGAGAATGCTTTAAAATGCTCCTTTTTTCTTTTCTTCTTCAATTTAGGATCTTTCCTTTGAATTGAACTTTAAAGTTCTTTATCAGCTGAAGAGAAATAATGATTGAAAAATTTATTCCTTTTACGAATATTTTTCAATATACATTTACAGAAGCAGAGTATTTATTTATTTTAAACTGCTCTTGTAACCAAGATTGCTGTTTTGACTTTTTAATCTTGAAAATAAAGATGGAATTGTGTAATCATAGGTACAAGTTGCTTGTTTTGAAAAAGCAAAATTTAGAAAAGTACTGTTTTGAGGATATCTTAAGATTGGGTCTTGGAAAACAATACCTAGAAAAAATGGAATTTGAAAACCGGAATATTGAAGAAGTAATACTTTTTATTTAGCATATGCTAATTTAATTATAATTTTTAAGGAGAAGAGAAAAAAAAATTTCGAACATGTCTTTGAAACTGAGATTGTTGTTATAATTGCAACTGGAGCAGGGGGAGGGTTGGTTTTCACATTACTAATCCTAATATGGAAGATTATATATTCTGTTATGTCTGCTCCCATCCCCAAAAGCTCAATTAGCACAACAAACATTTTGTAGGGGTGCCCCTCCCCCTAAATATCCGGAAGACTCCCCCCTCCAAAAGTAAGAGCCCCCCAAATAAAAAAATACCCCTCAAGCCCCTTTAAAAATTTCATTCCCTAACCCCCCCCCCCCCCTACATTTTAGTGTTTCTTTATTCAATTTGAACCAGCAGATTTATTCATCAAGACTTTTGGATGCCTCTAAACCTTTCGCACTCTGCACTTCATTAGACACGGCAACAACATAATATTCAATCAACGATTACGAACTATTTATATTTTTTCGTCTGCATTTATGACGGTTCAGATTTTTTTTTTTTTAGTATAATTATTTTTTTTAAGTTATTATTATTATTTCGATTATAGTTTCTTGGGAAAAATATATTTCATATAAGACATTCTTACTAATATAGATGGTGTTATATAGTAAATCAACAAAATTTACGGATAATTTTTTTCAAATTTATGTATTGGCTGTTTTAACCTCTTCGATTTTTGTTTTAGACACTGTAATATGCAAAAAATATGACTTACTTTTTGCCATTCGACTAAGCTTTTTGCACCGGAACCCTCTGCCATTTTTCCTTCGTGTACTATTTTGTAAAATTCTCGGAGAATAAATTTTTAAGAACATCTGGACTTGCTTCAAGAAAATCTAAAATTATTTCGGTGTGATTCTTTGTAACGTAAAACGTATTGTTTGAAGAATAGCCATTAGCGTCCCACTCGTCAAAGTTCGCGCTTTTACGTACAAGGATTAAACAAAACAAAACTAGCTGCACTGAAAGGACATTGGTTGGAAGAAGTCACGTGTACCTCCTGGCCGACCAAACTAATCGAAAAAATCGGCGCCTCTTCGATAGACAGCTGCGAGCTGTTCAGAATTCAACGTTGCGAGATTTTTTCGACGACATCGATCACGTGACGGGAAATCTCGAAGTCGAAACGAGAGTAGTTTGGAATGACCACCCTGGTTCAGTTTCATTGTTAAGAAACTTTTTTTTCTTCGCACAGTATCAAAATATCCCGGGAAAACGAAATTTCCACTAAGCTTTTCACAAAACAAGCAATTTTGTTGCGGCAAAAACATTTGGAAATTACATTATCAAAGGTTTTTTTTTTTTTTTTTTTTTTTTTTTTTTTTTTTTTTTTTTTGCATTTTAAGCAAAAGTATGCTAAGTTCAATTTCAGTTTTAATCTTCTTCCATTTTACTTTCCAAAATACTATATGCAAGCATTGACAAAAGTTTATTAGTTATGACGTGAATACCGATAAATATATTAGCAACATGAGAGTGGGAACAAATTCTATTTAAAAGAGGAAAAAGACGGAAAATCCACCCTCATGGCTATTTATTTCAAATTTCTTAAATTAAATTTGTATTTTCATAGACATAAGTACTTTGGACGCTTAGCGATTGCCCCTATGTGAAGAAAATATATTAATTTTAACATAAAATATTGACTAGCACTACCAGGATTATTTGAACCGAGATTCGTCATTTCGGGGTTGGGGGTGGAGAGGAAACTGCCTCCTGCTACAACACACACACACACACACACACACACGTGAAGGCCGAAGGGCCAAAATTAGTCCGCCCCCTCCAGAAATTTCACGTAAATGAAACGATATTATCAAATAGCTTTCTAGAAGATAAATGCAAAAAAGAGTAGTTCAATAGCTAACGAGCAGAGCCTTTGAAAGAGTTTTAAAAAGCCAAATTCTTGTCATTTAACGGTATTCGTTACGGGATAATTGGAAGGTTTTCTTTTTTACCCCTTCCCTTCGACTAGTTCTGATAAAATTGAGCTGGCAGCCATCTGTCACTTGCCCTAGTTCAAACGATTCGCCGCCAACCATTACGTCACAGACGATTTGGAGTCTTCCCTTCTACGCGCCGAACTGGGGGGGACTCCGAATCTTGGAAACAGAAGGGAAGAAAATACGGCGGGAAACTGACGAACAAGACTTAAATAAAGATTTTTTTTTTCTGGGTGAAGCAGCGCATTAAAAACTAATTCTGAGGACTGATGTAGTATTGATCATTCGAATTTTTTCCCGCTTCACTGAGACTTTCTAATTTTGCATTTTGATTATCAGCTTTTTAAAATATTTAAAACGCCGATTTAAATTGTTTAAAACTACTTGGCAATTTCAAAAAGGTTTTTCAGATACACTTGACTGTGATGCTGGTGACTTAAATCTTGTTTTTGACTAACTTTTGGCTCCTGAGTCCAAAAATGATTTCAGTTTAGTCCATCACGTTAAGTTGGGGTTAGGATTCAAAACAAACAATCCAAATCCATAAAATATAGGATATTTCTCAAAAATACAGGACAAAAGAAATTTTTGTAAGCAATAACTTAGGAAACACAAAACAAAAAATACATATCTTTTTGGTAGTCAGAGGAACACGGAATTATTTTTCATTCTTTACGGTTTTATTATTATTATTTTTTTTATTTATTTTTATTTATTTTTATTTATTTATTTATTTATTTATTTATTTATTTTTTTGGTTGTGAAAAAAGTGAATTAAAATTTATATTAACAAATAAAAATAGCAATAGTACTTTGGAAAATAAGTAGGGGGATGTGGGGCTAAATTGAAATAGTTAAGATAACTTACTTTTTCAAAATGAACAAATTGAATCTCTGTTTTGAAAACTACCGTACATAAAGAAAGAATAGTGAGTTTTTTAATAAAACTGCATCGAAATATTGTTTTCCATTTTTGTCAGTAAATTTTTTCCTTCAATAGAAAGTGGAATTTTTCTTTTTTCTTTATTTTTCATGGGGCAAGGTTTAAAATAAAATATTTTTCAAATAAAAGATTTTCTATTTGATTATTAAAAATATTTTTGATAAAATGAATGAGTAAATAAAAAACAGAATAAAAATATATATAAAACAATAAACGAATACATAAATTAATTAATAAATTAATATCTGAGTAAAAATAATTGAGGGAATAAATTTATAAATGAATAAGAAAATAAGTGTATGAATGAATAAATAAATAAGTGAATCTTTAGATGAAGTAATGTAAATGAATATGTTAATGATTATTAAGTAAACGATTGAATAAGTAAACGAAAAGAATTATTTCACTTTGCTCTATCCACTTTGCCAAAGCAAGCAGTTGACCAATTGTACAAAACCTTTAAAATAAAAATAAGCTTAAAATAAATATAAAAAAATAGTCCTGTGATACGCGTTGCATCACGGGAAGTGGTCACATTCACATAAGGTGTAGAGAAAACCCGAAGTGGTAGAATAAAATTATCTATAGTTCTGAAATTAGCATGTCTATATTACTCTATAACAGCTCAAAAATCTAACTCGCAAGAAATTTTGTAATAAATTGTGCCCCTGTGTAATGCAAAAATCATTGTAAATTTTCTTATTTTAATTCGTTAAATTCTGTCGAGTGCACAAAACATTTAATGTTGGGGATACCTACGAAATCACCTGACCAATTAAAAGTTAAAACAAATGCACTGTTGGAGACAGCTGCAAAAAACAGGAAAGAATTATACACGAAATAGTTACGTTTAATTATCGGGTGGTAACTGTGCAGTACATGCGGTCTTCTAATCCATCGTTTCTCCAGCTATTCATAGGCGTCGGAACCGGGGGAGCTGGGGGAGCTTGAGCTTCCCCTGGAATATTTCAAACCGGCTCAGCTCCCCCGGAAAATTCTAGCACTGCAGCTTATTGCCGTACATTGATTTCCTCAAACCTGATTTCAAAAATGTGATCTGCCTTTTCTAGGAATTTCGGAATTTCCACCTAATAAGTTTCAAAAGCAGGGAGCAGACGGAGTGTTCCGTATCATTATTTGCTATCTAGGGGTGTTAATGACTAATGAATCTTTCTGAGTTACATTTGAAATTATCTAAAATTTGGTATTCAATGTTAAAATTCTAAATTTTAAATGTATATTCAACGTTTTTTCATTCGTTTAGACATATTTGTTATGCAATTTAAAGGCAAAATTTTCAATTCTTGTTAAGGATGCAAAACAATTACGCTGACAAGGTGATGTAAATGAAATAGGTGAAAGAAAAGCTGAAAGATGTTAAACAAATAGTGAAAAACAGCGAGAAAGAAGACAAAATTTTAAGAATTGATATTAAACACGAAAATTAAGGAGAGAGAAAGAAAGAAAAACAAGTAGCACTTACTTGTTTTTTGTCTTACTACACTTTTTTCTCCTTTCCTTCTTTCAGTGAGTGTATAAATATTTGGAACAGGTAGGGAAAAAGTTCAGAAATTTGAAGGGAAATTTCGGAAAACTAACACTCCTGTTACTATCGCAAATTTATGTATCAACCTTAAGAAGAGCGAAAACAAATTAATTGATAAAGATAGAATGAATGTAAGAAATTATATATATATATTTTTTTAACATTAAGATGCATAGACAAAGGGTGAAAAAAATCTATTTCTGGTATGGGGGTGGCTGCGGCCTCATAGCCGCCCCCTCCCCCCCCCCCTGGATTCGCCATTAGTCCAATGATCACAAAAAGAGATAATAATGAGCCAGTTTGGCATTTAAATATGAATAACCTGGAAGGTGCTCCAGACATGACTGAAAAAAGGTTACTAAGGTTGTTTGTACTTGTTCAAATAACGTTGAACTTGTTCAAATAATTTCAACTTTCCAAAAACTTACAGTGGCTCCCAAAAGTATTCGTAGACTTACGATTTTCAATGAAATACACCATTATCAATTCGTCATAATGAATATTTTGAAACGGGTATTTAATTATAAGATCTATGATTTATTTTTTAACAAAACTACATGAAAATTGTTAATAACGTAATAAAACTTGATTTTTAAGAAATCAATAATCAAAAAGTGCCAGAAACTTAATCTCATAAAAGTCTTCGTACACTTTGAAAAAATGTCAAAAAACTAGTAAATAATCTAACTTTTTACCAAGTTATTATTTAGTAGAATATCATGCAGTGTCAGCAACAGCTTTTAAACGTCTGGGAATAGATTTCATTGTTTTTTTTTTCTTTTTCTTTTTCTTTTTTTTTTTTTTTTTTTGAACAATTTCTGAGTAAGTGTTCAGCTGCACTTCGAGTCTTACAGTTTCTAATTCGTTTTCCGTTTCAATAGTGTATTTTCGTAATATATCCACCAGATATCTCCAAATATGTTCTATTAAGTTTAAATCTGGCGATTGAGGAGATATTTCTAAGCTTAATGACAATATTTGAGGAACCAAACGCAAACGTGTGCTTCTTATCGTTATCTTGATAAAAAAAAAACGAAGTTGTTTCCGATTGCCAAATTTTGAGCTAATAACATAAAATTGTTTTTAAAAATATTTCTCTGAACAGCATGATTCATCGAAAAATTTGATTAACTGATCCCAACTAAGTTCTTTAGATTTAATTTCTCATTTTTTTTCTATTTACAATTATGCAACAATTTAACCCAGAATGTTGAATTTATTTTTATTTTTAAGTAAGACGTTGTTCCAAAATGTTTTGAGCTTATTTATCATTGATTTTACGGCGGAAAACGTAAGCTTTCTGTTTTTCGCACGAGCAAGAAAATTTCTGCAGGAAGAGGTCCCATTTAATCCAGGTAATCAGAGAACTTGGCGAATAATTTTAGGGGAAAATTAAACGAAAATGTTTCATTCAATTCTGCAGAAAATGTTTCATCACTTAAAGGTGTATTTTTCATCATTTTTTTTAACTGTAAATCTCCGATCACGCTTTGTTAACTTTGCATTTGACATTTTCTTACCTTTTTTTCGATCCGATTCTTGTCTTTAAAGCATTTTATCAAGCACTTCACTATAGAATAGTATAAATTAACTAATTTAGAGACATTTCAAACCAATTTACGGCTACTAAGAGAGAAAAAACATCAAATTTCGAATTGTGTTTTTGGTTTATGCGCATAGCTGCCGTTTTAAAATAATAAGCAGAATATTAGGGCATAAATAAACAAAAAATTAAAGCCAAATGACTTTACAGTGTGTCATCACAATGCAAAAATAATAAAAAAATAACTTATGATAATTTTAATCATGAATTTATTCGAAACTATTTCAGTGTGCGATGACTTTTGTGGCGTATTTTTTTCTCTGACCCTTCGTCTTTTGACAAATTTCGAAAATAAAATCTGGCAATATTTTGAAAAAAAAAAAAAAAAAACTACTGGGTTTCATTCAGAATGGCATAGGAATGGTGTGAAAAAAAAATGGACTTCATATTCGAATTCAGTTTTACATTATTTTGATTTTACCACAAAATTTCAAGGTGTACGAACACTTTTGGGAGCCACTGTATCTCATTTTAAGTTATCTGACCCCTCAGATTATACTTTAAGAAGTTACAGTTATTCTTGTTTTTTGAGCAATCGCGATTGCTTATTGCTTTCATTTGACTGTTTGGATGTGCTATCATTTTATTTTCCCGCCAGCACCCTCTGCAGCACCACCGTCGACCGGCCTCACGATGCTGCTCCTCTAGCGAAAACCATCTCCAGGTAGCGTCAATATCCTACACTTACACGCATACATACACGCACGTACAAACAAACACATACACACATACATACACGCACGTACAAACAAACACATACACACATACATACACGCACGTACAAACAAACACATACACACACGCATACATACGGACATATACACACACCTACACACAGCTACCCACACACTCATGCCTGCACACAGACACAAACACATATGCCTACAGACACATATACATTCCCCCCTACCACAAACACTCATACACACAACTACCCACACACTCATGCCTGCACACAGACCCAACACACACGCCTACATACACACACACACTCGTAATTGCGAAAAACATAATTTGAATTCCAGATGTCAAAATTCAAATTATTATTTTTTTTGGCTTTCTCAAAATTACGATTTTTATGCCAAAATTGTTACCTTTCATCTATTATTGCAAAAAAAAAAAAGCCAACAATATTTTATAGTTTCTATCAAAGACTCAAAGACTTTAAACTAAAAATTTATCTGAACAATATAATATATAGTGAACAATTCATTTTAACACATATCCAACGTTCTGTTTTTCCGCCCTCCTGTTTCATCTATTCCCCTTTTTCTAGTTCTCAGAAAATAAGAAAGTCTTCTAAATGCTACGCTGTCGAAGCCTCCCCTTTCCTCCAAAATTATTACAGAGCGCCTCAAATTTTATTTTCAAGGCTCAATTCCCTGAAAATTTCTGGAAGAGAGTCCTTTGAATGCCTTGCCCTCCAACAACATGGGAGATTATGTAATATTCCGTTTTTGGGACTTCAATTTCAAAAAAACTGCTGGACCCCTAATGCCAACAAATTTGATCCACAGTCGCGTATTTCAGCAGCTACAATTTTGAAAAAATTAAGAAGAAGAAACCTCTGAACCTTTTCTGATTACATCATTGAAAACCGCTCTCTATTAGGACTTCAATTTTGAAAAATTTCCAGAGTAGAGTCCTAGTACAGCCTTTTCCCCCGCCATCATTGAAGGTTGTCTACAATTACGTTTTTAGGACTTCCAATTCGAAATATTGGGACGAAGATGTAAATCGTTCGAAAAATCGATCGAGGACAATCCTTCGAGTCATATTTTCACTAAAGGCAACAAATATGGTATATAATCGCGTTTTAAGACATTAATTTCGAACATTTTTCCGGGAGGGTATTCGAACCTTTTCTCCCCTTAACGTATCAAAGATTACCTATAAGTTCAATTTTAGAACAAGAATTTAGAAAATTTTCCGGGAGACCTCGAAACACCTCTATTTGTACGTGCTCATCTTCGAGTACTAACCGCCTCCTTTTCAAAACCAGAAGTTTAATCACCTCATTCTCTCCATAAACAATTGTATATATACAATATTCAGTAAGAGATGGAAGCTTCGAAGCCAATTTTTTTTGGGGGGGGGGAAACGTTTAAAAGCCCCCCCCCCCAAAAAAAAAAATATTTTCTGGTTGCGTATCTGCTTCTGCCCCTTAGATTCCAGACACTTCTTATACTGTGTCGAGCTCCCCCTACTTCTACAAAGTTCCTACGCCTCTGCAGCTATTCACTGAAACGCTTTAACAACATGCAAGTTCCAGTGAGAACGAACGTCCGAGTACTATTTTTTTCCCCAAATATTTTTTAGTCAATAAATTATATTAAATGATAATGGATACAAAAATAATATCTTCTTATGAAACAGTTCGTGGGCATCATATAATGAAAAAATTCAGAAACATTTTGGAGTTTTGTACTTTCCTGCAAGAAAGAACTAGTAAAGAGAAAACTTATTTAAATGTTCATGAATAACTACCGAAACATCTTGACAGTTAATAACGTCGTATGAAAAATCATACAATTCCTTGTAAACTCCTATTGAAGTTACCAAAACAGCAGAGTCCCAAAAATTCGCCGTAATGAGGACTAAAAAGTGACCAAATTAATATATGGTCTGTTTATAACGAAGCCGCATATAGCGAATCTATAGTTATAACATAAGAATCCTTTTGCCTTCAACATGACGAAAGGTTGATGAAAAGAAGTGCGCGGTGGCATGCATCCAGGGCCACCCCGATTGGAGGTCACGGAGGTCACTGTGACCTCCAAAAGAATTCCTTATTCGGCAAATTTTGTCAGACTTTCCGGCAAAATCATCATTATTCGGCAAAATTTGTAGTTCCATTTGGCAAATTGAGAATTTCGCGATCCCAAAAATTAAAATCGTAGTGCCCTTGCATGCATCATAAAAATTGGGGCAATGCAACTCGAACGAAAGGCATGCGCTGCTGCAGGCCTTTTTACATCTCCTTTTTGCCATGCTCAAGACAATATTGAAAGGGAAAGCACATGAATGTAGACATAACATTTGTCTAACAGACTATTAACGTCTAAAGCTATGTTATCTGAGAGCTAAAAATGTAGGCTAAACCGGCGTCAAAATAGGCTCTTGATAAAATCTATGTGATGCTTTCTTATAGGGTTAAAGATCTTCAAACTTGAAAGCTCCTTTCGGAAAAATGTCAGTAGTTGTATCATTTAATTGATACCTAAATATGGTCCTTCTGATGCGTAAAGAATTTAAGCTACTACGAACATAATACTCCAAGCAAAGGAAACTTTTCTCGAAATATATTAAGAATATATAAAATGGGTAATAGTTGGAGAA
Source organism: Uloborus diversus (assembly GCF_026930045.1). Lineage (NCBI taxonomy): Eukaryota > Metazoa > Arthropoda > Arachnida > Araneae > Uloboridae > Uloborus > Uloborus diversus. Next base: position 71,237,828 of record NC_072733.1, read on the forward strand.
GTAGAAAATGTGGTATTTCTATCACCCAGTCTTTAATTTAAATTTATTTCAACCTACGAACATAATACTCCAAGCAAAAGAAACTTTTCTCGAAATATATTAAGAAACATAAAATGGGTAATAGTTGGAGAAGTAGAAAACGAGATATTTCTACAACCCAGTCTTTAATTTAAATTTATTTCTACATTTATTTCAAAAGAGTATACTTTAAAAATTTTTTAAACTCTTTTAGCAAAAAGAATATCCCAATACAGTTTAAATTACCTTTTCCGAAAAGGAAAAGAAATTTGTTTTTCACTTCAACTCAAATAAAACATTTAACTGACGGACATCTGATTTATTTATTTATTTATTTATTTATTTATTTTTGGTGGAAACTTCTTTTCTCAAAATTTTCCGAAGGAAGACAAGTATCACACTATCCTAGACCCTTATAAATAGCGTATACTATTTAAGAGATCATTTAAAATTTTTACACCATCCTTCTTCCTAAGAATTAAATTTCTTCAGTGTTTCATCTATGTTTTCGTAATCTACCGCTTTAAAAGTAATTTTCATCGCCATTGCTTTTCTAAGAAAGTAAAGAGAAAAAAAATCGCGAATGAAAATGTAAATTAAAAGTTCTCACTAAAATCGATTCTATCTATTTTTTTAAACATAACAACAATGGTTTTTATTATTACTCTATATATAAGTTGTTAACTTTTATCTCTACATCAATGTTCCCGAAGATGAGGCACTTGATTTTTTTTTTTTCCATCTTCTTCACTCAAAACGCTGCTGAAAATGTCATTCGCAAATAGTTTGAAGGACGAAATTTTAATATTTTACATCATCAGAGCAGTATTTCAATTTGCCCTGAAAAATAATCAAATATTTCCTCCCCTTGAACATAAAGTGTTGAGAGACTAAAAAATAAAATACCACAACGTTATGTAAAATGAATGTTAGATGATACATGTAACAGAAAAACAATTTAATCGTCCTGAAATCTAAACTTAAAAAATCAGGTAACGTATAGAATGTTCAGTCTCCAATGTTGAAATGAGAAGCAACTGAAGTAATACGGTCAAAATAGTACAAAAGTACTGTTTAAAATGTATTGCCCCGAAATCGATCATTCTTTTAATGCATTCCTTGTAAATAGTGGGAAAATTTGGGGCAAAGTGAAATAGTTAAGATAATTAACTTTTTGTCAAAATGAAAAAATTGGAAATATATTTTGAAAAATACAGTACATAAAAATTTATTTTATAATAAATCTTGCATTGAAACATTTTTTAAAATTTTTTTGCAGTAAATTTTAAAAAAATGTTTAATTAAAAAAAAGAGTGGAAAATTTTCACTATTTTTTATGGGGCAAAGTGAAAAACAAAACGTTTTCTATTCAAGTAATAAAAATATTTTTGATCTAATGAATGAGTAAATAAAAAAATGAATGAATAAATGAAAAAAAAAGGAAACAGAGGATTAAGTAAATAAATACATTACATTAGTACATGAGAAAAAAATTAATCAATAAAGGAATGAATAAATAAGGGAATAATGAAACGAAGGAATGTAAATGAATTATTTAATAAATCAATGTGCAAAGGACTGAACAAGACAAGGAAAATAACCATTTCACTTTGCCCCATCTGATTCCCAGGTAGCATTAACTCATCGGATTTTGCTCGGCCGATCATCGACTCCTCCTAAACTCATCGCGTAATGCACGCTGATATCGTTGCGATCAGAATCCGAGAACGGTTTTCCATGAGCTGTTTTTTATCGGAAAACTATATCGTTACGATCAAATTTTCCGATGAAAATTTGCCGAGCTGCATTTCATCGGAAAAAGAGATCGTAACGATCAAATTTTCCGATGAAAATTTGCCGAGCTGCATTTCATCGGAAAAAGAGATCGTAACGATCAAATTTTCCGATGAAAGTTTGCCTAGCTACATTTCATCGGAAAAAGAGATCGTAACGATCAAATTTTCCGATGAAAATTTGCCGAGCGAAATTTCATCCGAAAAAAGAGATCGTAACGATCAAATTTTCCGATGAAAATTTGCCGAGCTGCATTTCATCGGAAAAAGAGATCGTAACGATCAAATTTTCCGATGAAAATTTTCCGAGCGAAATTTCATCGAAAAACGAAATCGTAACGATCAAGTTTTCCGATGAAATTTTGCTAAGCTACATTTCATCGGAAAAAGAGATCTTAACGATCAAATTTTCCGATGAAAATTTGCTGAGCTACATTTCATCGGAAAAAGAGATCGTAACGATCAAATTTTCCGATGAAAATTTGCCGAGTTACATTTCATCTTAAAAAAAGTAGGTCGTTTAAATTTTCCGATAAAAATTTTCCCAATCTAAATTTTTTGGAAATCTCCCAACTGTTAAAATAGGATAAATTTTATTATTCGAATATCCGACTATTGATCAAACGTAAGGCTATACAAATCAACATTCAAGTTTGAGAATCGGAGGAAAAATGACTGAGACTTTGACTCCGAATCCGACTCCTGGATTTTGGAAGGGTTTACTTCAATTTGCTGCAAAATCAATTCAACTTTAACTCCACGATTCCAACGCCGATTACCTCACTGGAATTGCGAACAAAATGAGACTCCGGCTCTTGAATGATTTCTCTCTATCTCCAAAACAATTCCACTCCTGACTCCCAAAATTACCGACTCGAACTCTTCACTAGCTGGCGCCATAAGTATATTCACTGAATAAAATTCTCACTTTCCGTTCAGAAATCTGTCATGGCCTTGCCACCCGATAGATGGCGCCACAAATGATTTTCCATTTAATACATTATTTTCCGCCATGGAGCGAGCATAACTTGTCTAGTGGTTAGCATATGAATCTCGTATTCCAGAGGACTAGGGTTCGATTCCCGGCTAGAGCGATTAAGATTGAACTCATGAATCACGCTCACCAAAGTTGTTAAATTAGAAATTAATTAAAATAGTTATTAAAAAAATAATATATATTAAGTAATTCCCAAATGACGTCATCCGAAAATACCCCTCCTGCAAGTTTTTTTCCCACTGTTATTTTTTTTTCCTCCTTGCTTGTCCCTATATCGTAGTTGTTACTACTTCTCATCGTATTTTCATCCTAAATTCATCGCCTCGGAACGACAGCACTGCTCGTATATTGCTCCAAATTTCATCGTATTTTCATCCAAAATTCATTGCTTTGGAACAGCACTGCTCGTATATTGCTCCAAATCTCATCGGTATAGGGAGCAAAATTCATCGGATTCCGATGATCGGATTCTACTATTGCCGATGAGACATATTGGAGCAATTTCCGATGAAAACTCATCGGAATCCGATCATCGGCCGATCATCGACCGATCAAAGTTTGATCGGATTTCGATGAACGGCCGATCATCGGCCGATGAGTTGATGCTACTCGGGTTCGCCCCGCATGCACCTGACAAATTGTACAAAGCATTTAAAATGTATATAAGCTTAATGTTAAAAAAATTAATGCTGCACCGAATATTCGTAGGTCTCAGTTAATATTGAAAATGTTAATAACAAGAGCTTTATCATTTTATAACAGCAAAAATAATTTTTGAGTTGCAACAAATTATTACAATGATTATCAATTTTTGAAAAACGCTTGTATTATCATGCTTGATTTTCAGAGGTAACTTTTACTTGACAAGAATAGACTAAATGTGCTGCTGCATAGTTAAAATATTAGCAAATAGGTGGCGCTTAAAGCAGAGTAAATATTTCACCATTCCACTTTGCCCCACATTCCCCTACCTGAAAACTGGATACAAGCCGTAAATCATTAAGCGAGTGTGATTAGTGCAGTACAAAAAGCGTTTCTATGAATTATTAGATATTAGAGGCATATTCCTCCCCCCCCCCCTTGCTCTTTGTCTTTCTTCAGCAAAGAAATAACTCCAAAGTATGCAAAACCTCTTATTGGAGTAAAACCTATTTTATCTATTAGTTAAGAAATTTATATTTTTTGAAATTCGAAAACCTAAAAAGCGCTATAAAGTTGCGAAAAGTTACCTATTGAGAAACTTCGAAGAGTTTTCTCAGAATTACCTTGCTAACCATTAATAATGACGCTATTTAGGGAAAAGGAAAGCTTAATTCGAATGAGAGCTACAAGGATCAGCTCCCGTACCTTTTTTTTTTCTCCAAGTTTTATGTGAATTTTTATGCACTATACTCAGGGGTGCCCACAGGGGGGGATTATGGCGCAAGTTGCGCCATCAAAATTTTTTGGGGGGTTTTTTTTTTCCGGAAAGTTTTTTTGTTTAGAACATGAAATTTTTGAATTTTGGAACGAAAAAATATTTAAACTCATTCAACAAGAAATAGATGCATTAATAATGCGTTTTTCATGTACTCTTGAGGGTACCCCCCCCCGCGCACTTTTTCAGAAGTGAGGTAGCCAATTTCATTTTAGCGATGCAACTAACGAAGAAAAAGGGAAACTTCGTTGTTTTTAAAAATTAAAATAGTAACTTTAAATCAACAATTGAAATAATAGTGCCAAAAAGTGTTTTTTTTTTTTTTTTGTGAAATTTGAATAGAAAATGTAATCTTAAAATACAATTTAGGAACATCCATGATTCTCTTTCATTAAGAATATCTAAGTAACGGCCAGGGCCGATCCTAGGGTGTCGGCCGCCCGTGTGCCAAGACCTAATGTGCCGCCCCTGAAGAGAAATTTGCATGTTTTGACAAACACTTAACGCCCATATAAATATTTCTTCAAATTTCTGTATCAAGCTCTAATTAAAAAAAACAGAAAGATGCATTTATGTAAAAAGTTAAAAATTCCTTAGGTACAATTTATATCTTTGAAGAAAGTAATAGGTACCGAAATTTACTAGTCGTAAAAATTCATTTTATAGTCTGTCTTTGGTGACATCAGAGGAAGGGGGGGAGGGGTCCCCCCCCCCAAAAATATACGAAATTGGCGTATGAAAAATAGCTGTAATTAATCTTTGGTTTTGTTTGGTTGCAAGGACAAAAGAGTCGGGAACATTCAAGATCCATGGAGAAATTTTCAATATTGACGTCAAAAACTGCTATTTTAGGAAAAATTTCCGACACTTGAGGGGAAAGTAATGTTGGAGCTCTTTCCTGAAATTCTTTCAAAATTGATGTCAAATCAAATTGCAGCTATTTTTTGTGACCTTAGTTTAGGTAGGATAGGATCGACGCTCTTCCCGAAAATTTTCTGAACTGTAGTTTTAAACACGCAATTTCGGATTATCTTTGTTGAAATTGCTGGAGGGACGAAGATTCGGTCGTCTCCTATCGAAAGTTTTCAAAATTGAAGTTTAAAATTCTAATTTAGGCTGTCTTTGGTGACGTTAAGGAGTCTGGCATCTTTCCTCCGGTAACTTATCGGCACTGCTGTTTCAAAAACACATTTTTAGCTAGATTTGGACACGATAGGAGAAACGGTAAAATGTTCCGAACTAAAATATTTTTCGGAATTAAAATCAATTTTAGGTTTTTTTTTTGTGAAGGAAGGATTTTGGGGCTCTAAAAAGCACAATTTTGTACTATCTTTAGTGACGTTAAGGAAACCGGGAAGCTTCAGCGGATCTTTCTGAATATTTTTCGATATTAATATCTGAAAAATACAACTAAAGACTTTTCTCCACCTCACCTCGGCGATTGATGGGGGATGCCGGATGCCCTAGCGCCGTGAAAATTTACATAAGCCATCCGGAAATTTTTAGAAATGGAAGTCCCAAAATAATATTTTAGGCATTATTTGATAACGATGGGACAAAAAGCGGGCGGGGGTTCAGTGTGCCCTCAAGAATTTTTTTTTGAAACTGATGTCAATTTCAGGCTATTTTGGGCAGGAAGGGTTTGGTGGCTCCCCGGAACCGTCTAAAAACAAAATTTTGAGCTATAGCGATTACGTTGGAGAAAAGGGTGATCCGGGGTATTTCCCCAAAAGTTCTTCGAAACTGATGATTGTAAAACGCAATTTTAGTTTGTTTTTGAATACGTTGAGTGAGAGGGGTAGGATTGGGGGCTTCTCTAGAGACGCTAATTCAGATTATCTTTGGTAGTAATGTTAGGGAATGGATTTCAGGATCCTCTACCGCAAACATTTCGAAAAAGAAATTCGAAAAATGTCATTGAGCAATTTTTGATGACGTTAGGGAGGGCTGTCTCCAGAAAAGACATTTTGGAGCCATCAATTTTAGGCTATGTTTGATTACATTGAGAAAGAAAAGGTGAATAAGAGACTTAATTGAATCCTTAAAATCGGTGGTTCAACCAGCGAAATTTTCCGAAATTAAAGTCCTAAAAACGCAGTTTGAAGCCTTCTTTAGTCTCGTCAAGGCACCTTTTGGATCTTAGTTTTGGAGCAACACCTAAAATTTGTAACCCGGGGCAAAGGCCCTGTCCTCCTACCTGATATGAAACCGGCAGTTCATTCGTGATTTTAATTAGAAAAAATTGCTGTAAAGGAGGAAAATTAAAAAGTTTAGTTCGTTGATTATATATGTTTGACTCTCAGGGGAGTTGCAATTTTCCATTGTGTCTCCTCTCCAGTCTCCACGCATCCACGACTGCTGAACACAGAACTTGAGGTTTGAAATACTTGCGAGAGTATCCTATCAGCATAGTTTTTTTTACGCAAAATATGTCTTCATTGTTTAGGGTCAATAAAAACTTGGGAGGCTGGGTAAAGCATTAGTGGCCTTTAGAAGGCACCCTTTCATGCTTCAGGGGGGGGGGGGATTTTCGTCATTGCCCTTCCCCTGCATCCACGCCTGATTACCAGTTCTGTCACAAATTTTGCAAACAAATGAAGCATGTGTGTAAAGAGTTGATATTAATGGATAATGGAGCAACACAATGTGCTCTAAACAGTCCATTTTTCTCGATATGCTATGCTGTTGGAAAATTGGCACTTACTTTGATAATTAAACATTTCAAATTCAGCACATTTATTCGACTTATTATGATATCTTGTAAGAAATTCTTGAGGAATTTTGCTTGATTAAAAGAACTATATGACGCGGCCTGCGGCCGCCCCTTACTTTGACCGCCCTTGTGCGGTGCACACTCGGCACACCTGCTAGGATCGGCCCTGGTAACGGCGGCGGAAATGTAAGCTTCAAACATTTTTATCAACGAAAAATGAAGTATTCAGTATAGTACACTCTTCACTAGGCCGCAGAGTGAGTATGTCTGCCTAGTCGAAAACAATGGGCTCGGCTCAAATTAAAGTATTGTGCATAGAGTAAAATTAGCATAACGGGAGAGAGAACCGGCGAGAAAACTAACATGGTGCACGCCTTGTATCTCGGTGGCCCTGGTTATACAAAACCATGCTTCATGGTTCTTCAGTTTAAAAAAAAAATACATAAATAAATAGGACAGCTTCATTAGGATATCCCATATGATAGGGGTAGCCGAAACATGCCTTTTTTTTTTTTTTTGATGAAAAATGTTGTCCTGAAAATCATTACTAAGTGGAGAAAATTGTATGGGTTGCCGAAATAAGTTTGAAATAGAGAGAGAGAAAAAAAAACAGTCAAATGCAAAGAGAGATTCAAAGTATTGTAATGAATGCTCACAACAAAAGTTCTAATTGTTTGAATGTAAAAATCGTAAGTAAATCAAAGCTTGATCAAGAGATGCAGGTGGCATATTTAAAATAAAATGAAGTGGAATAGAGACCTAAGGTATCTCAGAAAATTACCACATCCGTTCAAAATGTTAAAAGTCCTTTTTCTAAGGCCGCAAGCACTTGTATTGCAAGAAAACAAAAATATTAAGCGAGAAATTGAAAACTTTAATTTGGAAAATCCAACCAAATAATCGTGTTTGGCAGAGGAAAATTGGAAGAAAATATTAACACAATATGTTTACCAATAATTAAAATTTGCAATGAAGATAGGAGAGACGTAGCCAAACTGAAAAGAAGAGTGGGGAACTCCAAACCCTTCTTTTTACGTCCCGTAAGCTGGCCTGTGAGTGACTTTTTAAAATTTAGATTTTGAAAAACTCCCGGGAAAACGTTCTCAAACCCCATCCCTTACCCTAACGTCATTAAAGATGGCCTACAACTGAGAACTTAGAACTGCAATTTCAAAAAAACCGTGAGAGTGCTCCCAACGTAACCCCCGAGAAACGCCCTCTAAATTAATCATTCATCATCATTCAAGGCCGAATAAATTTCGTGTTTTCAACTTTAATTTAAAAAAAAACTCGCTGAGGTTTTTTGAAACTGTCGTTCTCCAAATATTACCGAAGATCTTCAAAAAGTTCATTGTAAAAGGCTTCATTTCATAAAATGTTTCGGGGAAATCTTCAAAACCTTCTACCCCTCTAACATTATTTAAAATCGTCTACGATTGCGTTAACTGAATTTCAATTTTAAAAATATGCCAGGGGAGGACTTCAAATCTCCTCACCCATTAACATTACCAAAAATCTTCTAAAACTGCGGTTTCAACAGATCGAAATTTTTTCGAGAGAATGCCTCCCCCTCCCCCCTTTCCCCCCTCTCTCTCTCGCCAACATCATCGAAAAATGTCTTAAATCTCGCTTTTAGTGCTTCAATTACGAAACGTTTCTGGTCGCGAGCACCTTCAAAACTCCCTCCTCCCCCTTTTCATCGAAGGTTCGATTAAATTACGTTTTCGGAGCTTTATTTTCAAGAAACTGGCGGTGCACTAAATTTTCAACAAAAAATGTCTACAATCGCGTTAAGGTTTCAAAACTTCAAAAAATTTCGGGGGTGGGGGCGCATCTCTTTTCCTTAATATCACCATAGATCGTCTAAAACTGCATTTTTTGAACTACAATTTTCAAATTTTTCCCGGGGGAGAACCCCCGGACCCCTCCCCCCTTATACATGTCACAATAAGAAATAATTCACAATTGGGAATGCGTGCTTGGAGTTTGCATTTTGAAAAATTATAGATCGATGACCCCGAGTCTCTTCCTCCCTTAACATCACCACAGATGGTCTAAAACTGTGTTTTTCAAATAACTCTTGAAAATTTTCAGGGGAGATGCCCAGATCCCCTTTTTTGAACATAATTAAATATAACGTACGATTGTGTTGGAAACTTAAATTTGGGAAAAAATATCGGGAGATGCTATCCTGGACCTCATCTCCCCTTCCTCCCAAACTTAAAATATAGTTTAAAACTGTTTTTATGTCTTCAATTTCGAAATAATGCAGAAAAGGAGCTCTCCGACACTCCCTAATTCTGACTGAATATTATCCTTACGATTAAACTTATATTACTAGTACTAAGGTCTAGTAATATGACTATCCCTGCTAAACCAGAAGCCAAATCTTCTCTCTCTCTCTGCACATTAAAACATGCGATTGAAACAATTAAGGGTCCGCCAAAGCGTACCCCCCCCCCCCTCCTCAGAAGTTTTTGACCTAGCGACGGCCCTGGTACTCCCCCCTTTCCAAAATTTAATGACCATGTCTCTTTATCAATGAAGGGAACACATCACAGACGGCATGGAGTTGGTGTGCGTTTCAAAGCTGGATCAGACGATTTGACTTTTCAATTTTTTATGCATTTTCAGGAAGTAGCACAATTTTGCAGGAATACATATGACAGTGATGAGAGTCATCTAAAACTGCGATTCTAGTACTGCAATTTTGAAAAATTTATAGGAGAGAGCCCCTGATTCCCCCCCCCCCTCTCCTTCACACGATCAAAGACAAGCCTAGAATTGCGTTTTTGGAGTATAAATTTCAAAAAACTGCCGGGTTAAAGGCACCGAAATTCACCTTCCAGTAACAGAATAAAGATCTATCAAAACTGTGTTTTTAAAGCTAAAAGTTCAAAAATTTAAGTGGAGCGCTCCCCCCCCCCCCCCCCTTTCGTCAACATTATTAAAAAATCGTCTTACATTTGGTTTTCAGGGCTTCAATTTCGAGAAAATTTCAGAAGAGCTGCCGAAAACTCTTTTTTCTTAACGTCACAAAGGTCGTCTACAGTTGCGATTTTAGAGCTTCAATTTCAGAAAACTGCTTTTTCCCCCCATCCAAAGATAGCGTTTTTAAGACTCTAATTTTGAAAATTTTCCTGGTGCGAGCCCTAGGATCTCTTCTTTCTCTAACATTACCACAAATAGTCTAAGACTGCGTTTTTAGAGCTACAATTTTGAAAACAAAGGAGAGCCCTCCTTAACACAACGTTAGTGTATCTATAATTGCGCTTTTAAAGTTTCAATATTGAAAAATTACCGGGAAGGGGCCATCAAACCTTTTATCCCCCTACATCAGAGATCGTCTAAAATTGGTTTTAAAACTACAATTTCGAAAATTTTCCGGGGATAAACCTCCGAACCCCCTATCTAAGTGACGATAAATTTCCTTTTCAAGATTCATATTGCATTCATCTAGTAATGACTCCATTTTAAGCCAGAAAGTTGAATCCACTCTCCCTGTATTCATACCTTCGAAAAAAAAGGTGTAGCAAAATTCAGGGGTACTCAAAACTTGTTTACTCAAGGTCCACGCTGTACAATTTGGGAAGACAAGGTGGATCAACAATCCAACAATATTTCAGTTCAAATGGTATTTGTTAGCGCTCCCCCTCCCCTCCCGTGAATTTGATTGGAAATTTCATACTCTAAAACCTATTATGTTTAACCCGATTCGAAAGCGAGATTTTTTTTCGGGGGGGGGGGGGGGAATTTTCGCAATTGAGCTTGGGGGGGGGGGGATGGGCATACAGAACTAAGACTATTTAAATACAAATAATAATAATAATAATAAATAAATAAAGAAGACTATTGAGTTTCTATGTTTTTTTTTTCGTTTGAAATTTAGCCCAAGCTAATGAAAAAAATTACCTCCTACTAAGATAATGAGTTCTTGAATTTATACGGGTGTGACAAGTCTTCCCCCAGTTTCCAAGCAAACGAGTTGAAGAAATACTTTCACTACATTTCTTTTTTCCGACTGAATTAAGCAATTTTTATTTTATATTTGAAAAAAATAAGGAAAGAAAATTTTGGGTAAAACGTAGTTTATAGGATAGGTTACATAAATAAATAAACACATACATACATACATACATACATACATACATACATATATATATATATGTGTGTGTGTGTGTGTGTGTGTGTGTGCGTGTTATCATTTTTTTTACTTCCGAAATAATTAACCATCTGGATGTGAGGAGTATAAAAAACTAATTGGTTGATACGCGATCTTCACCTTTTACAAACATGGCACTTATGTATATAAGCACTTTCAATTATTGAGAGATGTGAATTTCATTTCATAAACTAACTCCACGAACTCAATTATTTCAATCTCTATTTGTCTACTTTTATTTTTAATCAACAAATCTATTTATTCATTCAAGAACGATCACGGTGGAAATAGCGTGCCGAATATAAATTTTCTTTCGGTTTCTCTCTCTACCTCCTTCTCTCTTTAACTTTTGAATAAAGCGGCAAAAGGCATTTAAAATAAGAAATTTTTCATCAAAATAACTGTGCACTTTATGCATAGATGGACAAAAAAGACATCGTAAATAGATTTCCGTACTCTAAAAATTAAGTAATAATTATTCTAGAGAAATGATCATGTGATTAATCTTTAAGATTTAATCAGATACAAGTGTGGTGGTGCATGGAAAAATAATGCAAGTCGACTTTATGTCATATAATATTAGCAATTTATTTAGTCAAAACTACTCCATAGTAAATTAATTTTAACTTGCACTAAATCGTAGATATTCGAATGTGGGAATTTAGAAATGAACTTAATTAGAAGTTAAAAAAAACACCATTTTTCTTTTCAACGCTTCCAGTGAAAACAAAAGCAATATGTCCTCATATATATATATATATATATATATATATATATATATATATATATATATATATATATATATATATATATATATAAAAATGAATGTTTGTCTGTATGTCATCCATGAACTCAAAAGCTACCCGGCAGATTTGGCTGAAACTTTCGCCGTTTGTTATTTTTGGTACTGGGAATGTTTAAAGACCAGTTCGAAAAAAATCCGATCGATAGTTCCTTTTTTATTCCAATTTAAGTCACAATCCATTGGATAAATACGAATAAAATTATCGGCCGCAGAAATTAATTCGCGTGAAAGATCTCATTGATAAGAAGTTAGCTGTTGCCATTTTTCTTGAGTTTGAACAAATAAATTCTTTCTTTATTGTGTTATGGCTTTTCATGCAACGGGGGGATTTAAAACTTTTTCTATTTGATATTTTTAGCGATTGATTGATCTTGCAAACTGCGTGAGTACAAAATTTGAGTATAGTCACGGCTTCACTTGATACCTGGACCGATTATTATGAAAATTGCTATATATATATATTTTTCCACGGAGAAGGTGCATTGTATGCTCATTGAAGCCACTCGCCACCAGGTGGCACTGCAGAGTAGCAACTTCTGCCCCGTTCAACCGATTGTCATGAAAATCAATATAATGATGTATTTTTTTGTTGGCGTAGCAACGCGCGTCGGGTACAGCTAGTATATATTTATATATATATATATATATATATATATATATATATATATATATATTAGTCGAAATCACTGATCGAGTAACGCTCTGACGTCACCAGCAATGAAGTTATTTTAAAATGAATTACTTTACAATTGAGAATATGTTTTGAATTTCGTATATGTTTTTACGAGAAAATAGCTGAGATTCTTGATATTTTTTTTTCAACTGTTGCCATTTTTTGGCACCAAAAAGGGTTAATGTACTTCGACCTCGCTGATTTTACCAGAAAGGAACAATGCCCAAAGTTATGCGACCCAAAATTTCAACGATCTATCCCCTAACAGGCTTCACTCAAACGAAAAAAACAATTTTCACCCGTCATACCTTGATAGATGATTTTCTAGTAAGTGATAAGAATCAAAACACACAAGCATGAGAAAAAATGTATTAAGATAAAAACATATCATTTTTTTCGAAAGTTTTCTGGATTGAAAAAGAACAATTTTATGCAATTTTTTTAAGAGCTTCATCTACAAGGAATTAAAAATATGGAACAATTTTTAGCGTATGAATGAACAACTAATTAACGCAAACTGCATTTTTCCTCCCATTTTTTTCTATTTAAATCAACTGAATTTTATTGCCCCATAAAACTTAAATTTTTGGCCAAAATAATCCCAGTTTTCGGCAGTTGGCTCAATTATTTTTAAGAAAAATTGCACTTTGTTTCTTATTTCGGATCAGTGTATCTCCGATTTGGAGTTATTTTTTGAAATGAAACTTTGATGCGACTTGTTAATCCCGTGAATTTCGGTCTGTTTTTGTCCCCGATTAACTTGCCACCCTACTCATAATGACTCATTTCGAAAGTAAAAAAGTTTATTCGTAAGCGAAGAACTACTTTAAAATTTTTTTTTTGCATAGTCCCTTAAAAACTGAGTCTAGGTCATACTATGCGAAAAATAAACAAAGAATATTTCTTGCTACGTCAATAATTGAGAAAAGATAAAATGACACATTTTTACTATGGTCGATGATAGCATACTGATCCCAACTGAATATTTACAAAAGATTGTCATATAATGGTGAAACGTTTTCAGAGCAAACAGTGTTACATTGTATTGCTAACCTCTGTTTATTCATTCGGGTCCAGTATGCATGCTGTAACAAAGGAAAAAAAAAGAAATAAAGAAAAAGAGCTCTTATAGCACAAAAGCCTTTTCAACTAAAGTCTCAAGTATTAAAACAAAATATATTTTTCGAAAAGTTTAATTACTACAATATTACATGGAATATCTCTTCACAAAAATATTCGGAAAGGGCCGAAGCAGCTCCGGCTTTAATTCAAACATCAAAAATATAAACATTACAGTAAAACCTCGCTACAACGCTATCCGATACAACGATAATCCCTCTACTACAATAATATTTCGTGGTCCTGGTGAATTCGCATAGAAATTAATGTTATCCTCCTCTCAATATTGCGATATTCTCTACAGCAATAACTATTGTAAAACGATTATTTTTTAAGTTTCCAACCCCTCTTTATTACGATAATTTGGTTTTCAAATAATGTAAAATATCCTATTTTATCAGCCTTTTTCCTTGTTTTCCGTTCTTTCTGACAAGAGAAGACTTACTGCTTATTGTGTACTTTTTCCTTTTCACCACTAGTAAGAATTATTATCAGACTCAGATACAACCAATTACAACCAATCCTTCACATGGAATGAAGCAGATTGACGCAGCTAAGAAATATGGATTATCTCAATCTGCAGTTGCAACGTTCCTCAAGAAGAGGAAACAGATTGAAGATGATGTGAGCTCAAATTCAGTTTTAGCGAAAACGGCTAAAAGTCGCGACTAATGAAAACATTGATGCTGCCGTCAAAGTGGTTTCAAGAGATGAAGGCAACAATTATCAAAATAAATGAACCCTTGTTATGTGTACAAGCACAGAAATTTGCAGCGATGCTAGGGAACGAAACTTTTAAAGCTAGCAATGGTTGGTTAATGCGTTGTCGGGATCGCCACGGAATAACTTTCCAGAAAATTCACGGAGACAAAAAATCTGCTCCGATGAATGAGGCAAATGCATGGAGGCAAGAGAAAATGAAGGATAGTCTTCAAAAGAATTTCAATAATGACACTGTGATATCCCACCTCTTGTTATCGCCAAATCATTGAAAGCAAGGTGCTTTAAGAATGTGAGTGTAATAGATGTATAAAGCAACCCGTGGAATGTACTCTTTCCGTGGAATTTACAGCCAATACAAAGACTTGCATGACGTCTAAATTTTTTCTGAATGGTTGCTGAAGATAGATAAGGACTCGACATGGGCAAAATAAAGTCTTTTAAAGGATACTATAGGAAACGTTTGGTAGAATCGATACTTCTAGGCATTGAAAATAAAGCAGAAGACCCTTTTAAAGCTGTAAATGTTAAGGACGCATGTGACATTATTGCTGGAAGTTGGTTGAGCAGATTTTGGTGGGAAAACCATTCTGAATTGTTGGGAAAAGAACGGTTTATGTGTCTTGGAAGATACAATTGTATCTGATTGTGATGAAAATTCCACAGACAGTGATATTTCAGATGATCAGGAAATTGTTTTGAATCTCCAAATATCTGTATCCTAACTTGAGGAAAAAATGGGCAAAAAATATAGAGTGAACGTGGAGGATTATTTGACAGCGGATGACGATCTTACTGTTTTTGCAGGAGTTACTGATAAAAAAATTATCTCTGAAATTACTAATGAGACGGAAAATAGTGGTGAAGAAGAAGATGATGATGAATAAGAGGATGATGATAATACGAGGGAGGTTCTGTGGTAGAAGCTTCGTATTCTAAGCCGGAGGTTGCGGGTTCGATTCCCGCAGGTGCCCTGGATGTTATTTCCAACTCTTGAGTTGTAAATCTTTCCTGTGTGTGTCCGGAGGCAAGGCGCTTGGCCCGTAGTCTTCTATGTATGTGAAGTTGTTTAGCTTCTAAATAAATAAATAAATAATACGAGTCCATCACAATCCTTATTGTCGACCCAGGCAGCACTTCAATAAGTTAAATCTCTGCAAACATTTTTTTTTTTCAAGTCTTCCATTCACAAACGAACATCATTTTCGTGCTTTGAACTCAATGTATATGGTTGATTTAACAGTCAAAAAAGCTGCCAAACAAACAAAAATATTGGATTTTTTTTTCAATAAAAACAGATTTCAGGTATGTTTACTAACCTAAATTTTTTCTGAATTTATTTCAATTGATAGTAATATTTAATCAGAATTAACGCTTTGCCAATAAATGTATTATGTACTGTCTATAAATACATTAATACCTAGGTAGTGCATTTACTATAACATTAAAAAAAAAAAATCTATTGTATTCCCAAAATATGTAGGCCCTCGATATAACAATATATAACTCTACAATAATATATTTTTTTGTCCCCAAAATATCGTTGGAGCGAGGTTTTACTATATAAAAAATAATATTTTGGAGTAAATGTGGCACATACATTAAAAATTTATTACGGTATGTGATGTATGTCAAGGAAGCAAAGTATATTTCGTAGTTAACTTTAATTTCAGAGAATTCATTCAAATCAGAAGTGAAGTGCTTTTAAATAGAGCACAGGAATCTGCCATATCTTGGCACATCTTTCTGTCGTAGGCTGGCGAGTTTCCTCAAGAACGGAACACAAAAACAAACCAGATCAGAAAACTCACGATAATATCGACTTAGAAACAAATATTATCTTTCACGTTTTCTAGTAGAATTATGAGCAGTTACTGATGATGAAAACGAAAAGAAAGGAGCGCTTATAATAATGAATGAGTGTTCTCGTCTTAACCAAATAAATAATAAAAATATTACTCCAGACGACTCCATCAAATAGAAATAATTTTAAATGGTGCTGCCATCTACTGTCGCGTTTTGACACATTGCTTTTTTTATAAAGGAGTTTCCAAAGCAATGTGAACCGTACGAAGAAAAATACAGACTCAAAAAATGTAACTTACAGTTTCAAATAGTATGTTTTTTTTCTTTTTTTGAATTGAAATGCATTTTTCTATTCATATGACTCTTTACATTAAAAAAAAGAACATATCCCCACGCTTATGCGCCAGCTGGGAGTATCCAAACCTTAAGATCAGCAAAATGGCAGCTTCGAACATTTTTAACCGAAACGTATTTTGAGCCCGCACTTAATGATATCAATAAGAAATGTCAGAAAACAAGTGACAAAAAATGCCAACAAATTACATTTTACAGTACGACACGGGATCGTTCACTTGCCCGTCGTCAGACTTTGTGCATCATTTTTCTTTTATGCACTGATGAAGGAGTTTGTTTTTATTACCACGAAACAGCTGTTTGCAGAGTTTGTTTTAACTCTTTTTAATTGCTTTTATTTGTACATGTATACATGTTGTCTTATTTTTACTCATGTACGTGACTTATACCATGTTTCCTGTTTGCATGAATATTTCGAAAACCGTTAAATGTTAGGAGCATCGATATAAACGCGAGGAACTTGCAAGAGAAAATTTTATTCAAGAATTATTTCGTCTTGAGACTTGCCTTAAAAACCTGAACAAAAAAAAAAAGAAAAAAAAAAACACCGAAACACGAGTTAATGAGTTAAATAAACAAAAGAACTGAGCTAAAGCTAAAAGAGTCGTAATAATAGTTATGCAGTGTTGAGCTCAGACAGTTAAAAAGTAAAAATGTCTTGTGGATTTTTTTGTTATTTTTTCTTTACTTAATTTTTACTTATTTCTTCATTTTACTTTTTTTGCTTAAAGCAAATAACTTTTTCGTAACTTCTTCAGCGTGAGTTTAGGTATCTGGAAAGCTAAAATAAACCTTATGCTTTAATTAAATGTTGCTATCATTTCCAGTCATTTCAGCTCAGACCTGAACGAAGGGCTTTTGAAGCCTTGAAACACCTGTTAGATTTACGCAAAATGTCTTTACTTGAGCGTTTCCTACCTCAGTTTCTTTTCTTGTGTTTAATTCTTCACTCCAAAGATTTTGTACTTTATGAATACTTGTAAGATTTATGTAAAATGTCTTTATTTGAGCGTTTCCTACCACAACTTCTTTCGTCGTGTTTAATTCTCCACTCCAAAGATTTTTTACTTTATGAACACCTGTTAGATTTATGTCAAATTTCTTTATTTGAGCGTTTCCGACCCCACTTTCATTCGTTGTTTAATTCTCCACTCCAAAGACCTTTTTATTTTATCTCAACCCCTTATTACTTTAAAACCACGTATTTAAAAAGAATCAAAGAGAGACACATCAACCTGTGCACCTTAACCTGAAACAAAAATATTAAGATTCATCGAATGACGGTTCAAAATTTCAAGTTTTTTTATATATATATATATTCATAAGTATTGCATAAGATCAAAACATGGGCAAATTAAATATGATTAACCCTGATTTACATATTTAAACACTAGTAAATTAATTGTAATACTATTCTAAATACGGTGCTAAAAACCAACACACATTTCGAATGATTCCAACACTGATCAGTGGCATTTCTTCAATATCATACTATCTGATTCTGTGTAAATATCGAACGTCTAAACACAGATTACAGCTAGACATAAACGCAGACACTAAGTTTACGACGAAGTCTCGATCGTATGTAGCTCGTGCAACAATTTAATTTTTTTCTTTATCAATTCGAAAGCGAACTGTTATCGATTTAGGCAAACGATGGGAGGCGTTTCTTAACGAAACTTTCTAAAAATGCTGGAATAGAAAATGTAACTTTTACTTTCGATTTTGAGATACATGACCTGTTTTGTCTTGACCGTCGTAAATTGCTAAATGCATCATGGGAGAAGAGAGTATATTGACAATATATAATTAAATATCTGATTTCGCAATTATGGGTTTGAAACAGCCCAAAGTTGCTAAAAACTGACCGTTCTCTAAGCTATCAAATTTTACGCAATTTCCCAACAATATTTACATTGAAAGGCATCAATACAGTTGATAATTATTGTACTTTTGAAACATTTTAAATATTTTTACCAGTTTCAAATCATTTTACTTGGGAAACAAATTGTGGAATCCCAAAGGGTGCAAATACTTTTCCTTGACCTCTTTTAAACGAAGCTTCACAAAAAAGGCCGAATTTAAAAGAAGACGGTTTTTTTCCCCCCGTTTAATCCACGTGAAAAAAAACCGGCATTTATTAAGAAGAAAACTTTCATCTTTTCGTTTTAAAGTGAAAAGTTATGTTTACCTCATTGATACAATTAAATTATTACTGGAATAAAAATCATATATATTATTTCTCAAAGGTGTTTTGTTTGGAAACGCCTTAATATTTCATCAAACTAACATCATCAAGCTAAACATGATTTTAAAGATTTTTGCTCAGCTATCAGCGTAGAATAAACAAACACGTCACACTTCTGCCGTTATTCAAAAAAAAAAACTAAAAAACCGGATTTCTGAATAATTTCTCTCGAGCACGAATGCTTCACACGGGGTTACCTAGTCACTTGAAATCACATAAAAAGTTTTTTGTAATATATAGAATTTAATATTAAATGAAGCGGGAAAACGGAAACAACGCTCTTCATCAGAAATCGATCTTGTTCAATGTAATTTAAACAATTTTATTACGTCAAAAAGATTTTTAATATGTGAGAGATGTCTACTCCTTGTATTCAACATATCACATGGCATTGATTCAATGCAATTAAATATTACCGATTCTTTAGCGCAGTCTTTTAATAACCAAGCAGTAGTTTTAACCATCTTTTCCGCTTTTTTGAGCAACTGAACTATTTTTCTTATCCTAAACCTAAACAAAGCATAGCCATATTGAGAGGAAAAAAAACTTACAAGAAGTAAGTTGCCTACTAAAAAGTAGAGACCCTTCGGTCCGCTTTTCTACTTTTCATTTTTTACATCACCAAAAAAAATAAATAAATAAATAAATGAGCAGTTCGACTTTCTACCATAAGTTTCATGAATATTGCTCATTAACCTAGATTTTTTTTCGAAAATGTTCAATTCACTAACTTTTTTTAGATTAATTTTTTTATCAGAAACTTGGAAAACGGAGCAAAGTGCCCCATGCCCGGGTATGTTCGCATTACGCCAATTTATTGCAATTTTAACGACAAATATTGCAATCCAATATTGTTACTAACTTATTTTTCTCTTGTGTTTAGAATGAGAAACATAGAGTTAAATGTACCATATTAAATTAATACCAAATATTAAATTACCCAACTTTTACTTTGTTGCTATTCATGCCAGAACGATCAATATTTTCGCAAGAATCAGCACAACTTGGGTTTTTATCAACTTCACTGCTGCTGTTACCAGGTTTTTTTTTTTTCTTTATCTTCGAAAAATTTGTGTTTTTGTAGTCTTCTAAAAGTGAATCATCGTACCACGGGTTCTTGGTCTGAAAAAAAAATGCTATCCTAATATTTTTTCTTTAAGACAAAAAATTTAAAAAACTACAAATAATAGTGAATTAAAAGAACCTACTACATGAGAGGAATTCAATTTATTGATTCAATCTTTCTGAAAACCGTGAAAGATAACCAAGTTTGCATACTCTGAAAACTACTCAACACTGCTGAAATAACACTTTCTAAAATCAAATTCGTTTCATATTACTGTACCATGTTATTTAACTAGAGGATTTGTAAATAGCATTAAAATAAATGAGACTGCTCCAACATGCTCCGCTTTCCAACGAGCCCCGATTCCCCATGTATATAGTGAAATATTGCTACATATTAAAAAGAACTTCCTGTAAAAATAAAAAGTGACCGCCGCAGGTGACTTCTTTTAAAATTTACCACTGGTATAGCCGTAGAGAAAAGCTGCTAGGTTCGTATATTAAGATTAAGTTATTATTTAACTTAGGAAAGAGAACTACTGCAAATACAAAAACTACAAAATAATCATTAGATTCAAGGTTTCTCTTTTTTTTCCTTCAAGCGACTTTATTATGAAATACATGGTAGAAACCAGGGCTGCGGAGTCGGAGAAAAAATGATCGACTCCGGGAGATTTTTAGTCTTTCTTTCAATCAGTCTGACTCCGACACCGCAAGCCATAGCAGAGTTGCGAACTTTGAGGAAAAATGACCGACTCCGACTCTTAAAATTTCAAACCTTTCGACTCCCAACTTCTTTGTCTCAAAATCAGTCCAAGTCCGACTCCGA